>NC_082651.1:7415855-7721500 GCF_028023285.1 Balaenoptera ricei | reverse complement strand
TAATAAAGTTCAGAGAATTTTTATCTCAACTGGTACAAATGACTCTGGGACCTTTTACTGAAAAAACTTCCTTTGTGCTATGCGACCCAGCCCCCGTCATTCTATCAGCTGGAAATCTCCTTTCCAAATTAGAAGGTCTAATATGTTTTGCTTCCAATGGAAATCTCACCTTAGAATTTCCTGACCAACCTGAACCTGATCTTTTATGTTCCTTGTAGTGTTTCCAAGACAAAGAAAAGAAGTTCAACAAAAGTCCCCTAATTTAACTGACATACCCAAACATTTGTGGGCTGCTTGTAATACTGACATTGGAAGAATAAAAAGTGTGGAACCTAATATAAAGGTTCAGATAGATGTAGCTAAACCTTTCCCTAGGTTACCTCAATATCCATCGAAGCCTGAGACCATACAAGGCCATACAGCCAAAGCAGAAGACTTAAGCAACCAGGAGCTAACCATTCCCTGCACCAGACCTGCAACACGCCCATCTTACTGGTCTGGAAACTTAATGGACGGGGATGGCGATTTGTCCATGCCCTGAGAGTTACTAGTAAGATACAGGTGACCCTTGAACAATGTGGGCATTAGGGACGCCAACCCCTGTGCAGTTGAAATGTGCATATAACTTCACAGTCCGCCCTCCGCATCCGTGGTTTCACTTCCCCAGATGCAACCAACCTCGGAGCGTGTAGCACTGTAGTACTATTTACTGAAAGAAAATCCACACAAAAGTGAACCCACGCAGTTCAGACCATGAAGTTCAAAGGTCAACTGCAGGTAACCCCTTTTCCAGTTGTCCTGAATCCAAAACCCTCTGTCAAGGTTCCACCTGATTTGAAATGCTTCACTGCCGTAGACCTCTGTTCAGCCTTCTTCAACATCCCTTAGACCCCAGAAGCCAATATCTACCTGCCCTTACTTGGAACAATCAGCAATATATCTGGACACTCACGCCTCGAGGACTCACTGGGGCCCCTTCTTATTTCTCCCAAATGCTCCACCAAGACATAAGCGCCCTATAGTTCCCAGGAAATCAACCCTTTCACGGTATGTAGAAGATCCCCTGCTGTGCTCAGCTACCCAAGAGGATCCACAAAAGACTCCTTGTATTTGCTCCAACCGTGAGCTGAAAAGGACAAAGTCTCTAAGGAAAAATTACAATTATCTCCAGACACTGTTCATTACTTAGGTCACCGTCTAAGCGCTGAAGGATTCCGCTATCTCCAAAAAGAATTCGGCTAACACAGGATTTCCTAGACCCACTACTAAGCAACAGCTTGGTGAATTCCTAGGTTTGGCTGGTTATTGCAGACCTTGGGTTCCTAAATTTTCTCTATTGGCTTCCCCACTCTATGAACTAACTAAAGTTTCAGTCCCTGAACTTCAAATAGTGAGGATCTCTAACATCAATAGGGTCCTGTCTCTGAACCTAATCCCTTTTGTTTAGGCTCTTTGAGAGACACTCATCCTTTTCCCCTTAGCTCCTCTGCCCCTATTCATTTATTAAGCCTAGATTTCTTAGAAAAGGATCATCCTGAAATTTCTTTCTCCCAAAAGGGGAAAATAATTGTAGAACTTGACACAGTTGAAATCCAAATAGCCAATCAGGTGAATTAAATGACCCTTAGGCATCTTTCATTTGCTCTGTCTCTGAGGGCACTGAAGCTGATTCTGAAGACTGATCATCTGCATCAGCTACCACCTTACTTACAGGGAAAATCTCCAACTCATACTGACAAAATCCACAGTGTACCTCTCATCAAGATTCAGACAGATCCCTCAGAACTTCTCCCTAGGGAATTGGTCAATACCCTGTAGGTAAAGAAGCCCTTCAAAGTATAAAGCCCATAGTAGAAGATTACAAAGCTCAGGGCCTCATTATCCTTTGCATTGATCCCTATAACACTCCTATTTTGCCTGTAAGAAAACCCAAGGGCCAAGGAGAGAGGTTTACCCAGGTTCTCCAAGCAATACACTGTTATCCCTCGAACCCTGTTGTTCCGAACCCTCACACACAACTGACATCCATTTCCACTGGAAGCAAACTTTTTCGCTGTAACTGAGTTATGCAGTGTGTACTTTGGTATTTCAGTTGAGAAAACTAGCCAATATCTTTTTGCCTTCACCTAGGAAGGACAATAATACATGTGAATAGTAATGCTCCAGGGTTTCACAGAAAGTCTCTCTTACTTTTCACAAATCTTGAAACCTGATTTGGGTGAAATAAAGTTTTCTGCAGGCTCTACTCTGTTACAATATACAGTTGACCCTTGAATAACGCGGGGGCTAGGGATGCCGACCCCCAATGCAGTTGAAAATCTGAGTATAACTTTACAGCTCTTCATATCCATGGTTCCACATCAAGGGATCCAACCACCTGCAGGTTACGTAGCACTGTAGTGCGTATTTACTGAAAAACAAAAAAAATCCACATATAAGTGGACTCGGGCACTTCAAACCCATGCTGTTCAAGGGTCAACTGTATAGATGATTTGTTTCTATGCTCTCCTTCTCAAACCTCTTCACAGAAGGACAGCATCCACCTGTGGAAACTTTTGGCTTAAGGGACATAAAGTCTCCAAAGAAAAATTGCAGTCTGCCCAAACTCAAGTTCAATATTTTGGGCACCCAATCTCAGAACAAGGACTACATTTGTATCCAGGTAGGAGTCATGGCATCCTGAACTTCCCAAAGCCTAAAACTCTGCACCAATTACAAGGTATTCTTGGGCTAGCTGGCTGCTATCAAAATTGGATTTCAAATTTCTCTCTTGTGGCCCAGCCTCTACACGCTTTATTAAAAAGCAGCAAACCTGATCCCACCATTAGAGGAGATCAAGATGACATAGCTTTGAAGTCTTTAAGAAAAGTTTAATGAGACAACCTACCCTTGGACATCCTCAATATCAGCTTCCTTTTCCCTCTTTGTAGGTGAGAAGGAAGAGAACAGCCTTGAAGTACTCATCCAAAAACATGGGGACCGTCATCAACCCATAGGGTATTATAGCCAACAGCTGTAACTTATGGCACTGGGATACTCCCTTTTCCTCAGAGCCATTCCTGCCACTGCCTTTCTGGTTAAGGCCACCAAAGAAAGAATCATGGGATCCCCTTTAACCATCTCTGTACCCATGCAGTGAAGCCCTCCTGAATTCTCATAACACCTATGAAATCCTTTTGCTAACTGCTCCTCACATAACTCTTTCATGTTGTGATAACCTCAATCCTGTTTTTCTTCTCCCCTCTTCACTGATGAAACTCCTCATGACTGTTTAACACTGACAGACCACCTTTTGACTCTCCATATTAACTTATAGGAGACTCCTCTGACCAATGCAGGTTTTTCATGGTTTACTGATGGCTCCTATTTAAAAGATGAACATGTTGAATATCATGTTGTATTTGCTATTACAACTTCTCTTGAAGTCACTGAGACAGCACCTTTACCTTTGGCTACTTTGGCCCAACAGGCTGAATTATACACTCTCACTCTTTAGTCAAAGGCAAAACCACAAACATTTTGATCTGTAGCCGATAAGCATTCCTTGCCACTGTACATGCAATAAACCACTGGTCCAGTGACAAAGCACTCATGAACTAATATTGGTGGGAAAATAATAAAGCTACAAGACGTACCAACCTTGCTTGTCCCACATGTCCAAAATACAATCCAGGGGAACGTGTTCACGTTACTCCTGGACATTTTGAATTGCCTGATGGACCATCCAAGGTTTGTCAAATGGATTTCATACAGCTTTCCCCATCTCATAGATATAAATGTTTTAATCATGGTCTGTATGTTTTCTCACCGGAGTGAAGCTTTCCCTTGTAGATATACAACTGCTCCTAAGGCTAAAATTTTGTTATAAAAGATTATCCCTTCCTGGGGACCCCCTCTCGAGCTTCATTATAGAAGGAACTCATTTTACAGGTCAAGTGCTACAACAAGTCTGTGCTGTCTGGCCAGTTTTACAACATTTTCACTGGGCTCACCATTCTCAGTCCTCAGGGTTAGTTGAAAGCGCTAATAGCACTATTAAAATTCATTTGGCAAAATTTGTAGAGACCGTCCAAATACCTTGGCCAAAAGCATCGCCTTTGGTCCTTCTGAATCTCAGATCCACCGCCTTGGCAACTCATAAACTCTCACCCTTTGAGACAGTCACAGGACACCCAATGCACTGGCCCCTGCCTCTTCTGATCCGCAGCTGTTAAAAGAACATATATGTCAATATGGTAAAGGCCTAATTTCTTCTATTAAAAATAATCATGCTGGCAGAAATGCTGAAACTGGGCCATTCCTAAATGACTGGGGGCAGGAGTTTGTGCTTTCCAAAATTTCTCAGTGCTTTAAACAGAGTAGGTGACATAAGGAACTTGGAAAATTATGAGAAGTTAACGTTCTATCCTGACCTAAGCCGTGTGGCTGACAGGGTCTTGGTGCTCCGGCCGGGTGTCAGGCCTGTGCCTCTGAGGTGGGAGAGCCGAGTTCAGGACATTGGTCCACCAGAGACCTCCCGGCTCCATGTAATATCAAATGGCGAAAGCTCTCCCAGAGATCTCATCTCAACGCTAAGACCCAGCTCCACTCAACGACTAGCAAGCTACAGTGCTGGACACCCTATGCCAAACAACTAGCAAGACAGGAACACAACCCCACCCATTAGCACAGAGGCTGCCTAAAATCATACCAAGTTCACAGACACCCCAAAACACACCACCGGATGCGGTCCTGCCCACCAGAAAGACAAGATCCAACCTCATCCACCAGAACACAGGCACCAGTTCCCTCCACCAGGAAGCCTACACAACCCACTGAACCAACCCTTAGCCACTGGGGGCAGACACCAAAAACAACGGAAACTACGAATCTGCAGCCTGCGAAAGGAGACCCCAAACACAGTAAGTTAAGCAAAATGAGAAGACAGAGAAACACACAGCAGATGAAGGAGCAAGGCAAAAACCCAACAGACCAAACAAATGAAGAGGAAATAGGCAGTCTACCTGAAAAAGAATTCAGAGTAATGACAGTAAAGATGATCCAAAATCTTGGAAACAGAATGGAGAAAATACAAGAAACGTTTAACAAGGACCTAGAAGAACTAAAGAGCAAACAATGATAACACCACAATAAATGAAATTTAAAATTCTCTAGAAGGAATCAGTAGGAGAATAACTGAGGCAGAAGAATGGATAAGTGACCTGGAAGATAAAATAGTGGAAATAACTACTGCAGAGGAGAATAAAGAAAAAAGAATGAAAAGAATTGAGGACAGTCTCAGAGACCTCTGGGACAACGTGAAACGCACCAACATTCGAATTATAGGGGTCCCAGAAGAGGAGAAAAAGAAAGGGACTGAGAAAATATTTGAAGAGATTATAGTTGAAAACTTCCCTAATATGAGAATGGAAACAGTCAGTCAAGTCCAGGAAGCCCAGAGAGACCCATACAGGATAAATCCAAGGAGAAACAAGACACACATTAATCAAACTATCAAAAACTAAATACAAAGAAACAATATTAAAAGTAGCAAGGGAAAAACAACAAATAACATACAAGGGAATCCCCACACGGTTAACAGCTGACCTTTCAGCAGAAACTCTGCAAGCCAGAGGGGAGTGGCAGGACATATTTAAAGTGATGAAAGGGAAAAACCTACAACCAAGATTATTCTACCCAGCAAGGATCTCATTCAGATTCGACGGAGAAATTAAAATCTTTACAGACAAGCAAAAGCCAAGAGAATTCAGCACCACCAAACCAACTTTACAACAAATGCTAAAGGAACTTCTCTAGGCAGGAAACACAAGAGAAGGAAAAGATCTACAATAACAAACCCAAAACAATTAAGAAAATGGTAATAGGAACATACATATTGATAACTACCTTAAATGTAAATGGATTAAATGCTCCAACCAAAAGACATAAACTGGCTGAATGGATACAAAAACAAGACCCATATATATGCTGTCTACAAGAGACTCACTTCAGACCTAGGGACACATACAGACTGAAAGTGAGGAGATGGAAAAAGATATTCCATGCAAATGGAAATCAAAAGAAAGCTGGAGTAGCAATTCTCATATCAGACAAAATAGACTTTAAAATAAAGACTATTACAAGAGACAAAGGAGGACACTACATAATGATCAAGGGACCAATCCAAGAAGAAGATATAACAATTGTAAATAGATATGCAACCAACATAGGAACACCTCAATACATAATGCAAATGCTAACAGTCATAAAAGGGGAAATCGAAAGTAACAGAATAATAGTAGGAGACTTTAACACCCCACTTTCACCAATGGACAGATCATCTAAAATGAAAATAAATAAGGAAACACAAGCTTTAAATGACACATTAGACAAGATGGACTTAATTGATATTTATAGGACATTCCATCCAAAAACAACAGAATACACTTTCTTCTTAAGTGCTCATGGAACATTCTCCAGGATAGATCACATCTTGGGTCACAAATCAAGCCTTGGTAAATTTAAGAAAATTAAAATCATATCAAGTATCTTTTCCAACCACAAGGCTATGAGACTAGATATCAATTACAGGGAAAAAAAACTGTAAAAAATACAAACACGTGGAGGCTAAACAATACACTACTAAATAACCAAGAGACCACTGAAGCAATCAAAGAGGAAGTAAAAAAATACCTAGAAACAAATGACAATGAAAACATGACAACCCAAAACCTATGGGATGCAGCAAAAGCAGTTCTAAAAGGGAAGTTTATAGCAATACAATCCTACCTCAAGAAACAAGAAACATCTCAAATAAACAACCTAACCTCACACCTAAAGCAATTAGAGAAAGAAGAACAAAATACCCCAAAGTTAGCAGAAGGAAAGAAATCATAAAGATCAGATCAGAAATAAATGAAAAAGAAATGAAGGAAACAAGAGCAAAGATCAATAAAACTAAAAGCTGGTTCTTTGAGAAGATAAACAAAATTGATAAACCATTAGCCAGACTCATCAGGAAAAAAAGGGAGAAGACTCAAATCCACAGAATTAGAAATGAAAAAGAAGAAGTAACAACTGACACTACAGAAATACAAAGGATCATGAGAGATTACTATAAGCAACTATATGCCAATAAAATGGACAACTTGGAAGAAACAGACAAATTCTTAGAAAAGCACAACCTTCTGAGACTGAACCAGGAAGAAACAGAAAATATAAACAGACCAATCACAGCACTGAAATTGAGACTGTGATTAAAAATCTTCCAACAAACAAAAGCCCAGGACCAGATGGCTTCACAGGCGAATTCTATCAAACATTTACAGAAGAGCTAACACCTATCCTTCTCAAACTATTCCAAAATACAGCAGAGGGAGGAACACTCCCAAACTCATTCTACGAGGCCACCATCACCCTGATACCAAAACCAGACAAAGATGTCACAAAGAAAGAAAATTACAGGCCAATATCACTAATGAACATAGATGCAAAAATCCTCAACAAAATACGAGCAAACAGAATCCAACGGCACATTAAAAGGATCATATACCATGACCAAGTAGGGTTTGTCCCAGGAATGCAAGGAATCTTCAATATACACAAATCAATCAATGTGATAAACCATATTAACAAATTGAAGGAGAAAAACCATATGATCATCTCAATAGATGCAGAAAAGCTTTCAACAAAACTCAACACTGATTTATGATAAAAACCCTCCAGAAAGTAGGCATAGAAGGAAATTACCTCAAGATAATAAAGGCCATATATGACAAACCCACAGCCAACATCGTTCTCAATGGTGAAAAACTGAAAGCATTTCCTCTAAGATCAGGAACAAGACAAGATTGTCCACTCTCACCATTATTCAACATAGTTTTGGAAGTTTTAGCCACAGCAATCAGAGAAGAAAAAGAAATAAAAGGAATCCAAATCGGAAAAGAGGAAGTAAAGCTGTCACTATGTGCAGATGACATGATACTATACATAGAGAATCCTAAAGATGCTACCGGAAAACTACTAGAGCTAATCAGTGAATCTGGTAAAGTAGCAGGATACAAAATTAATGCACAGAAATCTCTTGCATTCCTATACACTAATGATGAAAAATCTGAAAGAGAAATTAAGGAAACACTCCCGTTTACCACTGCAACAAAAAGAATAAAACATCTAGGAATAAACCCACCTAAGGAGACAAAAGAGCTGTATGCAGAAAACTATAAGACACTGATGAAAGAAATTAAAGATAATACAAACAGATGGAGAGATATACTATGTTCTTGGATTGGAAGAATCAACATTGTGAAAATGACTATACTACTCAAAGCAATCTACAGATTCAATGCAATCCCTATCAAACTACCAATGGCATTTTTCACAGAAATGGAACAAAAAATTTCACTATTTGTATGGAAACACAAAAGACACTGAACAGCCAAAGCAATCTTGAGAAAGAAAAATGGAGCTGGAGGAATCAGGCTCCCGGACTTCAGACTATACTAAAAAGCTACAGTAATCAAGACAGTATGGTACTGGCACAAAAACAGAAAAACAGATCAATGGAACAGGATAGAAAGCCCAGAGATAAACCCACGCACATATGGTCACCTTATCTTTGATAAAGGAGGCAAGATTATACAATGGAGAAAAGACAGCCTCTTCAATTAATGGTGCTGGGAAAACTGGACAGCTACATGTAAAAGAATGAAATTAGAACACTCCCTAACACCATACACAAAAAGAAACTCAAAATGGATTAAAGACCTAAATGTAAGGCCAGACACTATAAAACTCTTAGAGGAAAACATAGGCAGAACACTCTATGACGTAAATCACAGCAAGATCCTTTTTCACCCACCTCCTAGAGAAATGGAAATAAAGACAAAAATAAACAAGTGGGATCTAATGAAACTTAAAAGCTTTTGCACAGCAAAGGAAACCATAAACAAGACGAAAAGACAACCATCAGAATGGGAGAAAATATTTGCAAATGAAGCAACTGACAAAGGATTAATCTGCAAAATATACAAGCAGCTCATGCAGCTCAATATCAAAAAAACAAACAACCTAATCCAAAAATGGGCAGAAGACCTAAATAGACATTTATCCAAAGAAGATATACAGATTGCCAACAAACACATGAAAGGATGCTCAACATCACTAATCATCAGAGAAATGCAAATCAAAACTACAATGAGGTATCACCTCACACTAGTCAGAATGGCCATCATCAAAAATCTACAAACAATAAATGCTGGAGAGGGTGTGGAGAAAAGGGAACCCTCTTGCACTGTTGGTGGGAATGTAAATTGATACAGCCACTGTGGAGAACAGTAGGGAGGTTCCTTAAAAAACCTAAAGCAGAACTATGATACGACCCAGCAATCCCACTACTGGGCATATACCCTGAGAAAACCATAATTCAAAAAGAGACATGCACCACAATGTTCAATGCAGCACTGTTTACAATAGCCAGGTCATGGAACCAACCTAAATGTCCATCGACAGATGAATGGATAAAGAAGATTTGGCACATTTATACAATGGAATATTACTCAGCCATAAAAAGAAATGAAATTGAGTTATTTGTAGTGAGGTGGATGGACCTAGAGACTGTCATACAGAGTGAAGTAAGTCAGAAAGAGAAAAACAAATACTGTATGCTAACACATATATGGAATCTAAAAAAAGAAAAAAAAAACTGGTTCTGAAGAACCTAGGGGCAGGACAGGAATAAAGACGCAGATGTAGAGAATGGACTTGAGGACACGGGGAGGGGGAAGGGGAAGCTGGGACGAAGTGAGAGAGTGGCATGGACATATATACACTACCAGATGTAAAATAGATAGCTAGTAGGAATCAGCCATAAAGCACAGGGAAATCAGCTTGGTGCTGTGTGACCACCTAGAGGGGTGGGAGGGAAACGCAAGAGGGAGGAGATATGGGGATATATGTATATATATAGCTAATTCACTTTGTTACACAGCAGAAACTAACACACCATTGTAAAGCAATTATACTCCAATATCCAATAAAGATGTTCAAAAAAAAACAACCATGCTCTGATAGAGCAATCTTTTCACAGTGTGCTCCAGGGAGACAAGGACCTTTAGCGTAACACCTTGCAACCTGGAGATTTTGTCTACTGAAAAAGACACCTCTGGAAAAACTCTCTTCAACTTCACTGGAAACGCCTGTATCAGGTACCACTAACCAACGCTGGTACTGCCAAAACTCCAGAAAACAGACTCTTGGATTCATGTGACACATCTAAAAAAAGAACCAAACTCTGGCTGGACCTGCACACCACCTGGTGACTTGAAGGTAAAGATACCCCAGAATTGAAACAGATGACATCTGATGAGACAGCTTTCCCAAGATGTCCAGACTAGCCCCATCAGAAAGTTCAGGATTCACAGTCTCTCTCTTTCATCTGGACTATTAACTGAGCCTAGTTTCTTATTCAAATTCATGGTCTCTGAATTTGCAAGCTACAGGCTGTATTACTGATAAAAAACTTGGTTCCAAACAGTTCTTCTCAGATAACAACAACAAAAAAATTCTTTGAAGTTTTGCTATTTTTGCAAAAAGTTCATTAGCTATTGCTTCATGTTTATTCCTGCACTGTGTCTTCCCAAAGAGCTTGTTTAATTCTTTCAGTTTTGAGGGCGCACTTGTATCACTATTCTAAGATACAAATTTTAGATGGGAAATGCCCAAGAGATCTCCCTCTTACCCCTCCTTGTTACTTGAATATGACCTTGATAGGTTTCTAATCTGTGCACTTTTCCTCTGACATGGGTCACAACACCCAGGAAAGGTCCTTCCTGACATCGAGGGACAAAAGGCCACTAAATCTGAAAAAAACCTGACTCTTGATCAGTGATGCTTTCAGAGAAAGATCTTGATCAAAAGGGGGAAATGTGAAAATTAATAAACAGAAACCTCATTTAAAATGGAGTAGTGATGCCAGAAGGGGGCGCTCTCATGTCCTACCACTTGACATCAATTGCACACCCAACAGAAAGAGACATGCCTTGCATCTCCAACAGGAAGAAGGTGACTACTTTACTACCCAACAGGAAGAAGGTGACTACTTTACTACCCAACAGGAGGAAGGAAGAATTTCTCCTTGCTTGGCAATAACCCAGCTAATGAGACACTGTCATGACTGAGCCAATGAAAAGCCATTACACTTCGAACTCCAGGTTCCTCCAGTGGATTCTTTGTTTATAACAGCCCCTCCCAACTCCACCTTCTCCTCTATAAAAGAATGTTCCACCCCTTTGTTCACCAGACTTGCCTGTGGTTCACCACAGACTGCATGTCCCAAATTGCAATTCTTTGTTGATCCCCAATAAACCCATTTTGCTGGTAAAATAACTGGCTGTTTTATTGTTTTAGGTCAACAAGGTAGACTGCTTCTGCCCCAAAAATATGGATCAATATTTCACACTTTAACTGAACATGAGACCCTCTTTCTCTTCTTACTCTGACAATGGCCTGGAAAGATAAAGCCCTTTCTTCACCTCCATGGTCATATGGTTATCTACATCAGATTTGTCCCCACTCACTAAGAAATCTCACCAGCAGCATCCATCTTTGCAAGGCATTTAGAATAATTCTTTAAACTAGGAGATTCTCTCCCCACAGGCACTAAAAAACTGACTTACTCCTGGCTTAACAAGTAAAGGCAGCAGTCCCTAAAAATGACATACCTAATAAGGTGTTGCTAGCTCAGCACTTCAAGATGATCTCCAATGCTTATGACCTTGACAAAATACAGCCTTTGGAAAAGAAACACCTGAGAGTTCTCCCTACTACCTTTCCTTGTTACTCAAATGGGCCTGAAGTGGTTTCCAGTCCACACACTGTCCATCTAACATGGGACATGACACTCAGGAAAGGTCCTTCCTGGCCTCAAGGGATGAAGGCTACTGAACTCAGAAAACCTGACTTTTGATTAGCAATGCTTCTGGACAAAGATCTTGTTAAAAAGGGGAAAATGTGAAAATTAGTAAAGAAAATGTCAACCAATGTCGGAAGTTGGGGAGGCCTGCAGAGGAAGCTCTCACACCCTACCACTCATTGTCAATTACCTCAAGCAGGAAGAGACTTACCTTGCATCTCCACTACCCCAGCAGGAAGAGATTTTCTCCTTGCCTAGCAACAAGCCCGGCCAATGGAAAATGCTGCAAGTTAGCCAATGAGAAGCTGTCAACACCCTGAACCCTTACTTTTCTCCAATGAACTTTCATTTTTCTTTTGCTAATGTATTCCTCATCCCACCCTCTTTTTTTATAAAAGCCTTCCATTTTATATAACTTTCCAGGGTATCACTCTGCTTGCTAGAGGAGATGCTGTCTGATCCATGAATCATTTAATAAAGCCAATTAGGTCTTCAAATCTACTCAGTTGAATTTTATTTTTTAATAGGACCCATTAATCACAGACATTCCCACATGCTAGACAGCCACTCATATGATATGGGACCCAACCAAACATAAACTTCCACCAAAAAACAAAAAACAAAAACTCTGCCAGGTACAGCTGCACACCATTCTGCTCACTGTCAATCTTATTACTACTGAATTGGGAGCTTTCACTGGTTTGCAGACTCTTTAAGTAAGCCATTGTTTCAACCAAACATAGCAAGTGCTGAAACCCACATCAACACAACTGGGTATCCATTTAAAACTGATACCAAATCCCACATCCTAGACATCACCCTGGCCCAGAATCTCACTGCTCAGATGACATCTCAGACCACAAGTCTGCCACTGGAGACAACTTTACACCCTGGGCACTAAGACCTCCGCCCACGGACTGCCTTTCCTAAGGTACAAATTGGACACAAGACATTTTTGCTATTCTTCCTTCAAAATTATGCACTCTATTATGTTTCTCAGCTTGCTGTCTGCTTAGCCCATAATCCTGGTATATATATTCCTTACTCTCTGCAACACATATAGCCCCCTACACTCCCATGCCTAAAGGGAAATCTGGCAGATGTTACTATCAATACCATTTGTACACCATTCCAAAAATTAATGGCGATTATTACTTTCCTCAGGAAGCATCTGCTGTCTTACCAAAGTCAACCCTTCAAGCCCCTAGGAGAGGACCGCTCACTCCCCACTGCCTTCTCCTACTACTGCCCTCCAGCTTTCCACCAGAACCTCCTGCCCTGTGTCTCTCCCCATAACCACTCCTTTCCCTCAGTTACACACACATACCACTGTGAAAATGCTTTAACGAACCCTAACTCAGAATTGGAATTAGGAATCCACAAGATCACATCTTGAACAGCACTGCAGGAAGAAGGAAGACTGCCCCCTTGGCCTGGCAACAGCAAGCTGCCCTCCCTTGCAGTCAATGAAAAGGCGCCACCACTGCAACCTCTCATTTTCCACTGATGAACTTTTGCTCAAAGCAACCTCTCCTGGGACTCCCCTCATGGTCCAGTGGGTAAGACTCCACACTCCCAATGCAGGGGGCCCGGGTTCGATCCCTGGTCGGGGAACTAGATCCTGCATGCATGCCGCAACTAAGAGTTCACATGCCGCAACTAAGAGTCTGCATGCCACAACTAAGAAGTCCGCATGCCTCAACTAAGAAGTCCGCATGCTGCAGTTAAAGATCCCACATGCCTCTACTAAGACCTAGCACAGCCATAAATAAATAAATAGAACAGAATAGAATAGAATACTTCAAAAAAAAAAATCCCTCCCAACTTCCTCCTTTCCTCTATGAAAGAACACTCTCTGCCTTTGCTCTCCAAACTTGCCTGTGGTTCACCATAGTTTGCTTGTCCCAAATTGCAATTCCTCTGCTATTTATGAATAAGCTCAATTTTGCTGGCTGAACTGATCTTTTTTTTTTTTTCCAAAAAGGTTGACACCACTAACCGCTAATATACTTTACTAAATTACCAGATCATACCCTCCAATAGCACAACTGCTCGACCTGCCATCTTGACCCAAGAAATACACCAAGATATTATTATCAGACTAATACTTTTAACACACTTTACAACTCTCCCAAAATATTATTAAAGAACACCCCCCCCCAAAAAAAATTCCAGATCTGTGATCTTGGCTAATGCCATATAAATGGGAAACTTAATTATAAGCCGGCCTCAAGGACTCCTTATACCTTCACCAGTGTTCCTCTGTGTTTTATTTTACTCTCATAAAAAATGCTTTCTATGCTGTTTAAGGTAACTTATGCCCTATTCTCTAAATGTCTCCATTGTCTCTGTTATCACCCCAAGTTTCCTTAATGTGATGTCAAAACATGAGGACTAATTGTATTAATCATGTTTTTAAAAAATATTTTTATGATATTTTGACTTCTTGGGGGCCCCCCTGACAGGGGAGAGATGGCCCCTCCTGGGGTAGCCAATACTTAAGAGACAGCAAAGGGCTCACAAGGGAGCACGACTTTCATACAAAAACCAACAATCCAGCGCTCACACTCTGAGCCACCTCCTCTGATGGTTCTTACCCTCCAAGAGGCAATATTCCTCTGCCCGAATCACCCAGGGCCAGTACCAGACAACTAGAGACCACCCTGCAGCCCACAGCCCACCGACATTATACAAACTAGCCGTGTTGTTTCCCCTTTCTTGCCAAAATACAACGCCCCATGCCTTCCCTTCACTCCTGTCTCTGCCTCCGGACGCTGGGTGCTTCCCCAAGTGGCCCCAAGTGCCATGCCTCTCATTTCTAACAGAACTGTGAATAACAGTAAACTCTTCTTTCAATGGCATGGACCTCTCTGCATTGTTACTCAGTCACGGTTACAAATTAAGACCCAGGCACAAATCAGAGAGATACGGTTCCCAACGTGGCCAAGTACAATGGTGGCACTGTAATTTCTTCTTTATTTTATGTTGCTGAAATATCCTAATATTCCAATATGCACTACTAGAATATACACCTAAGATCCACTACTAAAAGCTACTTTATAGGATCCAGCAGATGTTGGTAATTTTTTTTTAGCAGTGGGTAAGTGATAGGTGAAGTTAACGTGAGCAATTTTAAGGGTGAAAAAACCTTCTTCTAGGAGACTGAAGTCGATGGCTTAGACTTAAGCATCTAGGCCTAGTAGAGAGGAGGTGATACTTGGCAACATTCAGGGTTCAATTCTTCCCCTGTGTGGCTGGCACAGACACCCCCCTACCCATTCAAATCTAGCTTCCTTGGGAATTAGGTTTTGGTGAACCACAGAATCAGAACAGGGCCTTTTAGTAGGGATGGTGCTAAAGACAAAGAGCTTCTTTCTGCAAGTTGCCACTGCTACCCACGTTAAAATGGGAGATAGGGACCTCCCTACTTGACTCCACAGGCATATCTGGGAAAAATAAAACCTCGTGCTTTACACAGAAAGAAACCACCCACATTTACTTTCCTCCTAATGAGCTACTATCTTTCTTCCTCATATCTTTGATATTTCTTTTTTTTTATTATTTGAAAGACAGCATCGAAATTTTAAACAGTAATTTAAGTGGTGAGGGAAACATAAAAAAAGAAAGGAAGGAGAAAAAACAGATGAATAATTTTTAAAAGCAGCTTACAGATCCTAATGACTCTACAGCTAGGTCAGGCAATGGAGTATTTTGATCTTATCAACTGCCAATTTTCAAATAATTTTATGACAAAATGATAATATGGGTCACAGCAATTTTACCATCTATAAATTTGTTCCTTGATGATTCGAAAGTCCCGTGGTAAGACCTGACGTATGTTAAGAGTTGAGATATAACTTATTAAACATTCGGGGTTTCTTGGTTTGGGTGGGAGGAGCAGTTTAAGAAAAGACATTATTTTGGTTATAAAAATGAGATCACATCCAAAATTTGGCACATGAATTGGCTAGAACTTATGGTGGTTGCATGGATAAACCTGAAAAATTTTAACTGTTTTAATTTGGAACTTACAAAAATATCCTTTCAGTTCAGAAGACAGGGACTCACAGGGAACAAGATACCCCCAAAACCTCCTGGGCTTTCAGAATACTGCCTGTCAGGATGTCAGCTGCGTTTCAAAGACACAGGCAGGGATGGAATTCGGAGTCAAGCCACTTAGGAGAGTGAACAGAAAAATACCTAACAGAGTGTACTGTACTTCCAGTGCTAAACTTAAAGAAGAAAAATGACTCCCCTACACTGTTATTACTCTAAATAGATTCTGTTTTTATTCTGATGTAACTAGAGCATTAGGGTCAGAACACTTTCAGTAAAATTAAACTGGAACGCTCTGACTTTGCACGAGAGATTACATTATTTCCTGAGAAATCCTCAGAAATGACATCTCTATCACAGAAGAAAGGTAGGAAGGGGGAGGGGAAAAGGGACTGTTCTGCTTTAGCTACATTTACAGCAAACCGGAGCTGGGATTTCTTTCTTTTTTTTTTTTTTAACTTTCTAAAAGGAAGCTTCCTTCCTAATATGACTTGGGATACTGTTTCCTTCGTTTGACTTCATGATAAATAATGTAATCTAAATGCTCAGGAAGTACCAACCTCTCCTGTTTTGCAGGATGCGGACGTGTGACGCGGGGCAGAGCATGGCGTGAGCACGGTCCATTCCCTCTGGTGTCAGAAAACAGAAACAATAAAAACTTTTGCTGCTCTCGTCTGCATCATCACTGTTGAACAGGCTTTTACGCGAGAACACTCAGGATGAGGAGATGACTCAGAAAGGGGCAGACAGAATCAGGAAGAGATAACTTAATGATTCAAGAACTATGCAAGTTATGATATTTAAAGAGTGAGGTTTAGAAAGCAATAGCATCCAATTGTTATGGGGAAGCCCTAACACTCTGAGCACAGAAACTTAATTTCAGGAAGGCTCCCGGAGAAATTATGATCACACTGTGGTGATTTGGACACCCTCACATGGGAACGGCAATTATACGGTTTTAAGGTAGAAAAAGATTTTTTCCAAAAGAGTAAGACCGAGCATGGTCAATGCATAACCACTGTCACTAACCATTTCTAACAAAGGTCTCTGGCACACTAGATGCAGTTTTGCTTCCTTTCAGATGATCAGGTTAGGATGTAATGAATACTACTGTTAATGCATGAATTAATCAAATATTTTAGAAGTCACCTGGCCAAATTGCCTTTATACCATAATGAGATTTGAGATTCACAATATGAGAGGCACTGGAAAATACATTCAAATTTTCTGACTGGAAAATACATTCAAATTTTCTCTTTATGACTCTAAGTTACACAAGAATAGTGTTTGCTCATTCCCATGATGAAACTGAGTTTTGGCTACTGAAAACTCCTACAATGTAAAAACAAACACAATTATAAAGTCTTTCTATTAAAATGCTTGATGGATTGATAAACCAACATTCAGTATCATTAAATATATTTAAAAAAACGAAAACATCACATACCTTGAATAAGTAAAGCAAAACTTAAAGCTGCAATTTATTCTCTTGTCTGGTTCTCATCATCTCTTCGTTAAGAACATCCACCTCGGGCTTCCCTGGTGGCGCAGTGGTTGAGAGTCTGCCTGCCAATGCAGGGGACATGGGCTCGAGCCCTGGTCTGGGAAGATCCCACATGCCGCGGAGCAACTGGGCCCGTGAGCCACAACTACTGAGCCTGCGCGTCTGGAGCCTGTGCTCCGCAACAAGAGAGGCCGCGATAGTGAGAGGCCCGCACACCGCGATGAAGAGTGGCCCCCGCTCGCTGCAACTAGAGAAAGCCCTCGCACAGAAACGAAGACCCAAAAATAAATAAATTAATTAATTAAAAAAATACACAAGATGTGGGGGAGGGGAGGAAAAATGAAGATCTTAAAAAAAAAAAAAAAAAAGAACATCCACCTCACAGACCAAGAAGCCAACTAAATGCACCAGCTGTTAGGCCAGCGAGAACAATTCGGTATCTCAGGTTCAAATGGTTATTCCAATTAACATCACCAATATGCACTAGAGGTTGGGATTTATACCACTGCTTTTTAATAGATAACATCTGGTCTGATCATTGTAAAACTTATTTAAAAAAACCAAACAAAGATAATTTTCAGGTTGGGGTTGGAGAAAAACTTGCTAAATGTTTACATCCCATACCTGCCTCCCTCTCCTTGTATACTGTCCCGATGTGTTTTCCTGGAATAGACAGATACCCATTTCATAGCAGCTTTTTAATGTCTTCATATATTAGTGGATGGATGGTGAACTCAAATTTACTGATGGGCCTAGTTTCTAATGTCAATCTGAGTAGAAAGATGACATTTCCTAAATGCTTCACATCCACTGAATTAATGAGACAGGGTTATGTTTTCAAGGGGTTCTTTGCACTACTTTGGTTGTATTCTGAACATCCCAATGCATGTACAGTTTTAGTTCCCTTTATTCATTCTTTGTTTTGTGTGTGTGTGTGTGTAAGTACATATCCTCAAACCAACGATACTGTTTTCAGATTTTTCTACATCCAAGGTACCCTTCTTGTATTTTGATATTCATTTAATTAAAACATGCAATTTACAACATCTGATCTACTGCAGGACACAAAACACAGTTCTAACCGGTTCTATACTACTCCTTGCGTAAGGACTCACTTCAGCCCTGCCACTAGACAACTGTTTGATTCCTCCACCTCACAGACAACTTCACAGTGACACACAAAGCCTAAGCACGTTTTTGGTTAGCCTGTACTCTGAGAAATACGCTTCCAGATAAAAATGTGATTTCCCTCCAAAGCATGCTGTTCCCATCTGGACGAGCAAGACACTTTACTGGGAAGGGAGTCTTCTTTCTTGCAAAACCTAAACCACTTGTCAATCATCTGGGCTGTCCCCTGTTGTCAGTGAACTACACACCAAAAGCATCTGGTTCAGAGAGATTTTCTTAGGTTGTTTTCCAACTGTGGGATCCATTCAAATTTCAGGCTAACCTCGTACAGAGTCAGATTCCACCAGGCACAGACTTGCAACTTTTGAGTAGGGCTCAACGTGTGCTAAGTGTTCCATTCTGTAACCGTATCAACAAGCATTTTACAAAGCACGATGGATGGATGTTACTCGTCCGTGCCTGGAACTCCTCATAAAAAGACAAGGGCTTGCAGAAACCCTGAGAGAGAAAATCAATTATTTCTCTCCCGGCTATTATTAACCAGCTCTTGCCGACTGCTCATCTTACGCGTGATGATGGCTAGTATTCGCCGAATGGCGAGCAGACGCTCCTTCAGCGAGATCATGCTGAGCATGGCCAGCTGAGCCTTCCGCTCCAACGGCAGCACTGCCAGGGTCCACCAGGACCAGGCAGGACCACGAAGGTTACTCTGCAAAACAAAGGGCAACACAAAATTAGCGCCTACAGTACAAGCCTGTTCCCCCCAAATTGTCTTTTGTTTACCCACAGGCACGTGGGCAAGAATTAAATGCCGTCTTCTCTTTGAGGTCTACTGCACAATTCATTCAGCCCTCAAAACACAAAGCTTCCTTTCATGTTACACACTTAAATGTGAGGAAACTCACAAAAGTAAGAATGTGTCAAGAGAAGCATCTTCCACAGGGAAACGCTATGGATTAGTCACCCCTGTTCTCTCAAAGCTCTAGTTCAGAACATAGGACCAGCCAGAAAAGGAGACTATCATTTTTACCTCTACTTTCCAATGTTCTGTTACTGTTCTTTAAGTTTTAAGTACGTTATATACAGCACAATGTTTATAAAGCAAACAGTATGTGTACAAGTTTGAGTGCTCTAGTAAGATAAACCTTATAATACAGTCAGTGACAAATGTACCTCTATATGAAACATCTATATATGAGTTATTGTTAAATATATATATAAGAAATTACTATCAATTATATATTATTAATAGTTACTATTAATTATACATATACATATATATGAACTAGTAAGCTACCTGATAGCCTTTATTTCACATAACCAAACAGGCACTTCTGGAATGAGCTCTAAGCAAAAGTTGATCACAAAGTTGTTCTCAATAGTCCTGGTACTGGAACCAAGACATCCAAGGCGCCCTGCTGCTAACATCTTGACTTCAGAATCCAAACCGGGAACCAGGGAGGGCGGCTCTAGACTCACCATAGCTCAGGGTGAGAGATTAGGAGTAACATGCAGGCCAAAGTACACGGGGCAGCCCATGTCACTGTGCGGAAGGCACCCGTCTCCTCTCCAAGGGAAGAAGGCACAAGTGTTGGACAAAACAACCTTCTGTATGATTCACACCCTCCCTTTCCCTACTCATCTTACAGAGTGGGGAGAAACTGAGTAGCATGATTAATGGGAAGGGTCTTGGCATAAAAATATCTCCCACAAAGGACCTAAAATCCTCTGTGGTAGGAAGACTAATGGTCTCCCGAAGGTGTTCACCCCCCAGTTCCTGAAGCCCGTGGCTATGGCAGCTTACACGGCAGAAGGGACACTGCAGGTGTGAGTGAGTCAGGGACCTGGAGATGGAGAGCTTAGGCTGGATCTCCCCCACCTCGGTGGGCTCAGCCTCATCGCAAGGGTCCTTCCAGCAGGGAGCTGTTCTGGGCTGTGGTCAGGGGCAGGTGAGACTATGGAAGAGGGGTCAGAGGTGCAAGCTGCCGGCCTGGAAGACGGACAAACGGGTGAGAGGCAAGGAACGCTGCAGCCTTTTGAGGCCAGAAAAGGCCAGGAAATGGATTCTCCTTTAGAGCCTCCAGGAAGGAATACAGTCTTGCCATCACCTTGGTCATAGCCTGGTGAGACCTGTGTCAGATTTCTGACCTCCAGAACTGTACAGTAATAAATTTCTGTTGTTTTTAAGCCACTCCCATCATGCAATGTGTTACAATTAGAGATTAATTTGGGTTAATAAGCAAAAACTCCTAGAAAAAAGAATGATTCATACCTCAATCAAGTTAGTCTAATCACCTTGCTTTCTGAAACCAGGCTACAGAACAGAGGAGGAGGAGGGGTTATAACAGAGTGGAGGGTGAGATAGGACTCAGAGGTGAGTTGAGGCTGAAAGCACTGTCTTGGGTTTGGAAAAGACAGAACTCAAGTGGGGGTAAAAGACAGAAGCTCCCAAGAGACAGAAAAAGAACATAAAAATGGATGGAAAAGATACAAAAGATATTTCATCTGACCCTAAACCTGCTGAGACCTGGCCCTGCCCCCCTTTCTCCAGGACAGGTGAGCGGGCACAGTAGGACGCACTATACACTCTCAGTCACAAGCCCACACCATGCCCACCTGGCTGTGCCACCCAAATGTGGAGGAGTGGAGTCACCTGCACTTAGAAGTGCTTCACAGACCTGAAGCCCGTGCATCACTTAAAGAACCAGGGTCACTGAGAGCACTCCTGAGAGCAGAGAGAAAGCCCACGATGATGGGATCGAGGGCTAGGAGAGCTTCCGATCTAACCAGAGTTAGGGGATTTTCTCTACATTTATCCAACGCCTGTTCATTGGGTGCAGGGCAATCTTACACGCAAAACATAAAGTGTTCCTGCCAATACACTAAAATTACTACTAAATCTTCCCATGTTGGTGGGAGAAGTACAAAAGCTGACAGCCGATCAGAATAAACTGATTTCTGAGAGAAAAGAGATTATCTTCATGTAGTATTAAGCAGAAAGCATTTATCGCTTTGCTCCAAAAGGCACATGCTACTATACCAGGTGCTTCTTTGGGCTGCTGATAAATAAACTGGTTCATAAGCGACCATAATGGAGTAAATAGCATAGCGGGTACTGCCAAGTTTCCCCTCAGCATAATGTGTCTTAGCACATTACGGCAGGAAATAACTGCATGATAAAAGAAGAAAGGACAGTATACCTGAGGCTCAGGTTCTCTGTCGGGCATTAACCCAAAATGGCTTAAAATCTGTTCTTTCATGTGATCCTGAAGTGAAGCAAACCAGGACACAGACTGCTGATAAACTGAATCGTGCAGTGCGGTGAGTTCTTCATACTCTGGACCTTCCACCTGATCAAGGAGAAGAGACAACCTTTTCAACAATTCATTATCACACGCGTGTCCATCACACAGTGACTGCGGCCACGTCTGCTGAGTGGATTCCCGGCATTTAACACTTCAGTAATTCATTAGTGTTTTATAAACACGATATATGCTCAACATAGAAATCTTCACTTTTTTTACACAGTGGAGCTCTATCTACCCTGTCTGTCCGTCTGTAACATCCAGATGTTTCTCTTAATATAAGCACATACCCGATGTTATCATGAATCATTTTTAATGAATACATGCAATCCTATATCGGAGATGTGCCATAATTTACTCAACCATTCATGTAAGATATATTTTAAAATAATACAAGTAATATAAGTATTTACGCAAAAGTGGTTTTGCGCGTGTGTGTGAGAGAAGGGGCTGTCATTTCCTCAGGATAGTTTCCCAGAAGTAGGATTACCAAGTCAAAGAGTTATAACATTTTAAAAATTATATTCCATGTCACCACATTATATTCCAATAGATATGTTACAGCGACAGTGCATTCACGGCCTGAGCCTGATGCCAGGGGGAGGCCCGTAGGCTTCAGACGGATGCGCCCTGCTGCCCGGGGCCCCTCTCACTGCCCATCAAGGCTCAGTCCTAAGTAGGGACACTGAGCAGGAGAAGCTCTGGGCTGAGGACCAGGGGACCCAGGTTTGTTCTGGCTTCATCATTGCCTCTTGTGTGCAAGTTTCGGCCAGTTGCTTAGCCGCCTTAGGAGAGAATTTTCTCATCTGTAAAATGGGAATAAAGCACTAAGGTCCTTCCTGGTTATAAAACAACAGCATTTATGAAAATTGGGGTAAACTGAGGAATCAGATTATAACACACGTGACCATTCTCAATTTGATTTATATAATACAAATCAAATATTCATATGTAGTGGAGAGTTTTCTTTTAAAAAATACTAAAATTATTTCATGTTGTAGCTATTTAAGCTACCATTTTAAAATATATACGTACACCCCCAAAAGTCATCATCCACAATGATAGTCAATAAACCCTCTCATCAGATGTGTTATCAGCATAGAAGAGGGACCCTGAGAGCCACCGCACTTGGTCTTCTTCACACTCAGCTCCCTGGGCCCAAGACCTAAGAGCTCACCTCGCTGCACTCTGCCCTCTGCCCCACGAGGCCCGGTGCCCACAGATGACCAGAAACAGCAGCTGGCAAGGGGACAGAGCTGGCACCGTGGGTGTGACTACTCACCTTTTCATCTTCCAGATACTCAATGTCCGCCGTGTTGTAGCCGTCTCTGTGACGGTGGCTCAAAACCCGGAAGCGGCTAATCCCAATGGCATCCACGACGGAGCTGCCATCGGGGAACGTCCTGACGTCCTTGATCTCCAGCATGCAGCCGTACTCTGAGATCCTGGCGGGACAGGCAGGAGAAACGACCCTGACTTTAAAAATGCAGGAGGGTCTTCAGTTCTCCCCAGATGCAATCCTGGGTCTTAAAGGAATAACAAGCCAAACGAAACAAAGAGCATCTCCACGCCGGAGCAGCAAGGTTATTTCCTCCAAGAGACCAGCAGCCGATGAGAAACACACTGATGTGCGACATGGCAAGAGAAGGGCCGGCGGGGACGGGGCACCTGTGCCTCAGCCCTTCTAACCAGTGGGGTGGGGACAGGTGGACCTGAAATGTGGCCCCTCGACCCCCTTGGCCAGGGCACTAGCACACTGTCCCCACGCCCCACCCCTCAGACTCTGCTCCCCTCCCCCATGCTGCTTCCCTCCCCAACAAACTGCCTCGGAAAGGCATCTACAAGCACCGTCTTCGGGACTTCCTTGGTGGCACAGTGGTTGGGAATCCGCCTGCCAATGCAGGGAGCATGGGTTCAGGCCCTGGTCTGGGAAGATCCCACTAAGCCCGTGCGCCACAACTACTGAGCCTGTGCTCTAGAGCCTGTGAGCCACAACTACTGAGCCCATGTACCACAACTACTGAAGCCCACGTGCCTAGAGCCCATGCTCCACAGGAGAAGCCACCGCAATGAGAAGCTCGTGCACCGCAACGAAGAGTGGGCCCCCGCTCTCTGCAACTAGAGAAAGCCCGCGTGCAGCAACGAAGACCCAACGCAGCCAAAAATTAATTAATTAATTAATTAAAAAAAAAAAAAAGCACTGTCTTCATCTCCCTGTCTCCCCATCACACCTCAAGACCCCGCCGTTCTACTGACACGAGCCCAGTGGAGTCACACGTGACACTGGCACGCCCCAGCTGACCTGTCGCTGACGCAGCACTCTCGCCCTCCCTGACCAGTCCCTCCCTTCACCACATGCGTCCTCCACATGTCCCCAACACACTGGGGCTGCCCGGGACACTGTATCCTCACTCCAAAGCCTCCCACGTGACCCTACCCCCAGTCACGGTTCTAACCGTCTTCCACGTCCTGATGGTATCGAGCGTGCCTACGATGTGTCAAGCATTACACAGAGCAATTTATCATATGTATTCATCCAAGCCTCACAGAAGCATGGAGGCTCAGAAAAATTAAACTGATCTAGGGCCACAGGAAGATTCGGAGCCGAGCTCTGAACCCAAGGGTATCTGATGCTAAAGTGAATGAACAACTGCATTACACACCTCCGAACTAATGCTGAGGGAGGACTCCCAAGTTACACACCTGCGTAGAGTTATAACACCTCTGCCTGGACCACCAATAAAGCGCCCTCCTTCCTAAGGGTCTGTCTTATCCACAGCTGCAGTGCGCACGGAGCCCCCTGAAGAGCCCCTTCAAAGGAGGCCTCGGTGCCCCAGCTCACGTGTCAGCTCCTCCAAAGTCGGTCTCAGCCACAAAACCTGTTCCTGCGATAAACATCTCGCCTGGTCTGTGGCCAGGAACTCGGCTGCCAACCCTGCAGCATCCAGGGGACCGAGGCTCTCACGTTTGTCCACATGAGGCCGTTAGAAATTTGTCCAAAAAATCGGCTGAACTCTTCCCCTCTCCTGGGCTTGGCCATGGGTGAGCCAGGGCTCCTGTCTGCTCTCTCCCTGGAGGACGTGTCTCTCCTCGGTTACCCTGAGCAACCTGCACTTCGAGGGGTTCAGGAAACTTAGGTTCAGTAGCTTATCTGTAGTAAATCTCTTCTGAATGTTCCATGTTCCCAGTGGAAGTGGAACTTACGAAACTGTTTTTTCACTTTGCTTATGTTGATTGTGATGAATCAAATCTTAATAATTCAAATTTATTCATCTCTTCCTCTGTGCTAATGCTCTCAGCATCTTGTGTAAGAAAAGAATCTCTCCCTGTTCCCAGTTGTAAAGATAGTTCCCAATATTCTCTCTTAAATGTTTTAATATTTTGTTTTTCACATTTCACATTGGGAATGTAAATGTGTTATTTTTTGTGTATGGTATAGGGCAGAGAGAAGATTTTTTTTTCCCATTTGGACTACCCACTAATTGTCTGACTACCTTTTATTGAGGAGTTCTGCCTTTTCTCACAAAATTACATATAAATTTGGAGTCCAAATATGAGTGGATCTGCTTATCTCTACAGTCTGTTTCAATGGTCTACTTACTTGGACTTGTAAGTTTATTGCAGGGATGTTGTCCCATCTTGCTCAGCTGGTTTTTCAAAACTACCACGGTCTTGGTCTTTCACATAATGATTCTAAAATCAGCTTGAGCAATTCCATGAAAAACCCTCTTGTGATGCTGAGCGGATCTACTCTGGATTTATAGACCAACTGGGGTAAAAAGAACATCTCTCTATGACACTGAGTCTATGTACCCATGAACACAGCATCTCTGTCCATTCTTGAATATCTTTCAATAAAGTTGTAGAATTTTCTCCATAAATGTTCTACATACATCTTTAGAAAGATATGTTCCTAGGTATATACGGTGGAAACTAGCGGATGGCCCTAAACATCCATTCTCCCCTTCCTCCTGGGCACCTGGATGGACTACATTTCCCAGCCTCCTCTGCCGGAGGTGTGAGCAGCAGTGACTGATATGGGCCCCTTTTCTCCAGGATCCCCTACAAGCACCAGGGCCTCTTCCACCAGCTAGAACTTGGATGTAATGACCTCATCAGGACCATGCGGTAACGACAGAGCCCTAGAGGATCAGGAAGCCAGGACGTGGGCAGGACCCGGGGTCCCCAGAGCAGTCTTTGGAGGGGAGCTGCCTGCTGATTTGGAACATCTTCTCTAGAAAAATGATGCAAAACAAAAAGAGATAAAAAACCGAGCACCATGGGTTCTTATAAGACTGGAAGTTTTCTGGCTGTGTGGATAAAGGTTTCATGGAGGATGTAACAATTTTTTTAGACCTAAAAGGTTGGACCAGATTTGTTTGTATAACGGTGAGCTAGAAGAGAATTACAGGCAGAGGGAAGCATGGAGGCACGAAAACATGAACATTTTTTTAGAGAAGGGCGAATAATGTGGCAATGGACCAGTAGGTATGATGTTCCAAAGGAAGGAGTAGGAGATGAGGCTAGAACCCAAGGGTGGGACCACATCATGGATGGCCCTGAACTTATACTTTGTTACATAATAGGAGCCACTAGAGGTTTTCAACATCACCTTAAGCTGTTCTTCAAGAAAAATGACAAACGATACATTTAATTAGAACCCCTTCTTTGAACACTGGTAATTCTTACCCTGCGTGCTCAGCAGATAAACACATGCCAAACCGTTTGGTGCCAGTTTCCATGCATCTTCTTATCATAAGCCGATAGCGGGGCTCAAAGACGTGGAGCGGACAGGGCACGGTGGGGAAGGCCATGGCACACACGAAGATGGGCACATCCCTGGTCAGACTGCGGGGTGAGGGAAATGTTAACTTAGAGATGGAGCTGTTAGAAACAGAAGGAGTGAGAGTCACTGTGAAATAGCAAAAGCTAGCCAACCTCAGCTCTCTCATTTACAAAACCCTCAGGTTGGCCTCAGGCTTAGGTGGGAAAAGAAAGCCAAGGGCCACAGCTTGAGAAAGTTCTCAGCTGACCCAGGTTCCCTGCCAAGCCCTCTTATTTAATCTGATGAGACCACGCTTATGATCACTATAAAAACATTCTGATGACCTTGAGGGCACTGTGCTAAGTGAAATAAGTCAGACAGAGAAAGACAAATACCACCATAGGGCCTCATTGATATGTGGAATCTAAAAATAAACAAAACCAAGCTCACAGATACAGAGAACAGACAGGGCTACCAGAGGAGGGGGCAGGTGAAGTGGGTGAAGGGGGTCAAACAGCACAAGGTTCCAGTTATGAAATAAGTAAGTCCTAGGGATGTAAGGTGCAGCATGGTGACTATCGTTAATAACACTGTGCTGCATATTTAAAAGTTGCCAAGAGAGTAGATCTTCAAAAACTCTCATCACAAGAAAAAAATTTTTGTAACTATGTCTGTAGACAGAGGTTAACTAGACTTAGTGTGGTGATCGTTTCACAATATATACAAATATCAACTCATTATGTTGTACATCTGAAACTAATACAATGTGAGATGCCACTTATATCTCAAGAAAAATAAATAAGAAAAACTCCTGATGAAAGCAGTCAAAGGTAATGAGTTCTAAATAAAAAAAGAATAGAAGAATGATAAGGTCTCAATACTTACAGGTCACTACAACACAACACTTTAACCACTTTAAAAGAGAAAAAATAACTGTCAAGCCTATTTTGAGTGGTAATCCCTTTTTCCCTTCTGTTTCTATGTCCTGTGCCTTTTCAATTCTGAAAAATTCAGCGCTGCTTATTTAGATACAAAAAGCAACCATATAATATTGTCAAAACACACTTTTGAAATATTTCTTGCAAACTTTTTCAATTAAATTCACATAAACTCTTTGCAATTAATTTTTTTGGAGGCTAATTTCTCTGCCAAAGGCAGGGGAAAAGAATGAGATAAAGCCGTGAGATTAACAAGGATTTTCTTCTTTAGCCTGAACTCAACACCAAGTACCTGGAGCACGGGGACTTACTTTGAAAGCTCCGTCATTTCTTCATCATAAATTCTCTTTCTGTCGGACAGTTCGTCTGACAAATATCGAAATATTAATTCTTCAGCCAGAGTAGTTATATGAAAATTTCTGCTTGCCAACAACTGGAACAAAAGAAAAAGTTAAATAATACCACATGGTAATTAATTCTTAAGGACGAAGAGCTCTCTTCCTAGTCAAGGGTCAACAAGGAGGTGGGGGGAAGGGAGTGGTCTCAGAAGACAAAAGGGACTGAGGTGAGAGCAGGGGGGGTCGGTCCTGAGAGGGAGGGGAGGGGAGGGGAGGGGTGTCCCCAGCCCCCCTCCCCCGCCCCCCCCAACCATGAGAGAAGCGCAAAAGAAAGGGTTCCCTTGGAGGAAGGAAGAGGCAATTCCCATTTTGCTGGCATATACGCTTTCCGTGAGTATCATAATGTCAGGGAGGGTGGGTAGCAGGTGGTGGGAGAGAAGAGAGATATGAAAGAACCACCTTGGAGAGTGAAAAGCTGAAGCTACCAGAGAAGCACAGTAAGAATGACTAATAAGGACTTCCCTGGTGGCGCAGTGGCTAAGAATCCACCTGCCAATATGGGTTTGAGCCCTGGTCTGGGAAGATCCCACATGCCTTGGAGCAACTAAGCCTGTGCACCACAACTACTGAGCTGGCGCTCTAGAGCCCATGCTCTGCAACAAGAGAAGCCACCGCAATGAGAAGCCCACGCACCGCAATGAAGAGCAGCCCCCGCTCGCCACAACTAGAGAAAGCCTGAGCTCAGCAACAAAGACCCAACGCAGCCAAAAACAAATAAATAAGTAAATTTATTTAAAAAAAAAAAAAGAATGACTAATAAGGTTTTGGGTCTCAGATTTAAGATTATGAATTTAAAGTGAAGTTTAATCTTCCCTATTTTGTGGGTTTACTCTAGCATTGCGATGTTACTTACACAGACGCACACAAAAGGCAAAGAGTTGACTTGATCTGGACTGGGAAAGGGCATTGACGGACTGAGGAATTAAAGCTGGATGTGAAGGGGAAGTAGGTGGAGACCGAATAAAAAAGTGCCAGGAATTGTCAGTTCCCAAGAAATACTTACTTCTGAGAGTTTTTCTTTGCACAAAGGACAATGCGGGGCATGGTCCAGGCAGCGCTCGAGGCATTTTAGGCAAAACGTGTGTCCACAGGGCGTAGTGACAGGCTCAAAGAGCAACCTGGAGAAAACATCTGGGTTTTCAGCAAGAAATGTCCAGAAGACATTTTCAAATAACCTTTTTATAAGAATTCTAGAAATCACTTATATCCATTTTCCATTTATAACGTCCTTAATCATATTTTTGGAAAAGAAATCAATTGTTATTGAGATATATGTAATTTCTCTGACAATAAAAAGCCCGTTACGTTTAGGATACAAAATTCAGAAAGGCTGAATTCTTCACAGTTGCGTAGATTCTATGTCATCCTACCTCATGCAAAGGGCACACTCAAAATCAGCCACGTCTATCAGGAGCTCTGCACTTTCTCCTACGTTAGAGCTCACGTTCCTTTGGGGTGAGGAATCAGCCTCTGAAAAAGTTAAATGCTATAATTAACACTTGCACATCTGGGTAAGAGCATGCGGTAACTGTATTTCCTCTGGATAAAGTATGTTACACCAATGTAACAAACCATGCTGGATGGGATTAGCGATACAGTTGTCCCTCCGTATCCCCGTGGGGACTGGCTCCAGGATCCCCACAGATACCAAGACCCCTGATGCTGGAGTCCCGTACGTAAAATGGTGTGGTATTTGCGTATAACCTAAGCACATCTTCCCACGTACAGGCATCGCCCAGAGATATTGCAGGGTCAGTTCCAGTACACTGCAATTAAGTGAATATTGCAATAAACTGCATCACACAAATTTTTTTTTTTGGTTTCTCAGTGCATATAAAAGTTATGTTTATGCTATACTATAGTCCATTAAGTGTGCAATAGCATTATGTCTAAAAAACAACGTACATGCGTTAACTGAAAATAATTTATTGCCAAAAGTGCTAACCATCTTCTGACAACACAGGTTTGCCACAAACCTTCAATTTGTAAAAAAAAAAAAAAAAAATCTGCAAAGCACAATAAAATGAGGTGTGCCTGTACATTAAATCATCTCTAGGTTACTTATAATACTTATAATAATATATGTAAATGCTATGTATTGATAAATCGTTCCTACACAGGGCAAAAGCAAGTTTTGCTTTTTGGCACTTTCTGGAATTTTTTTTTCTGAATATTTTTGATCCGTGGTTGGTTGAATCCGTGGATACTGAGGGCTGACTGTATACAGCCATAAGTTATCTGTAAAGCATGAATAAAAGTGAAAGTTATACCTAAATTTTCTCTGCTATTTTTGACTATGAAGTCCTTGTAGGGGTAAACATTTAAACTGTCCTACAATCTTGAAGGTGATATGTTCATTTCATTATTAATTTTAAACCAACTATATAAAATTTTTCTAAGTATACTGAGCATCAGCCAACATTCTATCACTCTAGGGTCACACACTCCGTGACAAAATAGCCTCACTGACCTTTCTTGGGAATTTTTCCAGGGGCGTTCACATCGTGTGCATCCTCCAAATCATTCGGAAACTGTCTCTTTAAACCAGTACTCAGCGCCGCTGGAAGAAAACTTTCTAACACTTCCTTATCCTCTTCACAGTGTAGGCCCAGTATAAAATATAACACCGAAGAATTGGTATTTCTAAACACATCCTGTTTCTCAGGTGGATTCTGGTTAAGTAGGAAAAAAGAATCCTGAATATTAAAGAAATCATAGCATCAGAGAAAAAAAAATCATGCAGTAGCCTTTCTTAGAAATCTCTCGAAAAAAAAGAGAGCATATACTCTTCCCTCATAATTGGTTTCATCTATTAACTTCTAAGATGAACTTTACACTTTTCATGGTAAAATATAAAGATAATTTCTTCCTGAAACAGATCAACTTAACACCAATCTTCATATATTCAAACCATCCCTCTGCTATCTTTTCTCCAAGACAAAATAATATCAAGTCTCCTGATGTTGTGGGTTGTTTGGAGACGTTCTAAAAGTTTCTTTCAATCTTCAGCGATTTTCATTACTTCCATCAAATTCCTTTAAAACTGTCAATTCTCAGGTTGAGAAGCCAGAACTGGTCTTAAGAAGTACTTGTAGCTAACGTAATGCAACCGTGTGAGTAACTTGTAAATGTTCAAAATTACATAAAGCTTAATCAAGATAAGATTGACAAACACGCGCACTTCCCACCTTAGAACTCCCTGCACTGCCACCTCCCTCCACAGGAGGCTGGCTGTTTACGTGGTTCTGACACTGAGCCGTTAATCTTGTGTTCAACATTCTGCTTTGGACGGAAGATGTTAAATGCTGAGGCACGTTTTCTGAAGCAGGGAAAAACACCTCACACATTACCTGTAAAATTGCCAAGAAGAAAAATATATATTTTAAGACACTTTTGAAAAATACATCATATACCTGAAAGACTCAGAGGAAACTTTGAGGCCAAACAGGCCTAAAACATTGACAAGAATAATTACGCTATTCCAACGGCCAATGTTTTAAAATTCAAGTGTTTCTGAAACCACAGTCAAGATCTTAAGCATTTTAGCCCCCAGTCCGTGTCCATCTTACTCTTACCAATTACAAAATATGAGCATTACAGTTTCTTTCAGTTTGGTCCTTACACATCTGCTACAGAAAATCTCCCCTAAATGTCTCAGGGATGAGAGAGAAACGTGGGGTGTATCGGTTGCAGGGGGTGCCAGACTGAACCTAAGCTGTGATGACCCACAGGATTAAGATAGTTCTAGAGGGCTGCTTAATTTACAAGAGCACCAGAAGAGTCAACTAGTAAGAACTTCAGAGGAAGAGAAGGTGAAGGGGCGCAATTCTGGTTCACCAGCTTTCGGTGGTGGTGGGAAGTGCCAGCCAGCCCTTCGATGGTCCTGCCCAACCGCATGGACTCAGCTGAACCCAAGGGCCTAAGAGAGGTGTAAAGGATTCGGGTTCGAGCCCTGGTCTGGCGGGTTCAAGCCCTGGTCTGGGAGGATCCCACATGCCGCGGAGCAACTGGGCCCGTGAGCCACAACTACTGAGCCTGTGCGTCTGGAGCCTGTGCTCCGCAACAAGAGAGGCCACGATAGTGAGAGGCCCGCGCACCGCGATGAAGAGTGGCCCCCACTCGCCGCAACTAGAGAAAGCCCTCGCGCAGAAACGAAGACCCAACACGGCAAAAATAAATAAATAAATTTTTAAAAAAAGAGAGAGGTGTAAAGGATTCACTGAAACCTCAACAAAGAATCCACCCACTGCGCTGCAGGTGACAGATGAGTGCACCAGAACCCACGACCTCTGCGGCAGTGAGGACCAGCATCCCAGCAGGGACGTCAGTGTCCTCGGCAGTGGCCCTGAGGGGTCAGCAGAGCTGCAGGAGGCTGCCAGGGAGGGTACCACATCTCATGGGCATCAGGAGGCTGGCACTGTTTGGCGCCGTCTGTGACAGAAGATACCTAGCACCCGTAAAATGCTGGAGGGAAAACATCATGTCTGCATGCAAAAGCACCAAACAGGCAAGAATCCACAAGACCTAAATCCCGGTCCTGGGACCTTCGTGAATCTGCTTCATCTCTCTGAGCTCGGGCTGAACTTCTCATGATGCTGTTGTAAGCATCAGTTGGGGTAACATACGTTTTACAATTCTTGTGAAAGTTGCAGGTGAGACAAAGCAGGCAGGAATCATTAAAAATAGCCAGCTCAAGATTCAATATTATTTTGACAAGTTGAAACAGTGATCAAAACCAATGAGTGACAATTTAACAGGATTAACAAAGACCAGTCAACTACACAAGAAAAGGATAAAAAATATTGCTAGAAAGTTCTCATTTAAAAAAAAAAAATCTGGCTATTCTGGCTAACTACAGTTCTAATAGAAGCCAACAGTGTGATGGTATCAGGCTGAAAATCAACTCCCAGTGAACACAGGGAAGATGAAAGTTCACCACCTGCAGCCACTGGATGTAGGGGCTAAAGTTCGGAGTATACAGCAAGGCAGCCACAGGAGGAAACCTGACAACCCTGTTCTGTGGGGAGAGGATGTTAGGTTCAAAGAACTAGTCAAGGCAAAGATGATAGCTCTTCTCTAATATCTAAGGCGGTTTAGATTAAGGAGGAAAAACTTTTCTCTTGCTCCAGAGACTAAAACTCAACTGTAGAGTGGAAATTACAGGGTAAGTGTACCCTACAAGTTGAAAATAAACAGTGTTAAAATATGGAAATGTTGATGTAAAAACAAGGACTCCTCGTCATCGGAAATGCTAAGACTGTGTACCTACCGTACAGGCTTTTTTATAGGGCAGGTCCCTACGTCAAGTGTGACTCGATGACCTCTAATAAAACTGGGTTAAAGATTTGCATAAAAGAGCAGGTGTTTCTGCTCGGTGTTGGTGAAGTTTCGCTGAAAATTTCAAGTCAACCTATGTAGCTGAATTGATATCTTTTGCATATATCATGATGTCTCTTACAGCGCTTCTGCACAAACTACAGTCCTTGAATTACAAACTCTAGGATAAATCACTTTGCCTCCCCAGCTGCACACATCTACCCTGCCTCACGAATGCGTGTCATTATTTCAGCAGAATTGAGGTATGTGTACACGGTCTCATGAAACACGCTGCATTATCAAATGCATGAACTCATCATTACCACTGTGTGTTTTAAATCACACTGTCATGAATATTCAGAACTACATTTCTTGTTCATTTTACATGTAGCAGTTACTCAGCATGGACACAAAGGCTGAAAATAAGACTTCAAGAAGAAAGTCATTGAAAGGAAATCACACCTTCTGCACTTCTTTCTTCACTGAGTTACATTCAGGATTCAAAGCAAGGCAGTAGAGAAACTCCTTCAACACTTCCTTACTTCTTCCCAGTCCAGAAAGAGCCAGAGCTTTCACGTGATGTCCCTGGATTCATCCAAAGATATACATTTGAAAAAACAGTGTGATGATATACTTTTGTACAAACAACCCTGAAATAAAAAAAAAATCACTGGAACTGTTTTATTTGCACATTAAGTAGAATAAACACAAGCCCACCGAGGATGGCTCTAGCTCTACTGTCTTCGAAACTGGGCAAACCTGAATGTCCCACAAGTGCAACACACGATCAGAACACAGGAGTCCATACCTGGAATGTGAGCCCCAAGCAGCTCCAAGGGACATGCTAAGAGAGAACTGACTGTCTACCACCCTTCACTCACCCAGTAATCACAGGTCACTACCACGTTCCTGTCTTCAAGGAGCATACAGTCTTGTGGGAGCACACAGACAGGACAGACACAAAGTGTAATATACAAAGTCCCACAACAGAAACGAACAAAATGCAATATGGGTCAATATTTTCCAAAAGCATTTTGTTTTTGGCTTATGGATGCAATGCGGCAACGAAGACCCAATGCAGCCAAAAATAAAAATAAATTAATTTAAAAAAAGAGAGGGCTTTTCTTGTCTTGCTTGTCTTGCTCCTGACCACAGAGAAAAGGCTTCTAACTTTTCACCACTGAACATGATTTTGGCTGTGAGCTTGTCATATATAGCCTTTATTATGCTGAGGTTCATTCCTTCTATACTTAATTTGTTGAGAGTTTATATCATAAAAGAGGGCTGAATTCTGTCAGATGCCTTTTCTGCATCTATTAAGATGACCATATAATTTTTACCCTCCATTCTGTTAATGTGGGGTATCACATTGACTGATTTGCATATGTTGAACCATCCTTGCATCCTAAGGATAAATCCCACTTGATCATGTTGTAGTGATCCTTTAGTGCGCTCTTTAATTTGGTTTGCTGGCATTTTGTTGAGAATTTGTGCATCTACATTCATTAGAGATAATTGGCCTATACTTTTCTTCTCTTGCAGTGGCCTTGTCTAGCTTCAGTATCAGGGTAATGCTAACCTCATAAAACGACTTTGGAAGTGTTCCATCCTCCTCAATTTTTGGAAGAGTTTGGTAAGGATTGGCATTAATTCTTCTTTAAATGATTGATAGAATTCATCAGTGAAGCCACCTGGTTCTGGGATTTTCTGTTCTGGGAGATTTTTCATTACTGGTTCAATCCCCTTGATTGTTATTGGTCTGTCCAGATTTTCTAATTACTTCTTGGTTCAAGACATGGTAGGCTGTATGTTTCTAGGAATTTACCTATTTCTTCTAAATTATCTAATTTGTTGGTTTATAAATGTTCAAAGTAGTCACTTTGAACCTTTGTATTTTTGTGGTATCAAATGTCTTCTCTTTTACTCATAATTTTATTTATTTGAGTCATCTCTTTTTTCCCTAGTCTAGCTAATGGTTTGTCAATTTTAACTTTTCAAGAAACCAAATCTTAGTTTTGTTAATCTTTTATGTTGTCTTTCTCATCTCAATTTCATTTATTCCTGCTCTAATCTTTATTACTTCCTTCTGCTAACTTAGTTTGTTCTTTAGGTTCTTGAGATTTAAGGTTGTTTATTTTTTTTTAAATTTGTTTAAAGCATTAGTATCTTTATTTATTTATTTATATTTATTTATTTTTGGCTGTGTTGGGTCTTCATTGCTGTATGCAGGCTTTCTCTAGTTGCAGTGAGCGGGGGCTACTCTTCATTGCAGTGGCTTCTCGTGTTGAGAAGTATGGGCTCTAGGCACGCAGGTTTCAGTAGTTGTGGCACGCAGGCTCAGTAGTTGTGGCTCTCAGGCTCTAGAGCGCAGGCTCAGTAGTTGTGGTGCATGGGCTTAGTTGCTCTTTGGCACGTGGGATCTTCCCAGACAAGGGCTCAAACCCGTGCCCTGTGCATTGGCAGGCAGATTCTTAACCACTGTGCCACCAAGGAAGTCCCTGAGGTTGTTTATTTTAGATCTTACTTTTTTCTTAATGTAAAAGTTTATTGCTAAAACTTCCTTGTTAGAACTGCTTTTGCTGCATCCCATACATTTTGGTATGCTGTGCTTCCACTTTGGTTCGTCTCTGGATATTTTTTTATTTTCCTTTTGATTTCTTCTTTGACTCAGCGGTTGTTCACAAGCCTGTTGTTTAATTCCTATGTATTTGTGACTTTTCTAGCTTTTCTCCTATTATGTATTTCTAGTCTCATACCATTGTGTCTGGAAAAGATACTGGATAAAATTCCAATCATCTTAAAATTATTAAGACTTGCTTTGTGACCTAGCATATCATCTATCATGGAGAATGTTGTGTGCCCTTGAGAACATATATTTTGCTGCTGTTTGATGGAATATTCTGTATATGTCTACTAGACTCATTTGATCCAGGAGTCCATTATTCCTTATTCAAGTTCAAGTCCATCATTTCCTTATTGATTTTCCATCTGCATGACCTGGCTTCAGTGGATCATCTAAACTCACTTTCACCTGAAGTTGGCTGTGAGGGCACCAACTGGGTAGGGGTGCGGTGCCACCATCTCCATGCAGATCTGCCAGCTGAGTTCAGCACTGGCAAAGACCATGGGGACACTCAGCAGCCGAGACTGCCAGCCTCCCATGGGTATCTGCAATGGCAGTGGCAGCTAGGGCTGCTGGGGTCCTCCTCTTCTTCTTTTCTATATGTGGGGGGATGTTCTAGCTGAGGGGATCCCTCTGTGGTACCAGGCCTGAGGCACTTGCATTCAGAGCAGCAGCAGAGCAGGAGTCACGAGCTCAGTGGCAGGCAGAACTACTGTGGCCCCTGTGGCCTGGGACACAGGCTCACTTGCTGTGATGATGGAGTCAGTATCTGAGGTGCAAGTGTGTGTACATCACCCATGGAACCGGGGTCTGGGTCTCCCTACAGTGATTTGTATTTAAGGGGGTCAAGAGGGGGCAAGATGCAGCAGCAGCAAAGCCCAGGGATAACAGGGCACAGAGGTGTCCCAATTGAGGAGGAAGGGATGGAGCACAGAGCAACAGCTGCACAGTCTGGTGACAGAGAGTCAAAGTCCCAACTGCGGACCCAGGGGGTGGGGCACAGAGCAACAGCTTCATGGTCCCGTGATGGCAGAGTAGCAGATGCATAGTCCCTAACTCACTTAGGCCCCAGGGGGAAGGTCACAGCACAGAGGCAGCTCTGATTCCCACAGGTGGTGAGGCCCTGTGGCACCCTAATCCTCGTGAGTTGGGCACAGCAGCAACCTGGGTTCCTGAAAGCAGGTCTCACCACAGTGAGAGCTCCAGCACTGGGAAGGAGACCCTGGGGAAGGATCCTGGGCAGCTCCATCATCTGGGTTCAGGATTGGTGAAGACTGTAAACGTCCTTAGAAGCAAAGGCTGCAGAGGTCCATGGTGGTGACAAGGATTGTTGAGGTCCTCCTGTTCTCCTTTCCCCATGGGGTGAAATCCCTCTGAGGGTATATTTCTACAGACTTTTTTTTTTTTTTTTTTTTTTTTGAGAGGGATTATCTTGTACTTTAATAGGCTAGTGAGTGGTTTTGGTTTCTCCTTTACCACTTTCTGCATTTCTGACATTTTCCCCTTCAATGGCTTGTATTACTCTTACAAAGAAGCATCAGAGAGTTTTCATTTTGGGGAAAAAAGAAAGGAAAGACAAGGAGAGAGCAGACAGGTGATGGAGGAGGAGCGTGGCTCCAGGTCCCCCAGCAGACGCCAGGAGGAGGCAGCTTGCTGGGGCCTGCAGCTTTGGGGAAGGCAGCCAATTCCTCTCTCTCCAGCCACTCGTTAGCATAGTGATGACTTTACAGCCAAAGAAATCCTGAACTTGACCTGGTAGGTTTTGATTGGTAGTGGTTTGGATGTAGTGATTCTGAAACTATTCTGGGTGTATTCGGCTCCCGGTGCGCCCAACCCCGGAGACCAACCCATGGGCAGCGCCCGCCGCGCCCACTGCCAGCCGCGGCGCTGCGGAGCCAGGCCGCTGCCCGCTGCCTGCCGCGCGCGCGGCTCCTGGACGCAGCCCCTCTACAGACTTTTAAGTCTGTATCTTTGCATTTAAAATTGATTCCTGTAGGTAGACACCATGTAGTTAGCTGGTTCTTGCTTTGGTCTATTTGTGGTGCACTTCATCACTTCCTTTATATTTGAGTTACAATTTACTGTTTTCCTTCAGACTTGAAAAATTCCTTTAGCATTTCTTGTAGTACACATCTGCTGGCAACAAAGACATGTTTCCTAAAAATGTTTTTATTTCAGCTTCATTTTAAAAATATATTTTTACTGGATATAGACTTCTTGGTTGAAAGGTTTCTTCTTTTGGCACTTTGAATATGCTATTCCAATGTTAACTGGCTTCCACAGTTTCTGATGATATGTCATTAATGATCTTATTATTTTCCTGTATGTCGTTTTTCTCACTTCATGTCATTTTTCTCTTGGTGCTTTCAAGAATTTCTTTTTATCTTTGGATTACTGAGCGGCAGTCATTATGATGTGTCAGGGAGTGTATTTATTTGTATTTATTTTGCTTTGGGGTCATTAAGCTTCTAGATCTGAAATTAATATTTTCTATTAAATTTGGAAAGCTTTCAGCCCTTATTTCTTCAAAATTTTTTCTGCCATTTTCTAGCTTCTCCTTCTGGGATTCCAATTACACATATATTGTACCATATGTTTCTAAGATTCATTTTTCTTTAAACTTTTGTGTTTCTGTTCTTTGGGTTGTGTAATTTCTATCACTCTATCCTCAATTTCACAGATTCTTTGGCCGTGTGTAATGTGCTATTGAGCTTATATAGCAATTTTTTATTTCAGCATTTGTATTTTTCAGCTCTAGTATTTCCATTTTTTATAGTTTCAATTTCCCCCTTGGGACTGTCTATTAATTCAAAGACACCATACTTTCCTTCAATTCTCTGGACATAATTTCATTTAATTCTCTAAACTTACTTATAATAGCTGCTTTGAAGTCTTTTTCTGTGAAATGCAACTTCCGGGCCCACAGGAAGACAGTTTTTATTGACTATCTTTTATCTTGAGTAAAAGTCAACAATTCCTCTTTCTTCGCATGTCTAGTATTTTTGGTTAACACTGGACATTTTACATAACATGTTGTATCAACTTTGCATTTTGTTGTATTCTTCTGAGGATTACTGGGTTTTGTTTTAGTAGGCAGTTAACTTTCCTGGATTCAGCTGCATCAACTTATCATTTGCTGGGTTATATTTCTGAATATGGGCAAATCATTTGCTAGTACTGGCCCATCTCTATTTGCACCAAAAGCTTGGACTTAATATCAGCCACAACTGCTTGCTTGAAAGGATGGTTTTGCTTGGGTAAAACACCTGCTGCACCAGCCCCAACTGAAGCTTCCATCTCATCTTAACCACAGTTGGCCAACTTCATCCTCCCTTCAGTCCTCTGAATTCACCTTCCAATAGCACTTCCTTTAGTTGCAATAGTAACCTGGAAATAAACTTTTGCCCTTTACTATCTTAAAGTGATTATCAAGGTTGCACTTCTGCTGGAGCTGTTCTTCACTAGACATATATCAAGAACTGAGATTCACAGATTTACAATAAACCCTGAAAATAAAAGCAAAATCCCAAAGGCTAGAGATACATTAGCTGCCTCCCTGACATGTAACTTTGTAGTAATTAAGTTTGTCTTTTGTCAGAGACACACTGCCAGGTTGTTAGCACAAAGATCAATACCATGGAGAAGAATCTAGCTTCAAAGGGCAACGTAGGTCTACTGTCAATCAGAAATACTAGACTTGTAATTCACAGTCCTTAAGGCTCAATCACTACTGATAGAAATTACCTCAGAAGAATAAAAGATCAAAGGATCAGAGAAAAAGCATCAGAAATATGAGTAGGAAAAGTATTTAGTGAAGCAAACAAGCAACAAAATAAATTTCTGGGCTTGGTCCAACAAACGTTGGCTTCCCATTCTTGGACTCATCCCCACACCCATCTTAATACTCAATCTAATATGAAAACATTTTGTTTTAAAAGATGACTGGTTGGATAAATGGATGGATGGAAGGAAGAAAGGAAGGGCAAGCTACATCCATCCTATTAACCTGGGTTAATTTCTTCAGTGTTTCTGAAACAAAGATGATTAAAAAAGCAATACAGCAGGAGAAAAAAATAGTTTTATTAGATAATAGAGAATGCCATAGGCATTAATCTCATCACAAGTTCTTTAAAACTTTAAAATCTCTTAAGGGGTTTAAAATTCAAAAATTCATGAAAAAAGTTACAACTTTTATTCTTTGGCTCCTTAATCTTCTTCAAGGACAACTTAAGCTACTCTTATTAGGTTAGCAAACCTTATTTCGTGTCACTAGAGGAAGTAATATTAGACCTTTCCAACCAAGACACAGAGATTAAAATTGTTACAAAATAAATACATACAAAACATTCACCCTTTTACTAACACCATTTATATGCACCATGCATATTAGGGCCCAACTGCTAATCACTATTATTATGATTATAATAATAATATAGTATCTTCCTACTTAAACTGTAATTTTAAATATTTCCTCTTTATTCACCAATTCATAAAATTCTATTAGTTTGTTTATATATTTGTTCAGTGCCTAAGGCATATTATTCAGCTAATCATCTACTAATAGTAATCTAAATTAGTGTTTCCTATCCAGATCCAGTTGGAAACTTGGTCTTTTAAACTGAGTTGGTTTATTATGAAGTGGATTGCTACATTTAGACTATCTACAATTTGAGGGAAATGTACTCTGTCCGTAGGTACTAATCACAATGATCTTACTTTATTCTTCAGAAAATCCCAAACACAGGTAACTATGTTCAATAACCTGTGACAAACCATAATGGAAAAGAATATGAAAAAGAATGTATATACGTATAACTGAATCACTTGGCTGGATGACAGAAATTACCACAACACTGTAAATCAACTATACTTCAATAGAATTTTTAAAAATCCCATAAATTTACATTTATTATCTCCAAAGCCAACCTATACAAATAAATACCTTAGGCAGGAGAGGTTCATTCTGACAAACTGCACTGGCATCCTGCAGAGCCTGTTCATAGTTCTTCATGGATAAATACAACTCTGCTCTCAGCAGCAATAACGAATTATCACCAGGAGCTGAAAGGCATGAGGAATGGTAATAAATAAAACTTACTGCATTTTTAAAAAATGATCCTTTAAGTCATTAAAAATATTAAATTAGAAAACAAACATAAAGGTAAAATAAATAACACCTCCTCTAATCACATGTAGAGTTTAGTAGTTTGATAAGTATACTTTACATAGCTTTTCTCAGGAAATCAGAAAGAGAATGAGTAAGATTTCAAAATGCACCAGGAAAAAACAGACTGCTACACACACACTAACTACAACATAATCTCCACTGAGTAGATGCTGAATCATCTTAATGTTATAACTAGGTATTTAAAAAGAAAAGATTTAGAATAATTTTCTTGAAAGTACACAAGGAAATTCACGCTTAAAAACAGAAAAGTAGAGGGAGGGGGCAAGATGGCGGAAGAGTAAGACGCAGAGATCACCTTCCTTCCCACAGATACAGTAGAAATACATCTACACGTGGAACTGCTCCTACAGAGCACCTACTGAATGCTGGCAGAAGACGTCAGACCTCCCAAAAGGCAAGAAAATCCCCACGTACCTGGGTAGGGCAAAAGAAAAAAGAAATAACAGAGACAAAAGAATAGGGACGGGACCTGCGCCAGTGGGAGGGAGCTGTGAAGGAGGAAAGGTGTCCACGCACTAGAAGCCCCTTCGTGGGCGGAGACTGCGGGTGGCAGAGGGGGGAAGCTTCAGAGCCACGGAGGAGAGCGCAGCCACAGGGGTGCGGAGGGCAAAGCGGAGAGATTCCCGCACAGAGGCTCGGTGCCGAGCAGCACTCACCAGCCCAAGAGGCTTGTCTGCTCACCCGCCGGGGTGGGCGGGGGCTGGGAGCTGAGGCTCGGGCTTCGGTGCTAGCCGGCAAGGAGTCCAGGAAAAAGTCTGCAGCTGCCGAAGAGGCAAGAGACTTTTTCTTGCCTCTTTGTTTCGCGGCGCGCAAGGAGAGGGGATTCAGAGCGCCGCCTAAACGAACTCCAGAGACGGGCACGAGCCGCGGCTATCAGCGCGGACCCCAGAGACAGGTGCAAGCCGCAGTTATCAGCGCGGACCCCAGAGACGGGCATGAGACGGTAAGGTTGCTGCTGCCGCCACCAAGAAGCCTGTGTGCAAGCACAGGTCACTCTCCACACCGCCCCTCCTGGGAGCCGGTGCAGCCTGCCAACGCCAGGGTCCCGTGATCCGGGGACAACTTCGCCAGGAGAACGCACGGTGCGCCTCAGGCTGCTGCAACGAAACGCCGGCCTCTGCCGCCGCAGGCTCGCCCCACATCCGTACCCCTCCTTCCCCTGGCCTGAGTGAGCCAGAGCCCCCGAAGCAGCTGCTCCTTTAACCCCGTTCTGTCTGGGCGGGGAACAGACGCCCTCAGGCGACCTACACGCAGAGGCGGGCCCAAATCCAAAGCTGAACCCTGGGAGCTGTACGAACAAAGAAGAGAAAGGGAAATCTCTCCCAGCAGCCTCAGAAGCAGCGGATTAAAGCTCCACAAACAACTTGATGTGCCTGCGTCTGTTGAATACCTGAATAGACAACGAATCATCCCAAATTCAAGAGGTGGACTTTGGGAGCAGGATATATTAATTTTTCCCTTTTTCCTTTTTTCGTGAGTGTATATGTGTATGCTTCTGGGTGAGATTTTGTCTGTATAGCTTTGCTTTCACCATTAGTCCTAGGGTTAGGTCCGTCCGTTTATTTTTTTTAACTTAAAAAAATTTTTTTCCCTAATAAATGTTTTCTTAATAATTTTTTCCTTATTTTCTATTTTTAGAAATTAAAAAAAAATTTTAATAAGTTTTTTCATATTTTTTATTTTAAAAAATTAAAAAAAATTTTTTCTTAATAAATTTTTTTCTTAATAATTTTTTTCTTATTTTTATTATAAAAAATTAATAAATCTATTTTTAAAAATTAAAAAAAATTTTTTCTGAATACATTAACTTAATAATTTTTTTCGTATTTTTTATTATAATAGCTTTATTTTATTTTATTTTATCCTCTTTCTTTCTATTTTTTTCTCCCTTATATTCTGAGCTGTGTGGATGAAAGGCTCTTGGTGGTCCAGCCAGGCATCAGGGCTGTGCCTCTGACGTGGGAGAGCCAACTTCAGGACACTGGTCCACAAGAGACCTCCCAGCTCCACGTAATACCAAACGGCGAAAATCTCTCAGAGATCTCCATCTCAACATCAAAACCCAGCTTCACTCAACGACCAGCAAGCTACAGTGCTGGACACCCTATGCCAAACAACTAGCAAGACAGGAACACAGCCCCATCCATTAGCAGAGAGGCTGCCTAAAATCATAATAAGGCCACAGACACCCCAAAACACACCACCAGACGCGGACGTGCCCACCAGAAAGACAAGATCCAACCTCATCCACCAGAACACAGGCACTAGTCCCCTCCACCAGGAAGCCTACACAACCCACTGAACCAACCTTAGCCACTGGGGACAGATACCAAAAACAACGGGAACTACGAACCTGCAGCCTGTGAAAAGGAGACCCCAAACACAGTAAGATAAGCAAAATGAGAAGACAAAAAAACACACAGCAGGTGAAGGAGCAGGGTCAAAACACACCAGACCTAACAAATGAAGAGGAAATAGGCAGTCTACCTGAAAAAGAATTCAGAATAATGATAGTAAAGATGATCCAAAATCTTGGAAATAGAATAGACAAAATGCAAGAAACATTTAACAAGGATGTAGAAGAACTAAAGAGGAACCAAGCAACGATGAAAAACACAATAAATGAAATTAAAAATACTCTAGATGGGATCAATAGCAGAATAACTGAGGCAGAAGAAAGGATAAGTGACCTGGAAGATAAAATGGTGGAAATAACTACTGCAGAGCAGAATAAAGAAAAAAAAATGAAAAGAACTGAGGACAGTCTCAGAGACCTCTGGGACAACATTAAACGCACCAACATTCTAATTATAGGGGTCCCAGAAGAAGAAGAGAAAAAGAAAGGGACTGAGAAAACATTTGAAGAGATTATAGTTGAAAACTTCCCTAATATGGGAAAGGAAATAGTTAATCAAGTCCTGGAAGCACAGAGAGTCCCATACAGGGTAAATCCAAGGAAAAACACGCCAAGACACATATTAATCAAACTATCAAAAATTAAATATAAAGAAAACATATTAAAAGCAGCAAGGGAAAAACAACAAATAACACACAAGGGAATCCCCATAAGGTTAACAGCTGATCTTTCAGCAGAAACTCTGCAAGCCAGAAGGGAGTGGCAGGATATACTTAAAGTGATGAAGGAGAAAAACCTACAACCAAGGTTACTCTACCCAGCAAGGATCTCATTCAGATTTGATGGAGAAATTAAAACCTTTACAGACAAGCAAAAGCTGAGAGAGTTCAGCACCACCAAACCAGCTTTACAACAAATGCTAAAGGAACTTCTCTAGGCAAGAAACACAAGAGAAGGAAAACACCTGCAAAAACAAACCCAAAACATTTAAGAAAATGGGAACAGGAACATACATATCAATAATTACCTTAAATGTAAATGGATTCAATGCTCCCACCAAAAGACACAGACTGGCTGAATGGATAGAAAAACCAGACCCATATATATGCTGTCTACAAGAGACCCACTTCAGACCTAGAGACACATACAGACTGGAAGTGAGGGGATGGAAAAAGATATTCCATGCAAATGGAAATCAAAAGAAAGCTGGAGTAGCAATTCTCATATCAGACAAAATAGACTTTAAAATAAAGACTATTACAAGAGACAAAGAAGGACACTATATAATGATCAAGGGATCGATCCAAGAGGAAGGTATAACAATTGTAAATATTTATGCACCCAACATAGGAGCACCTCAATACATAAGGCAAATACTAACAGCCATAAAAGGGGAAATCGACAGCAACACAATCATAGTAGGGGACTTTAACACCCCACTTTCACCAATGGACAGATCATCCAAAATGAAAATAAATAAGGAAACACAAGCTTTAAATGATACATTAAACAAGATGGACTTAATTGATATTTATAGGACATTCCATCCAAAACAACAGAATACAAATTCTTCTCCAGTGCTCATGGAACATTCTCCAGAAGAGATCATATCTTGGGTCACAAATCAAGCCTTGGTAAATTTAAGAAAATTGAAATAGTATCAAGTATCTTTTCCGACCACAACGCTATGCGACTAGATATCTATTACAGGAAAAGATCTGTACAAAATACAAACACATGGAGGCTACACAATACACAACTTAATAACGAAGTGATCACTGAAGAAATCAAAGGGGAAATCAAAAAATACCTAGAAACAAATGACAATGGAGATACGATGACCCAAAACCTATGGGATGCAGCAAAAGCAGTTCTAAGAGGGAAGTTTATAGCAATACAAGCCTACATCAAAAAACAGGAAACATCTAGAATAAACAACCTAACCTTGCACCTAAAGCAATTAGAGAAAAAAGAGCAAAAAAACCCCAAAGCTAGCAGAAGGAAAGAAATCATAAAGATCAGATCAGAAATAAATGAAAAAGAAATGAAGGAAACAATAGCAAAAATCAATGAAACTAAAAGCTGGTTCTTCGAGAAGATAAACAAAATTCATAAACCATTAGCTAGACTCATCAAGAGAAAAAGGGAGAAGACTCAAATCAATAGAATTAGAAATGAAAAAGGAGAAGTAACCACTGACACTGCAGAAATACAAACGATCATGAGAGATTACTACAAGCAACTCTATGCCAATAAAATGGACAACCTGGAAGAAATGGACAGATTCTTAGAAATGCACAACCTGCCGAGACTGAACCAGGAAGAAATAGAAAATATGAACAGACCAATCACAAGCACTGAAATTGAAACTGTGATTAAAAATCTTCCAACAAACAAAAGCCCAGGACCAGATGGCTTCACAGGCGAATTCTATCAAACATTTAGAGAAGAGCTAACACCTATCCTTCTCAAACTCTTCCAAAATATTGCAGAGGGAGGAACACTCCCCAACTCATTCTACGAGGCCACCATCACCCTGATACCAAAACCAGACAAAGATGTCACAAAGAAAGAAAACTACAGGCCAATATCACTGATGAACATAGATGCAAAAATCCTCAACAAAATACTAGCAAACAGAATCCAACAGCACATTAAAAGGATTATACACCATGATCAAGTGGGGTTTATTCCAGGAACGCAAGGATTCTTCAATATATGCAAATCAATCAACGTGATACATCATATTAACAAATAGAAGGAGAAAAACCATATGATCATCTCAATAGATGCAGAGAAAGCTTTCGACAAAATTCAACACCCATTTATGATAAAAGCCCTGCAGAAAGTAGGCATAGAGGGAACTTTCCTCAACACAATAAAGGCCATATACGACAAACCCACAGCCAACATTGTCCTCAATGGTGAAAAACTGAAACCATTTCCACTAAGATCAGGAACAAGACAAGGTTGCCCACTCTCACCACTATTATTCAACATAGTTTTGGAAGTGTTAGCCACAGCAATCAGAGAAGAAAAAGAAATAAAAGGAATCCAAATCGGAAAAGAAGAAGCAAAGCTGTCACTGTTTGCAGATGACATGATACTATACATAGAGAATCCTAAAACTGCCACCAGAAAACTACTAGAGCTAATCAATGAATTTGGTAAAGTAGCAGGATACAAAATTAATGCACAGAAATCTCTTGCATTCCTATATACTAATGATGAAAAATCTGAAAGTGAAATTAAGAAAACACTCCCGTTTACCATTGCAACAAAAAGAATAAAATATCTAGGAATAAACCTACCTAAGGAGACAAAAGACCTGTATGCAGAAAATTATAGGACACTGATGAAAGAAATTAAAGATGATACAAATAGATGGAGAGATATACCATGTTCTTGGATTGGAAGAATCAACATTGTGAAAATGACTCTATTACCCAAAGCAATCTACAGATTCAATGCAATCCCTATCAAACTACCAATGGCATTTTTCACAGAACTAGAACAAAAAATTTCACAATTTGTATGGAGACACAAAAGACCCCGAATAGCCAAAGCAATCTTGAGAATAAAAAATGGAGCTGGAGGAATCAGGCTCCCTGACTTCAGACTATATTACAAAGCTACAGTAATCAAGACAGTATGGTACTGGCACAAAAACAGAAATATAGATCAATGGAACAGGACAGAAAGCCCAGAGATAAACCCACACACATATGGTCACCTTATCTTTGATAAAGGAGGCAAGCATATACAGTGGAGAAAAGACAGTCTCTTCAATAAGTGGTGCTGGGAAAATTGGACAGGTACATGTAAAAGTATGAAATTAGAACACTCCCTGACACCATACACAAAAATAAACTCAAAATGGATTAAAGACCTAAGTGTAAAGCCAGACACTATCAAACTCTTAGAGGAAAACATAGGCAGAACACTCTATGACATAAATCACAGCAAGATCCTTTTTGACCCAGCTCCTAGAGAAATGGAAATAAAAACACAAATAAACAAATGGGACCTAATGAAACTTAAAAGCTTTTGCACAGCAAAGGAAACCATAAACAAGACCAAAAGACAACCCTCAGAATGGGAGAAAATATTTGCAAATGAAGCAACTGACAAAGGATTAATCTCCAAGATTTACAAGCAGCTCATGCAGCTCAATAACAAAAAAACAAACAACCCAATCCAAAAATGGGCAGAAGACCTAAATAGACATTTCTCCAAAGAAGGTATACAGATGGCCAACAGACACATGAAAGAATGCTCAACATCCTTAATCATTAGAGTAATGCAAATCAAAACTACAATGAGGTATCATCTCACACCGGTCAGAATGGCCATCATCAAAAAATCTAGAAACAATAAATGCTGGAGAGAGTGTGGAGGAAAGGGAACATTCTTGCACTGTTGGTGGGAATGTAAATTGATACAGCCACTATGGAGAACAGTATGGAGGTTCCTTAAAAAACTAAAAATAGAACTACCATACGACCCAGCAATCCCACTACTGGGCATATACCCTGAGAAAACCATAATTCAAAAAGAGTCATGTACCAAAATGTTCATTGCAGCTCTATTTGCAATAGCCAGGACATGGAAGCAACCAAAGTGTCCACCATCAGATGAATGGATAAAGATGTGGCACATATATACAATGGAATATTACTCAGCCATAAAAAGAAATGAAATGGAGGTATTTGTAATGAGGTGGATGGAGTTAGAGTCTGTCATACAGAGTGAAGTAAGTCAGAAAGAGAAAAACAAATACAGTATGCTAACACATATATATGGAATCTAAGGAAAAAAAAAAAAAAGGTCATGAAGAACCTAGTGGCAAGATGGGAATAAAGACACAGACCTACTAAAGAATGGACTTGAGGATATGGGGAGGGGGAGGGGTGAGATGTGACAAGGTGAGAGAGTGTCATGGACATATATACACTACCAAATGTAAAATAGATAGCAAGTGGGAAGCAGCCGCATAGCACAGGGAGATCAGCTCGGTGCTTTGTGACCACCTAGAGGGGTGGGATAGGGAGGGTGGGAGGGAGGGAGATGCAAGAGGGAAGAGATATGGGAACATATGTATAACTGATTCACTTTGTTTTAAAGCAGAAACTAACACACCATTGTAAAGCAATTATACTTCAATAAAGATGTTAAAAAAAAAACCAGAAAAGTAAAACATAATTCATTTTTCTATGCAACTGAGCAGCTGCAGATTCGTACCCATAATATGTTCAGGTAAGTGGGGAAAAAAAGGGAAAAAAAATCTTCCTTTTCCCTAGATTCTTCAAACGGAAGAGATCTTGAGAATTACAGTACTCATATGCTACTAAGGACCTAAGTACAGCTTACACAGAAGCTAACAGTGCTCTATGAACTGATGACAGTATATGAAGTTGTTGACTAGGCAGGGTACCACGGAAACGTGACAAAGCCAGAGCTCAAGAAAGCAGAACCATCATGGCTATGTTTTTAGGCCGCTGGACAGAGTTCACTCTACCCATACTCACTGTAGGGTCTTTGAAGTAGGGCTGAAGTGTGCATTTTAGTTCATCAATAAAATGCTGGGCGCCTAAAATGTGTTCTCATCTCTCCACTTAAGACGCATTTTTGGCCTGCTCCAAATCCTTGATCTTGACCTTTTTCTCAAAGTAACCACTCAGTACTTTCCAAAGGCTACCACATCTCCTCTTTGTTTACAGAGTTAACTGGTCAAAGGTGCAGGCAAGGCATGGGGAGCAGGTATTAATTATGTTATTGCTGCAAGTGTATAATATAGAGAAGGTATGACAAGGAAAAAAGTGGGAGAAGGGAAAAGTAACAGCAGGAATGGAGAAGCCAAACAAAAAAAGCTGAATTTTTAAAAAAGACACTGACTGGCTAGAGCAGAGATGAACAACTTTTTCTGTAAAAGGCCAGACATTAAATATTTTAGGCTTTGCAGGGAAAGAGGTCAACTTGAGGATACTATGCAGGTATTTATATAACAAGAGAGAAAACAAATTTTTACACCTTTTTTATTGACAAACTTCAAAATATAATAATTTAGTTCTTTTTTTGTAGTATAGGTCTACTAATTAGAAAAATGGAATTCTCTTAGAGAAGACAACATTTTCCTCAATTCAGGTTCAAAGTTAGTGTTCCCTGTCATCAAAATTGATTGAAAATGTTCACCTTTATTGATCTGTAATGAGATTTTACATATTCACCTTTGAAAAGGCACACAGGTACTATGGAATACTGATGTCAATCCACACGCATATAATTTTAAATTGAGCATTTCACTGTCTGGAAAGTGTTTATAGAATTCTTTTAGATTCTTCTCATGATATCTGCCCCTTTAGTATGTCAATATACACTAAATATAACTGCAGATTAATCATTTTCAACTGAATATTAGATGAAAGCGCCTCAATTGCATGGTTGAATGCATTTTGAAATACAGAAATCTTCCTTGGAGACTTTTGGAAATCTAAGGCAAACAAAACAAAACAAAACAAAACCGCTGCTGGAAGTACAGTTTGAGCTTGGGAAACATACCTACGAAGGCATTAAAACAAGCGGGTATTAAATTTCATAGAATGCTCTTTAAGCATCTATTACATGTAAGTATATCTCCTCCCTGTTATTACAGTGAACCACATTGAAACATCTGTCTAATGTTGAATTATCCTTACATTCCTTGGATAAGCCTTCCTTCCTGACCTTAACTCTTATTACACTGCTGGATTCAAAATATTACTAAGAAATTTAATTAAGGTTTGGGCATCTATGTACATAGGTAAGGCCAGCCTATACATTTTTTTCCTGTGCAAGCTTTACCTGATTACAGTATCAAGATTATACTAACCCTACAAAATGAGATGGAAATCTTTCCAAATATTTTTATAGGCTATAGATAAAATAAGATGGGAGTTAAACTTCCTTGAAAGTTTGTTAGAACTTGCTTGACAGTAGTGCCTTTGCTCAGAAGAAAATCCCTGAGTTCAATTTCTTTTAAGGTTTTTGGTCCATATCAGTCTTTTACTTCTTCCTGGATCAATTCTGATAATTTATAGTTTCCTTAAAATTGTTCTTTTCGTATTGATTTTAAAATCTGTTGTATTTATATCTGCAGTTATACTTTTCTTCATTCTTGATGCTACTTGTGCTTTGCATTTGTCTTCATCACACTTGCCAAACGTTGTCTGTTTTACCAGTTTTATAATAAACCAGCTTGACTTGTTACCCAGCTCAATTTTTCCTGTTTCACTAATTTTTCTGTTTTTTCACTATTTTGTTGCTTATACTTTGTGTTAGCTCAATTGATGTTGAGTTTCCTGAGTGAAAAACACATTTCATTACATTTATTTTTAATCTTTTTCTAATGCATTTAAGCCTCCGCTCCTCAGATTCTAAAGGCTGCTTTTACAGAAGTCCAAGGGCAATAAAATTCACTTCCCATCCAGACGTTGAATGAATCAAACTATTTTCTTTGCTGGCTTCTAGCATTTGACAACCCATTTATGAAGCCAGCACTTCATAATTTAACCTATTAAAACATTTAAAATAGATCTCAACACATTTTCTAAGCATCAAGCCTTAAGCTTAATAAAACTGAGAATTTATTGAGGAATTGCTCAAAAATAAATGGAAGAAGAGAAGCAATAAATAAATAAATAAAGCTGACACATTCTTGCATGTGTCTTCTGGTGGACATGACATTCATTTCTATTCGGTATATACTCAGAAGTGGAAACACTGTGTCAGAGGTTGTATATATGCTTAGCTTTAGTAGGTACTCCCAAACATATTTAACTTCTACCAAGTGACATTTCCACCAGCAACATAAGAGTTCCAATTCCTTCAAATACTTGCCCAAACTATGTAAATGTTTAACCATGTAAATGGTTAAACTTTCATTTTAACCATTCTGGCGGGTATACAGTAAGATCTTATTTTACTTTCGATTTGCATTTGATCACTAATTATGTTGGGCACCCTTTCATATGTTTATTGCCCTTTTGAGATCTACTTTTATAAAGCATCTGTTGAAGTCTTTGCCTATTATTTGGACAGACTTTGTTTTTGAACCATAGGCATTCTTTCAATATTCTGGATTTGCATTCTCAGTAAGATACATATTACATATACACACCACCTTTTCACTCTTTTAGGGGGTCTCTAAGGAACAAAAAGTTCTTCATTTTAATCAAATCAAATTTATTTTTTCTTTCATCATCCTTTTAGTGTCTTATTTAAGAAATAATTGCCTGTCCCAAGTTCATATTCTCCTATGACTTCTTTTAGAAATCTAATTGTAATTTCAATGTATGAGGTGAGGTAAGTGTCCAGGTTCATTTTTTTCCCATATGAATAAGCAACTGACTCAGACTATTTCAAATACTTTTTTCCCCAGTGAATTCCACTGGCATCTTTGTAGTAAATCAAGTGTCAGTTTCTGTGTGTCTATCCTTGGGCCAATACAACTCTTAATCACTGCAACATTATGGTAAGTCTTGATACTTTATAGTGTAAACTCTTCAGCTGTTATTTTTCTTCAATACTGCCTTGGTCATTCATTAATTTCCACCAAAACCATTGGCTGAGACTTTAAAATTGCATTGAGTTTACAGTTCAATCTGTAGAGAACAGACATCTTATTGATACCGAGACTTGCAAGTCATGAAAATAAAATCTTTCCATTTATTTAAGTCCACTTTAATTTCTCCCAGAAATGTTTTGTATTTTCAGTGTAGAGGTTGTGAACATCCTTCAGATATTTCAGGATTTATTCCAAGAAATTTTTTGTTCAATAAATGGGTTGTTTTCAAATTCTGTTTTCTATTTGTTCTTTACTAAGTATTTATAATTATCATTGGTCTTTCTATACTGACCCAATATTCAACACTCTTGGTAATTCATTTATAATTTATAATAGTCCAATTATTATTCTGGAGTCTCTATGTACTCCCACACACAATCTACAAATAATAACTTTTATTTTTCCAGTTTGATGCTCTTTTATTTTCTCCTCATTACACTCACTAGAATCTTCAGTACAATGTTGAGTGGCAGTGATGACAGTGAACCCTGTCACCTAGCGAATGGAGAAACATTCAATATTTAATTAGGATGGTTTCTATAGATATTCTTTAACATATTAATAATGTTGCCTTTTATTCCTAGTTTCCTGATTTTAACATAGATCATATGACTTTTCTCCTTTATTCTGTACATGTGGTTGATTTACAATGAATAAACAAAGTAACATTCTGCTTGATCATGATGTATTGTTCTTTAAGTCTATCACTAGATTCAATTTGCTAATATTTTGTTTAGGATTTTTGTACCAATGCTCATAAGAAATATTGGACTGTATTTTTCCTGTCTTACAACTGACGTTTGCTCTCACCTTTATTTCCTCCTTTCTACTTCCTTGGGATTCGATTTGCTTTTCTTCCTCTAGTATCTTGAAATAGAAGCCTGGAGATCACTGATTTTCAACTTTCCTTTTGTAGTAGAGACATTTAAAGCAATAAATTTCCCTCTAAGCATTGTTGCAATGACATCCCATAGTTTTTCATACAGGCATACATCAGTGAGGTTGTGGGTTCAGTTCCAGACCATCACAATAAAGCAAGTCACACATTTTTTTGGTTTCCAGAGCACATAAAAGTTTTGTTTGCACTATATTATAGTCTATCAAGTGTGCAATAGCAATATGTCTAAAAAAACAATGTGTATACCTTAATTTAAAAATAATTTATTGTTTAAAAAAAATGCTAACCATCATCTGAGCCTTAAGCAAGTCATCATCTTTTTGCTGGTGGAGGGTCTTGCCTTGATGTTGATGGCTGCTGGCTGATGAGGGTGGTGGCTGCTGAAAGTTGGGGTGCCCGTGGCAATTTCTTAAAATAAAACAACGATGAAGTATGCCACAATGATTGACTCCTCCTTTCATAAACAATTTCTCGGTAGCATGCCATGCTGTTTGACAGCATTTTACCCACAGCAGAATGTCTTTCAAAATTGGCATCTTCTCAAACCCTGCTGCTGCTTCATAAACTAAGTTTACATAATAGTCTAAGTCCTTTGTTATCATTTCAACAATCTTCACAGCATCTTCACCAGGAGTAGATTCCATATCAAGAAATCACCTTCTTTGCTCATCCTTACGAAGCAACTCATCTACTAGTTTTATCCTGAGATGGCAGCAATTCAGTCACATCTTCTGGTTCCACTTCTAATTCTAGTTCTCTTGCTGTCTCCACACCTGCAGTTACTTCCTCCATGAAGTCTTGAACCCCTCAAAGTCATCCATGAGGGTTGGAGTCAACTTCTTCCAAACTCCTGTGAATGTTGACATTTGTACCTCTTCTCATGAATTGCGAATGTTCTTAACAGCACCTAGAATCGTGAGTCCTTTCCAGAAGATTTTCAATTTCCTTTGCCCAGATCCATCAGAGGAGTCACTTTATCTGGCAGCTATAGCTTCACGAAATGTATTTCTTAAATAGTAAGACTTGAAAGTTGAAATTACTCCTTGATCCTTGGGCTGCAGAATGGGTATTGTGTTAGCTGACATGAAAACAACATTAATCTCTTTGTACATCTCCATCAGAGCTCTTGGGTGACCAGGTGCATTGTCAATGAGCAGTAATATTTTGAAAGGAATCTTTTTTCTGAGCAGTAGGTACCCACAGTGGGCTTAAAATATTCAGTAAACCATGTTGTAAACAGATGTGCTGTCATCCAGAGTCTGTTGTTTCACTTATAGACCACAGGCAGAGTAAATGTAGCATAATTCTTAAGGGCCCTAGGATTTTCAGAATGGTAAAGGAGCACTGGATTCAACTTAAAATCACCAGCTGCCTTAGCCCTTAACAAGAGAGGCAGCCAGTCCTTTAAAGCTTTGAAGACAGGCACTGACTTCTCCTCTCTATGAAAGTCCTAAATGGCACCTTCTTCGCCTACATTGAAAATCTGTTGTTTAGTGTAGCCACCTTCACTAATGATCTTGGCTAGACCTTCTAGATAACTTGCTGCAGCTTCTACATCAACACTTCACCTTGCACTTTTATGTTATGGAGGTGGCTTCTTTCCTTAAACCTCATGAACCAAGCTCTGCTAGCTTCAGAGTTTTCTTCTGCAGCTTCCTCACCTCTCTCAGTCTTCAAAGAATTAAAGAGAGTTAGGGCCTTGCTCTGGATTAGGCTTTGGCTTTAGGCAACGTCGTGGCTGGTTTGTTCTATCCAGACCACTATAACGCTCTGCATATCAGCAATAAGGCTGTTTCGCTTTTTTATCATTCATGTGTTCACTGAAGTAGCTCTTTTAATATCCTTCAAGAACTTTTCCTTTGCATTCACACTTAGCTAGGTGTTTGGCACAAGAGGCCAAGCTTTTGGCCTGTCTCAGCTTTCAACATGCTTTCCTCATTAAGCTTAAATATTTCTAGCTTCTGATTTAAAGTGAGATGCATGACTCTTCCTTTCACTTGAACACTTAGAGGCCATTTTAGGGTTCTTAATTGGCCTAATTTCAATATTGTTATGTGTCAGAGAACAGGAAGTCCCAAGGAGAGGGAAAGAGTTTGAAATAATCAATATTCTCTTATATTTATTCATGTATTTACTCTGTCTAGTGATCTTCATTCCTTCCTTTAGTTCCATGCTACCATCCGCATCATTTTCCTTTAACCTGAAGAATTCCCCTCAGTACTTCAGGCAACTGTGATGGCAATAAAAATCCTTCCTATTATTTACCTGGATTAAAGCATCTTAATTTTGCCTTCATTTCTGACAGATATTTTTCATCTGGGTAAAGAATGCCAGGTAGGGTTTTTTTTCCCCTCTTTCATCACTTTCAAGATGTTACTCCATTATCTTCTAGTTTTAATAATTTTGTTGAAAAGTCAGCTATCAGTCTTATTCTGGCTCCTTTGAAGGAAATATATCCTGCCTTCTCTAAGTGCTTTTAAATGTCTCTTTATGTTTGATTTTCAGTAACTGGACTGTAATATACTTAGATACGTTTTGTTTGTTGTGTGAAGTGAATGCTTGTGTTTATCCTGTTGGGCTTACTGAGCCTCTTGGTTCAGTGACTTAAAGTTTCCCATCAGATCTAGAAAATTCTCAGCCATTTTTCCTTCAAATATTTCACTTGCCCCTTCTCCCTCTCTCCTCTTCGGGGGCTCGTATTCCACAGATTTTAGAACTTTTCTCTGTGTCCCACATTTCTCTTATGCTCTGTTTTTTTCCTCTGTGATTCAGCTTGGATATTGTCTATTGACTTGTTCCTGAGTGTTCCCACCCTGATTTCTGATGTGTCCAGCCTGTTTTCGAATCCGTCTAATTCTCAACTTCAGATACCGTATTTTCCAGGTCTAGAATACCCATTTGGTTCTTTTTAATAGACAGTTTTCTATTGAGTTATCTTTTCACATGTTTATTTCTGTTTTAACATACAGTTATTTTGAATTCCACTCACAACTTATTGGCCAAAATTAGTCACATGGCTCTACCCAACCACAAGCAGGAAAGGAATGCAATCGTACTTGTTTGGAGAGGGTATAAAGATATAAATATTTGGGGAACAGCATTAATGATTACCACCCTTGGCTAGGGTCACAAAATAACTGTCAGCCTGGGTCTAAACACAGGCATTTCCAAATCCAAATATTTGTAACCTTTTTACTATAACAAAACCTCTCTTGGGAGCTAATTTATTACTAAGTTAAATTTTTTCTATAAATTTTTAAACTAGGGAAACTTGGCTTTCTTTTCCAATCTTTGAGTGGAAAATGGATACTGAACATACTGAATGAAGTTCTCATGATGAATTGACTGCAATAATCCACGTTCTTAAAACTTTTAAATTGAGGTCTAACACATAAACGGAAAATACAATGAAATGTCACAAAGTGAACACACCTGTGCATCCATCTTCTAGGTCAAGGAACAGAACATTACCACGACCACTCAGGTCCCTCCCACACTTACTCACAATAACATTCCCCTTTTTCTTCCCCAAGGTAATCACTGCCCTTACTTGCTTCTAACATGCCACAGTAATTTTGCCTGTTTGGACTTACAGATAAATGTAATCATGTATTAAAAATGCTTTCGGGCTTCCCTGGTGGCGCAGTGGTTGAGAGTCCGCCTGCCAATGCAGGGGACGCGGGTTCGAGCCCTGGTCTGGGAGGATCCCACATGCCGCGGAGCAACTAGGCCCGTGAGCCACAACTACTGAGCCTGCGCGTCTGGAGCCTGTGCTCCGCGGCGGGAGAGGCCGCGATGGTGGGGGGCCCACGCACCGCGATGAAGAGTGGCCCCCGCTCACCGCAACTGGAGAAAGCCCTCGCACAGAAACGAAGACCCAACACAGCCAAAAATAAAAATAATAAATAAATAATAAATAAAAATTAAAAAAAAAAAATGCTTTCGAGTCCGGCTTTCACTTAACATTATGTATGTGATTCAACCACACTGTGGTACGTAACTGAAGTTGGCTTATTTTCTTTCTATGTAGTATTCCATAAAGACATCATAATATATTTACTTATTCATTCTGTTCTTTTTGGACTTTTGAGTTCCACTTTAGGGCTATCTCTAATGATGTACATACACTCTTGTACACCCTTGTAAACATTTTTTCAGTGCACATATGCTTGTACCTCATTGAAGCTGCTTGGCCAAAGGTCATAATTAACATTTTCAGATACTGCCAAACAACGTACCAGGGGTATAATTATGCAGACCCATCAGCAGCATACAAGAGTTCTCATTTTCTAAATCTTCTCCAAGAGTTGGTATTGTGATCTGTTACATTTCCAGCAATTGTTTTTTAAGGTTCTGTACTTGTGCTGTCTACAACAGTAGCCGTTGGATACATGTGGCTAGTGAAAACAAGAGAGAGGTCTAGTGCAACAAAGGAACTGAATTATTTTTTATTTTAATTAATAGAATTTTTAAAAGTGGATACTCTTCGGTTAGTGGATAACTTTTAAGTTAATTTGGAACGACACCAACATGAGAATCCACTTATTCAACTCTAAATTTTATGGCATCTAAACATAGAGGAAGTACTTCTGATGAAAATTTAGTATCCAAATCGGGGTGGGTGGCAAATGTAAAATACACAATGAATTTCCAAGATTTACTGAGAAAGTAAAATCTGGATTTTTTTACATTAAAGATATGTTGAAATAACATTTTGAAGGTATAAGGTTAAAAATATTTTAAAAATGAATTTCACCTGCTACTTTTCACCTTTTTTAAATGGGTTAACAGAAAAAGTAAAGTTACATATGTGGCTTACACAATATCTCTACTGAATAGTGTGGCTCTACACCATATATACTGATACATAAATAATTGAAAACTAAAAAATACACAGCCTGTTAAAGTACGGATATGTTGTTTCAAATATGGTACCAATTATTTGTTACATAAAGCAATTTAACTGCTCTATTCCAGCAGAGAATCTCCCAATTTGGATACAGGTGTGCCTTCTAAAAGAGAAAACCTTACCCTAGTTTACAATAAAATGCATAATGACTAGAGCACACAAGAAGACTCTTAGTAACAAAACATTAAAGCAAGTCTTCTTGACTAGAGATTTAAGTCATGCACACACAACCCTGTTTCAAAACCAGCGAATTCAGAAAACAAATCACCCTCCATCCACACATTCTCCACCCCAAACAACTGTCAATAGAGCATACTCATTCAGAGTCAAACGCAATGACCAGGACCGAAGTTTGGGCTACCTTTAAATTATATATTCTTAATAGGTGGTGGTCGGGCGGGAAGCGGCTGGTGCTGGTCACAGACTCTAGTTTAAAAGATAACATAAAATAAACCAGACTACTAGTTAGTATATAACCATCTAAAAAGCTAATCACACCATTACATCTAATGGCCTTTGAGAGAGAAGGGAGGTCAGAGCCAAACAGTGGAGTGTAAGAGCATCCTTCCTGGATGCACCAGCAGAAGAATCCCCAAAGCAAACCCTGCCCCATCACAAGGCTATCTTCTTGTGATAGCCCGGGAGTGTTACCTTCTTGTAACGCACGAGGGTGTTAGCCATTTGCATTTCCCTACAAGACGAATGAAAACCCTTGGCCACCGTCCCACTCCTATACGGCTGAGATAGGGTGAAAAGCAGTCCTGGCCTCACAGGGCGGCTCAGGAAGGCCACGGAGGTCCTGGAAAAGACAGCCCGCAGGTGCAACTGGCCCCTACTCTTCGCCTCACCGCCTCCAGACAGCAAAAGAGCCCCGCCGGCCGAACCCAGCTCTCCCATCCCGGCCCTGCCCCTCAACAGGCGAGCGTGTAGGCGGCCCAGCCCCCGAGCCCGCTTACCGAGGTCCAGGGCCTGGTGGCACCTGAGCAGCGCGGCCTCGGGCTGCTGCTGGCGCTGCAGGCTCCGCACCTGGCCCGCCAGCCTGCGCGCCCGGCACTCGGCCGGGAAGCACTTCTCCAGCAGGCCGCTCAGCACCACGTTGACGCGGCGCGCCGGCGGCCGGCCCGGCCCCGGCTCAGCGCAGCGCCTGCACACCGTGAGCCCGCACGGCAGCGTCACCGGCTTGTGCAGCAGCCGCTGGCAGCGCGGGCAGTCCAGCAGGTCCCGAGGCGCCGCGGGCACCGAGGCCGACGGCCCCCCGCTCGGCGCCTCCCCGGGGGCGCGGCCTGGCTTCCCCACCGGCGGCCGCCGGTCGTGCGGGCCCGGGACGCACGCCAGGCCGCTCGCCAGCTCCCCCAGCTCGTCGGGGCGCAGCGCCCCAAGCCGCGCGGCGCCGCGAAACGCGCCCAGGGCCTCGGGGAGGCGGCCGGCGCGGGCCAGCGCGTCCCCCAGCCGCAGGCACAGGCCGCGGTCGGGCCGCGCCAGGCCGGCCAGCGCGGAGCGGAAGAGCTCGGCCGCCGTCTCGTACTCGCCCGCGCGGAAGGCCTCGTCGCCCTTCTCCACCCGCTGGGCGAGCGGCTCCCCGCAGTCGCAACCGCGACAGGGGGGCGGCGGCGGGACCGGCTCGGGGCTCATCACCGCGGGGCTGCGGCGACTAGGGCCGGAGGGAATGACGAAGAAGGGAGGATGCTCGCTGCCCGGGCCCGGCGGCTGCAGCGCGGGCGCCGCCTTCGCCGAGAGCCACGCGCGTCTGTGGGTGGGCGGTGCGCGGCGGGCTGCGCGACCACCGCCGGGGGCGGGCGCAGGGTGGGGCCGCGTCTCCCACGCGGCGTGGGCGGCCGGGGGCGGGGCGGGCACGGTGGGCGCGGCCGAGCCCCGGCCCGCGGGGAACGCCCTCCTCGCTCCCCTGGCTTAGGCAGCCGGGCCGCAGGCGGGAAGGCGGTGACCTCTTCCCGTTCGGCGTCTCCGCAAACCCTCTCCGTCCTCGCCCCGGGCGGCCCCGCGCGCGCGTCTGCGTGCGCGCTCGTCTCCACGCGCCCTCGTCCCGCGCGTTCTCTGCCCGCCCCGCGCAGCTCCTCGGCCGTCCGCTGCCGCCCCCGCGCCTGGAGCAGGTGTCTTCGGCCAGCCGTGCCCCCTTGTCCCCGCACCGAGTGCCAGCCTGGCTCCAAGGCCTGGCCAAGCCCACCTGCGGTTGTGGTTAAAAAGAGAACCGATAAATAAGTACCAGGGATGTAAGGTGCAGCATGATGACTATAGCTAACCCTGCTGTACCATATACGGGAAAGTTGTTAAGAGAGCAAATCCTAAGAGTTCTCATCCAAGGAGGAAATTTGTTTTTTCTTTTTTTCCTTTCTTTCTTGCATCTATATGAAAAGATGGAAGGTAGCTGAACCTATTGTAAACATTTCAACAATATATGTAAATCAAACCATCATGCTGTATGCCTTAAACCTATATAATGATGTATGTCCATTATTTTTTAATATAACTGGAGAAAGAGAAAGAGAGACAGAGAGAACTGAGGGAACGTTACCCAGCACATCACTGTAACCCTGCTTTGACTTAGGAAATTGTGTTAAATGACCAGGAAGCCTGAAGTGGGCGCTGATCGGAAATCATTATCAGTAAGCTTCTCTTAACGGAACTCTAGATGTTAGAGACATTTTAGAGCTCTAATTTAGACAGAACTCTAACACAGCATGTGAGGAAATACCAGACTAAGTACTGGAAAGGATTTGAGACATGGAAAATTGTATTGTGTCCTTGATAGGAAAGTAGAGATAGAATTTCTAAAACTGTCTCCTACCGTGCAGTACTACAGAGAGAAGTTGCTGGAAGGAGGGAGTTAAAAACTACACATAACCTGCTCTTCTCTCCCTAGTGCTCTGCCATCTGTTTCATGCTATGTATTTGAATGCAATAAAATGCATTATAGTATTCCAAAATCCGTACTGTTCATTATTTCAAGTCGAAATATCTTCATTCTAAATTTGTGAAGTTTTTCTACATCTAAAACTGGCTAAAGAAAATATAAAATACTCCCATCAAATCTGGCTTGGAAGAAGGGAAATACCTCATTAAGTGAGGTGAGAAAATTTTAGTTGAGTTCGTAAAACGGAAACGGAGACAACTTTGGCCAGCCTCCTAGTCCCTGATAAACATGCAGAGCAAATCCCCCTGCCACCCCCTCCATCCGCCACCTCCCACCTTTCCAAGAATGATTTTTCTCCTCAGCTTTCTATTTTGACTGATAAGCGTTGTAGTCAAACTAGGTTTTGATCTGTTCCTCATTACTGAATGGATCCAAACTCTCTTTTTCATCACTCTTTGGGTTTTCATCTACTCTCTTTATGTAGTAACAATTCACTTGGATTTGAAGGTTGCTTATCCAACAAATTCACCACCAACAACCGGGAAGCTGCCGTGGGGTGGGGGGCAGCTTTTGAATAGTTAAAATTGTTGCAACAGACTCTACACTAAGGACTCTGAAACCTTATGATCTCGGATCTTATTTGTTCTTTTAGACAAATTTCTAGCAAGAGAACAGAAAGGATACGCTGATCGGAGGTATGCCTGCTGAGAGCAAGAAGTGTGTGAAGTAAAAATATCAATGTATTGTGAGATTTATAACATTCAGAAATAAAGTGCGTGACAGAAATAGCACAAAGGCCAGTAGAGGAAAAACAGAGGGCTACAAAGTTCTAATACTGCATGTGAGATGGTGTAGTCACTTGAAGGAATATTGTAGTGAGCTAAAGATACATACTTCAAACCCTAAAGCAGCCACCTAGATAACACAATATTTATAGTTGAACGTCCAACAAAGGAGATAAATGAAATTATTCTACAAAAATAAAGTCTATTAACCCAAAAGAATGAAGAAAAAGAGGAGAAGGGGGAATAAAAACAGAGGAGATGAATAGAAAACAAATAGCAAGATGGTAGATTGAAACTCAACCATATCAATCAATGTTAATTAAATATTAATGGTCTAACCACTATAATTAAAAGGCAAAATTGTCAAATTGTATATAAAAGGAAGGTCCAAATATACGCTGCTTCCAAAACAAAAATAAGATACATATAAGTAAAAGGTAAAAGTTAAATAAGAAGATATAAATAAGTTAAAGGTAAAAGGATACAAAAAGTTGTTTCATCTTAACCCTTATCAAAATAAGGTGATAGTGACTACACTGATATCTGACCAAGGAGATTTCATAGCCAAGAATATTACTAGGAGAAAAGATGGCCATTTCATAATGATAAAGGGGTCAATTGGTCAAGAGGACATAACAATCCTAAACAAGCATGTACCTAATAATGGAGCTTCAAAATGTACGGGGAAAAATAACGATAGAACAGTAAAAGGAAATAGGTAAGCTCAAAAACTGATAGAACAGTAAGGGGGAATAGGTAAATTCACAATTACACTTAGAGATTTTAATACCCTTCTCCCAACAATCAATAGAACACATATACTGAAAGTCAATAAGGATATAGAAGACTTGAATAATACTACCAACCAGCTTGAGCTATTTGACACTTGTAGAACATTCCACCCAATACTAGCAGAATATGCATTCTTTTCAAGTGCATGCAGAACAGTTATCAATATTACAATACATATTTGAGCCACAAAACAAGTCTCAATAAATTTAAAAGGATTCAAGAAATCAAGTCATACAAACAATGTTCTCTGACCACAGTGGATTGACAATAGGAATCAATAATAGAAAACTATTTAGAAAATCCTCAGTTATTTAGAAATTAAATAACATATCTCTAATTAGCCCATGGAACGAATAATTGGATTTCTGTATAGTAGCCAAAGTGGAAATTGAAATTTTAGAAACTATACCATTTATAATATCATAAAAATGTGTAAAACATGTACACTAAAAACTACAAAACGCCACTGAGAGAAACCAAAGGAGACCTAAACAAATGAAGAGATATACTGTGTTCAAGGATTGAAAGACTCAATGTTAAGATGCCAATTCTCCCCAAATTGATCTATGGATTCAACTCCATGTCACTCAAAATCCCAGAATGGCTTTTTGTAGAAATTCACAAGCTGATTTTAAAATTCACATGAAAATACACAGGATCTAAAATATCCAAAAACAACTTTGAAAAAAGAACAAAGTCTTTAAGACTCATTATAAAGCTACAGCCTTCAAGACAGTGTGGGTTTTGTGTCAAACAAGTAGATCAATGGAATAGGATAAAGATTCCAAAAATCGACCCACACATATCTATGGGCAGTTGATTTTCTACAAAGGTTATTCAGAGAAAGGATAATATTTACTTTCAGCAAACAATGCTGGAATAATTGGATATCTGTATACAAAAGAAAAAGAAGGAGGAGGAGGAGGAAGAGAAAATCTTTGATCTATATCTGGCATCATATTGAAAATTAACTCAAAAAGAACTTATAAGTAAAACCACAGAACTTCTAGGGGGAAAATGCATGGGAGAGAACCTTTATTACCTAGGTCTCAAATATAACAACGAAATCATGACCCATAAGAGAAAAAACAAGAAAGAAAAAAGGAGTGCCTTACCTCCAGGAACTGGTCTGACACTCTTGGGGAGACCTAAGTATTATTACAAAGCTGGCCTGATGCTCACAATTAGTTAATGTTGTTAATGTTGTTCTCCTGTTGGAATAAACAATCTCATAGAATACCAACATCAGACAAAGTCATCCTGAGCCCACAATAAAGTGAAACAAAAACAAGGTCACTGTGCAACCCACAAAATATCAACCATCTTCCTCTCTCAGCTAATCCTAAGTCTAAGCCTAAACCTAACCATCTCCCAGTAAAACGAAAGACTACTACTTCTTTACCAAGTACAGCTTTATCTTCTGATTTGCCCTCCTTATAAACAAGGTTTACTGGGATATCCAATCATAGAATTGCACCTGCTTTCTGATAGGATCCAATCTAGAGTGAATTCCCACTTCCTTAGATCTTTTCCAAAATTACCCAACCAAAGCCCAAATCCATGTTTGGGCATACAAATACTCAAAAACTGCATTTATGTCTAAATATTTGGAATTCTTTAATTTTGTACCTTAAAAAAAAATCAACAGATTTTTGCTTATAAATTATGTTTTGTTATTAAACAACTAGGTAAGACAATTTCAGACAGCTTTTTATTAGAACCTTAATCTGAAAAACAATGTTACAGATGTAGCTAGTTTCCCCCAGTAAATGAAAAGCCAATTAGAGATAACTGCCACTCTATTTTGTCTTTTTTAACATTGATTTTTGAAATACTAGACCTCTTGATTTTCTTTATTAGAATTTTGGTGAGAATACAGCTTACTGATCTGATGAAGCTCCTCTTGAAACAAATTTTAAAGCTCCTTATTAATTTTTTGTACTTCAACATCACTTTAAAAAAAAAAAAAAAAACCCAATAGTCCTCTATGGGAATGGACTAAATAATACATTCCTAAGAGTAAATAGAATTTTACTGTGTGTAACAGTCGAAACCCCCAGAGGACACAGATGCTTGGAAACACTGAGTCAGGAGGACCCCTCTGTGTGCTCCCTCCCCCCACTGAGCATGCTCAGTAGTCCCCTGGGAAACACAGAGGCTCCTTTGCAAATCTATGCAGCCATAACCCTGGGCATCCTAGACCACCCTGCTTTTCTGGTAGTTACCTCCATGCGGTATTTTCTGGAAACGAAGGGCCACAAACTGCTGTCCATTCACCCTCCTTGGACCTGGCTGTACAGTGTGCAACAGTAGAGCAGGGTGTCCCAGCACAGCTGCCCAAAGTGCCAGAGCAGAAAATGCTGGTCCTCCAACGGTTTGTTACCAGCCAATGATGAGGTGAGTCCACAGACTGAAGTAAGTACAATTTGACATGTCTGGGCTTTCCGAGCCGTGGGTCTCTCAGGGAACAGCATACAGACGGGAGGGGTTGTGGTCAAGGTCACCCAGTGAGCTGCCTGTGGCTCCTGCAGTGTGTGAATAAAAGCACAACGTGTGATATCTGCCACATGTGTCCTAAAAGTGTATAAAACTCTAAGAAAATGTATGTTATTTTATAATTTGCCAGTTTCACAATCATTACAAGAAGTCAATTTTTTAAATCTATGATTGACCATTGTTAGGTAAAAGAGAGAAGTAAAATCTCCATTATTTATTTTAAACCTTGATGTACAGATGGGAAAAAAAACTTCACTGGCCTTTTTTTTTTCCTAGTAAAGACACACATTTTCTGAATGCAGCTGCAGAGGTAAACCTAATGATGATGGTCTAAGTGATGTCAAGAAGTGAAGACCAAAATTGTTAGTGTTCCTTGGAAGCGTGATTTCTCCCATGCCGAGTTTGGGTTTGCAGCCATGATGGATGGTAAAAGGCTAAGGCCGCTTTGTTGTTTGGAATGTGCTGGGTTACGGACCAAGAAAGTCATCAAAACCTAACTGGCATTTATGAGTAAACTAGAGAGCAGTAAGAGTCAAACTAAAATAACTCTTTGAAAGAATGGGTATGGAATTAAAAAGTTAACAGAAGAAATGTTTAATATGTTACATATAACATTAGTGCTTCAAGTGTATCTTATAAAGTAACACTTGGAAATAGTAAAGTATATAAGTGTGTATCAGAGATATTTGTTTAAAACAGAAGAATCTTGGATAAACAACAAAGTCCTACTGTATATTTAATATATGTGAACTATATTTAATATATGTGATAAACCACAATGGAAAAGAATATACATATATAGTATAACTGAATCACTTTGCTGTACAGCAGAAGTTAACACAACATTGTAAATAAACCATACTTCAATTTTTTTAAATGCCAAAAAATAAAATTAAAAAAAATAAAGTAGGTGAATGACATGCAGCTCAAAGTATTCAGGAAGTAGCAAATGTTATGGAAAACTAACTCACAGAATAAATAAAACTAGCAAAGCACTGCTCACTGCAACTTGATGAATACACAAATATCAGCAACAAGGCAATTCTTTTAGTATAATTTGAACGTGATGGTCAATGAAGGAGGATGCCTTATTTCAGCATTGTTGCTGACAAACACAGCTAGCTCCAAACAGTGTAACACAGGGAAGGATTTCATAGGAAAGGTTCTTGAAAAAGTGTGATCTGAAAGTTAAGGTGCAATGACAGGAAAATACCCTGAAATTGTCACCCAGGTTAAGAAGCATGTGCCAGGATATAAAATAACGCACTGCTTCTTTCATCGAGAAACTCTTGCTATGAAAAAAACTAAAGTGTCATTAGTGACGTCACAAAAGTTGTAAAATGCGTAAACGCAAATGTGTTAATTCAAGATTATTCTCTTTATTTTTTTAAAATAAATTTGTTTGGTTTGTTTGGTTGGTTGCACCGGGTCTTAGTTGCGGCAGGTGGGCTCCTTAGTTGTGGCTTGCAAACTCTTCATTGCGGCATGCTTGTGGGATCTAGTTCCCTGACCAGGGATCGAACCCTGGCCCCCAGCATTGGGAGCGTGGAGTCTTAACCACTGTGCCACCAGGGAAGTCCCTAAGATTATTCTCTTTATTATGTGAAAATACAAATGCTAATCACAAAGAACTATTATTGGCTATGGAGGTATGTCAAGGGGAAAAGTTCTACTGAAGATGTTTGAACTACAGAATGAACGCTTAGAGCTTTTGCAGTATAGTTGTCCCTCTGTATCCCGTATCAGTGGGGGATTGGTTCCAGGACACCCCTCAGATGCCAAAATCTGCAGATGCTCAAGTCACTTATATAAAACGTTATGGTATTTGCATATAACCTATGCACATCTTCCATATATTTTAGATCATCGCTAGATTACTTACAATACCTATTATAATGTAAATACTATGTAAACAGTTGGTAAAAAACGATGTAAATGCTATGTAAATAGTTGCCAGTGTGCGAAGCAAATTCAAGTTTTGCTTTTTGGAACTTTCTAGAATTTCTTTTTTTTCTTTTTTTTTTAATTGAAGTATAGTTGATTTACAATGTTGTAGAATTTATTTTTTTTGAATATCTTCCATCCACAGTTGGTTGAGGAATCTGCAGATGCAGAGGGCTGAAACTCTTTAAGAAGCCAGTTGGATTCCAGTTTTTAGATATGTAAATTGTGCTTATTTGTCTGATACTTTTGTATTTTTAATGACCTTAATACTTCCACTCGAGCAATCTTATCAATTTCAGATAAGATTGAGGGCAGAGCTGAGAAAGCCTGGAGGAAGAGTGTCTACAGATTGTTGGGATGTGTTCCATGCCTTAACCACAATTATCAATTATTTAGGAAATGTTCTTGATGTTGCACATCTGTAAAAAGCTACCATTACACATTTTACACATTGGATATAATGCTTTGAATGTAATTTTTCATCAAAAGAACTTATAAGATATTAAAAAAGCGGGAATAATTACTTTCATCAAAAGGTAATTTAAATTCAACTATAGGGGCTTCCCTGGTGGCGCAGTGGTTAAGAATCCACCTTCCAATGAAGGGGACATGGGTTCAGGCCCTGGTCTGGGAAGATCCCACATGCTGTGGAGCAACTAAGCCCGTACGCCACAACTACTAAGCCTGCGCTCTAGAGCCCGCGAGCCACAGCTACTGAGCCCGAGTGCCACAACTACTGAAGCCCACGCACCCTAGAGCCTGTGCTGTGCAACAAGAAAACCACCACAATGAGAAGCCCGCGCACCGCAACAAAGGGTAGCCCCGGCTCACCGCAACTAGAGAAAGCCGCGCACAGCAACGAAGACCCAAAGCAGGCAAAAATAAATAAATAAATAAATTTATAAACAAAAAAATTCAACTATAACTTTACTGGGCAAATTGTTGGAACTGGCTACCAATGAAGGGTTGAAGATTAATTTTGAAATTATAGTGCAATACCACTTGCCTCATTCTGGATTCATGGAAAGTTTTTTAAAATTTAATTTTGTTTGTTTGTTTGTTTTTTGCTGCGTTGGGTCTTCCTTGCAGCGCGCGGGCTTTCTCTAGTTGCAGTGAGCGGGGCCTACTCTTTGTTGCGGTGCACGGGCTTCTCATTGTGGTGCCTTCTCTTGTTGCAGAGCACAGCCTCTAGGTGCATGGGCTTCAGTAGCTGCACCACATGGGCTCAGTAGTTGTGGCATGCGGGCCCTAGAGCGTGTAGGCTTTAGTAGTTGTGGCGCAAGGGCTTAGTTGCTCCGTGGCATGTGGGATCTTCCTGGACCAGGGCTCGAACCCGTGTCCCCTGCATTGGCAGGCAGATTCTTAACCACTGCGCCACCAGGGAAGCCCGCTAAAATGTAAATTTTTAAAGTTAAAAATTTTATCAACATTCCTCTGTGAGATGGTTTCTCTACTGTTAGTGTTATTAAAACAAAATGTAGAACAGAACAGAAAAATTATCTCCTGCAAATAGCATTATTGGCAATCTAATTTAGATTAGATTAATTAACAAGTAGGAAGCAAGTTCATCTGTCACCCTGAAAAGTTTATGTATTAATACACGTGGTATTTATTCAAAGGGTGAATATAGGCATTTCATAAGGGGAATCATCATTTCAATCATGAGTTTTATCTAGTTAGAATTGTGGAAACACCAAAAGTTACAAGTGTATAGATTAATTACATACACACATGCATACTTTCAATGAATGTGTACAGGTTTATAAATTTTTTCTCTTCCTAATTGAATTATTTGTAGTGAGGTGGGTAGACCTAGAGTCTGTCATACAGAGTGAAGTAAGTCGGAAAGAGAAAAACAAATACTGTATGCTAACACATATATATGGAATCTAAAAAAAAAAAAAAGGTTCTGATGAACCTGGGGGCAGGACAGGAATAAAGATGCCTATATAGAGAATGGACTTGAGGACACGGGGAGGGGGAAGGGTAAGCTGGGACGAAGTGAGAGAGTGGCATGGACATATATACAATACCAAATGCAAAATAGATAGCTAGTGGGAAGCAGCCGCATAGCACAGGGAGATCAGCTCGGTGCTTTGTGACCACCTAGAGGGGTGGGATAGGGAGGGTGGGAGGGAGACGCAAGAGGGAGGGGATATGGGGATATAAGTATACATATAGCTGATTCACTTTGTTATAAAGCAGAAACTAACAGAACATTGTAAAGCAACTGTACTCCAATAAAGATGTTTAAAAAAAAAAAAAGGAGCACACCCCTCCCCGCTAAAAATAGTCAGTAGTTTCCCAACCTTCCCCTTTCTTCTCCTATTTTACGGTAAAAATAAAAATGAGGAAACTGAGGCAGAGAGAGTTTTGGCCCAGGAAAGGTCAGTGCTGAGATCTGAATCCAGGCCAACCGGTACTGTTGTTCTCGGCTCTTAACCCCATGCATGCCCTGCTGCCTTCTGTACTCAACTCTAGGACTTGGGCATTGGCAGCCCTCTTTGTAGTGGGGGCCTGTGGTCCTCCAGGTGTTGGAATGTTCCTTGACCCTGATCTCCCTCCATTCAACTTTTTTGGCCTGAAATGTACCTCCTATGAAACTATTTTTACGGTGCTTTTGTCATCTGCATTATTTGGGTGCTCTACTAAACTACTACCAAACTACTAAAGCAAACAGCGTTTCTCCCCCCAGGCATTCCAAAAGAAAAGAAAAGAAACTGGTGTTTTAAGTTTTCCTCAGGAGCTTCGTTCAGCAAGGTCAGTTGAAGACTCCTCCAGTGCCCTGCAGGGGACAGCAGGAGCCGTGGACCACCCATGCAACGTGGTGGGCAGTGACTGGCCTGGGAATGAGGAGACGTGGATTCTAGTCTCGATTGTGGCTGTTACTATGTGAACTGGGGCTTTAGTTCCCTCACCTGTAAATGAGGCAATGACCAGTAAAATACCCAATCTCCAAAGCTGTTCTCAGAATCAAACAAGCTAGTGTACGTGGAAGTGCTATATAGAGTATAAAGGGCCAGATAAAAGGATTAGCAATGTTAGACCGACCAAGATCCCATCCCGTTTGAGAGGGACTTAAGGCATCATAGTGGATGCTCCCAATTAGGAGAAGCCACTCAGTTTACACAGTGTGACCATAGGAGGGGTCAGTGGGCCTGACCCCTGCAGACGGTGAGCACCCCAGGGCCAGATGGCAGGAGCTCTTATTTTGTCACCATGGGTCCCTCAGAAGCCCACCTTCAAGATCATTCTATTGAGTTTCATCATCTCTGCATCGTTTGGGGACCACATGTTGTAGATTATCTCTTGTCGAGGCTGAGAAGGACCTGGTAAGTTCTGTCCTTCCTGGTTTGTGCTCAGGGCCAGTCCCAGCTCCCTCTGAGAGCTGCCTGGGCTAGCTGGGCTTCAGGTCTCACCCCGCCCTCCCCATCCCTCTGCTGCGGAGAAGTGCCATTCGCTGGGCTGCACACCCAGCCAGCTGGCTTGCTTCTTCCAGACCGTGATGTCAGAAACCCATTCTAATGAACTGCTGCCTAATTATCAGCCTAATTAGGGGCACCTGCTGGGGAAATCGGCCCCTCTGATCCAGGTTCCTGCCGGACCTGTCACAGTTAATTTGTCCCTGGATAAGCAAGGGCTGACTCGGGTCTCGTTTTCACATGACGTTTGGTTAGCTGTCCTCCGCTTAGTCACTTGGATAATTGGGAGTAGGCTCTGCTGTGTGGCGGGTGGGCAGGACACAGCTCCCAGACCTTGCTGCTCTGACGGCCGGCAGTACTGGCATCACCCAGAGCTGATTAGGAAGGAAAGATCTCAGGCCCCACCCAGAACATGCATTTTAACCAGAGCAGAAGAGTTGCCAGAGGCACCTGAGGGCATTCAGGGACAACATTTCCTCTGGAGTGAAAAGGAGACCGAATGAGCAAGACCGAATTGGAGGAGTGAAGGGGAATATAGTTATACCACCTGCAAGGAGGGGAAGGCACTGGATCGCCCTTGAGGCCGGGGGTTCTGACTCGACATGGGCAAGTCCCTCTTAGCGGTGGGGTGGCCCACCTAACCCAAGTAAGCCCTAGAGACGGATTAAATAAGCCTAAATCCTGGTCTCTGGATAATCCTAACTTCAAAACAGCAACACTCATCTGACACACCTAAAACAAGGTCAAACTGAACAAGAATGAACAGAGTGAACCAAGAATTTATGCAAAAAAGCCAAAAGCCAGAAACAAAACCCTAAACCCAGGCAACATCTGGGGACAAGAGCAAGTTAAAATAAATGATACTTATAAGACTTATATAGTTGTATAAATTACTATGGGGTTAGCTCTTTGTCCCCTTGGTACCAGGGAGGATGGATGAGAAGATGCCATCAGAGAGGAATCATGAAAAGAGTCTGAGATAAGGAATTAGAAGACCTGAGTTTGAACTCTGGTTCCACCTTAAACCTTAACAGTTTCAAACCTTTAACTTTGTTGACAGTATGCAATAAAACGAGGCTCACAGTATGTGTCTCCAGGAGTATTGTGGGAATCAGCAGGATGGTTGGAAAGCACCTGTCTTCTCTGGCACCTGAGTCAGTGCAGTGTATCATTCATTCCCTCATTCCTCAACCCCAGATGACATTGGCCTTGGCAGGGCCTGGGGTTGGCTGCACCTTGGATTAAGGGGCTGCACTCCTGGACGTGGGGAGGCTGCAGGGTGAACCTCCCCCTGCGGTGGAATCACACGTTCTCTTTTAGAGAGGAGCCATTTGCAGGTCTTTGGGTGGAGTTCTGGTGTATGGGCCCAAGACGAGGAACCCATTCCGGCCCTTGTACTGGCCAGAAAGATCCACAACAACAGTGAGAATCATCTCTCCCAGCTGATTTTGAAATCGGTCTTCTCCATGTATTTATACGTTTTCTGCAATTTGTTTACTATGCAGACCTTGCCTTCTCCTAGCCCAAAGGTGCCTAGGTCACACTCCTCTCAATTATATTTCACAGCTAACCTGATCATATAAAAGGAAGTCTGATGCTGAGAGAAGTTTTGATTACAAAGTAAGACTTTTAGATAGCACGTTTTATAACCCTACAGATTTATAGGTTCCAATAACTACAGATACTACAGATATACAGATACTACTACAGATTTACAGGTTCCATTCATTTATAATGAAATTTATAATTTATAATTTATAATATAAATTTATAATGAAATGAATATCCAGTCATGTAGCACGTAGTGCAATGGCAGTGAGAGCAAGAAAGGTACGGGCTACAAATGAATGAGGCATTCATATAACATTAAAAAGCTCTTCCCATTGAATGGTCAGTACAAGAGGTTCTGAAGCATAAAGATGTGCAATTTCATAAATACTATGGCTAAACAAGTGGGTAGCAAAAGCACTCAGATCCATATAAATCATGCTGCAGATTCTGTTAAAAGATTTTATGGGGACTTCTCTGGTGGTGCAGTGGTTGAGAATCTGCCTGCCAATGCAGGGGACACAGGTTCGAGCCCTGGCCCGGGAAGATCCCACATGCCGCGGGGCAACTAAGCCCGTGCGCCACAACTACTGAGCCTGCGCTCTAGAGCCCGCGAGCCACAACTACTGAAGCCCGCGTGCCTAGAGCCCATGCTCCGCAACAAGAGAAGCCACCACAATGAGAAGCCCACGCACCACAACGAAGAGTAGCCTCCGCTCGCTGCAACTAGAGAAAGCCCGTGCGCAGCAACGAAGACCCAACACAGCCAAAAATAAATGAATTAATTAATTAAAAAAAAAAGATTTTATGAAATGCCTTGGGGGAAAAAACATGCTGATCTACTCACAGATGTTGGTGGGCAAGTTTGTACTCATTTATAGTTTAAAATTAGTCCTTGTCTAAATCTTTTGCCTTATTGTTAAAAAATGGTCGGGGGAGAAACGCTCAGGAAAACAAAAGTAACAGGTATTGGAGAACAAAGTGAAAGATATTACACACAAAAAAGAAGAGAAGGAGGAGAAAGAAAAACTAAAATACAACTGGGGGGAGTTCCCTGGTGGCCTAGTGGTTAGGATTCCGAGCTTTCACAGCCACGGCCAAAAAAATAAAAAATAGAATAAAAAATACAACTGGAAATTTCCTTCTATTTGAGATAACAAGAGAAAAGGATCTAGGGATCATAGTGAACCACAAACAAAACTCAAGGCAGCATTGTGGTGTATGTAGATGGAAGGTAAGTGTATTTGTTGCCATGGCTAAGAGCAGGAACTGAGTGTGTTTTAGGAAGAGCACTGGACTGGGGTCAGAAGCTTCTAGAAGTGACTGCCATGCACATTATGTTCACGAGGATCCTGTGGCTCTGTTCAGGCTGATTGGGAAATAGGGCAGGACTTTCTGTCATAAGCTGCTTGTAGAGATTAGATAAACCAGTCTATTAGTTCATACTGCTGCAGAAAATCTCTCAGACTTTGGATATTTCCCCTAATTTATGTAAGCCTAAGTTTTTCATCTATAAAACAATGAGGATAGACAAAATGCTCTCTGATGGTTGAATTCTCTTCTATGAGTCTCAGAGGGAAGTTGGCCTTGGAAAGGATGGCCACTGTCAGAGCTGGGTTCCACGGATGAGTGAAGTATCCAGAATAAGGGGCAAATCAAGTCTATTTGGAACGGCCACATTCAAGCTCTAGAAAGCCCGATACAAATACCAAGTCTGAAGAACTAGAGCTAGGAGGAAGGTTTGAATCCTCAGCGTCAAGGACTCCAACTCAAGACTAAGTTCAGGAGGAATACAGTTTGAGGAAAAATTATAAGGGAGTCAGGGTGAACACAGGATGGCGTCATAATTTTCTAACTTTCCATTATATCTCCTCCTAAAAATGGACAGAAAAATCAGGACAGAAAGAAAAATCAGCAGAAGAAAAGACTAAGTGACTCGATATTCCACAAGACACAAATATGTACAAGAAGACAAAACCATCTGCCAGCAGTAGGACCTTCACAGGTCCCACATGAGATACGCAGCCATGTGGACGGAAGAGAAGATCCCAACAATGGACCACAGCTTGTGTGGGAACCTCTGCAAGTGGGTCTGAACATAAAAGGCAGAATGGGAGAAGGTCTACAGGTTCCCGTTTGGTGTGAGAGCAGAAGGACCACAGGGTCCCACCGAGGGGCAGTGGGAAGATGGAAGAGTGGCCTACACCTTTACCAAAATCTGCCTTCTACTAGGACAATGGTTCAACTGCCAGCAGTAACTTCAGATTGAGCTGGTAAGAACTGGGGCAGCAATACTGAGAAACGGAAGGGTCAGAGGAGCCAGATGTCGTTTTTTATAACTCCCTGGTAACAGCAGAGGAAGAAGCCATGAAGCTAGGAAAGCTACCCTGGTCCACCCCACCCTGTACACTGAAATCTGTTCCTAAAAATACAGGAAAATGCTCCTTATTGAAAAATCAACATGAAAAAGAATTGCGATTCAATTTTATGTAAAGATTTATGAATAAAAATAGAACGCACAATAATATGACAGAACTGAAATAAAAATAGCTTGTGTAATTTAAAATGTGTCTAATTTAAATATGTAACAACAATAACAAAAAGGAGAGATGGTAGTAAAAAAAAAAATAACACTGTTGCATTGTAAAGAAGGAATAAAAGCTGTAATTGAAACTATACTATCTCCTTGCAGTCCCGACAAGATGGTTCAGAATCATCTTTCCCTGGGCCTACCCACTAAGCACAACTATACATCCTGAAAATAACGCAAGAGGCAACCAAAGGAGATACTCCAAATGTGGTAAGAAGAAGACAAACTGGTCTGGGAACTGAGGACGGGAAGAACAGCACTTGGCGGGGTGTTTTACATCCCAGAAGACAGTGGCCTGGACCTGGTATGTTTTGACCCCTGACCCGGCAACAGAAGGTAGCCCAGGTAGGCTAATTCTTCCCCCACATCTAATGGGAGCCAATCTGACACGGCCATCAGGTGAGCCCAGCAACACCAGTAAGGGGATGGATTGGGAGCCCAGCAAACAATAAGCAGACAAGGGAAATGCCCTACTTTTCTGCTGGGCTTGAGCCTTCCCTCCCCCAGGAGACAGACAGCAGTATGGAGGGCCTGGGGGACCGCTTCTGCATCTTAGGTGGCATGCCAGACACTCAGGTCAAGAAAACAGCACCAGAAGCTTCTGAAAATTACATTGTTATTGGAAGCACAGCCCACAAATATAGGCCAGATGCAGCATGCTATAAACAGGGTGGCTTCCCACTAAAAAAAAGATTTAGTAGGAGCCAGGATCTCCTAAAATAACAGACAAAATGCTGAGGATACAATTTTTAAAAAAATCACCTGTTATAGAAAGAACAAAGAAAATCTCAGCTTGAATCTCAATCCACTGACACCAACACCGAGATGATTTAACGGGTGGAATTATCTGGCAAGGATTTTAAAGCAGCCTTAACACAGGGTCTTCAACATCAATTACAAACTCTCTTAAAAAAATGAAAAAATAGAAAATCTCAGTCATGAAATAGAAGTTATTGAAAAGAACCAAATGGATATTATAGAACTGAAAAATGCAACAGAAATTTTTAAAACTTCCTGGATGGGCTCAACAGTGCGAATGACAGAGGATAAAATTAGTGAATTTGAAGGCAGATCAATAAAATTCTCCCAATCTGAGCAACAGAGAGAAGAGACTTAAAAGGAAAAAGGATGGACAGTGTCATTCTCAAAAGAATGGACAGAATTGTAATAAATAACAAAAGATCTAACATTTATATCACTGGAGTCCCAAAAAGAGATAAGAAAGAAAGAGTGGGACTGAAAGAATACTCAAAGAAATAATGGCTGAAAACTTGCCAGTTTGGTGAAAGATATAATCCTATAGATTTAGGACACAGAATGAACCCCAAACAAAATGAACCCAAAGAATATGGCATCAAGAGACATTGTATTAGTTTTTATAGCTGTCATAGCAAATCACCACAAACTTAATACAAATTTATTACCTTACAGTTCTATAAATCAGAAGACCAGTACAATCAGCAGGGCTGCATTCCTTTCTGGAGATTCTGGGGGACAGTGTGGTTCTCTGCCTTTTCCAGATTCTAGAAGTTGCTCGTTTCTTGGCTCATGGGCCCTTCTTCCATCTCCAAAGCCAGCAATGTCACATTTCTCTGACCCTTCTTCAGGTGTCACATCTCTCTCTCTGAGCATAGCTGGGAAAATCTGGTTGCACTCATCCATGTGAACCAAGATAATCTTCCCATTTCAGAGACCTTAACCTAATGACATCTGTAAAGTCCCTTCTGCCGTGTAAGGTAATATATTCACAGGTACTGGAGTTTAGAGCCCGGACGTCTTTGGGGGTCATAATTTCTGCTGGCCACATATATCATAATTAAACTTCTGAAAACTAAAATCAAAGAAAAAAAATCATGAAAGCAGCCAGAGATAAATGAAACATCACCTATAGGTGAACACCAATTAAAACAGCAGTGGATCTCATCTAATACCATGGAGACTATTTTCAAGCACTGAAAGAGAAAAACAGTCAACTGCAAACTCAGCATTTAATGAGATAATCCTTGAGGAATAAAGGGGAAAAAATATATCTACCATGTGAACATTAATTTAAAAAGTAAAAATTTAATGTTTAAAATTATTTAAAAATTTGTTTTAATGATACCTCCCATTTCATTACTGTCATTAAATTTAAATTATTAAAATTTATTTATTTTAATTTAAATATTTAGTTTTTTGGAAAGCAGACTTTATTAATAAGTGATAAAGTAGACTTAACGCATAGAAAATTACTAGGTACCAAGACAAGCATTATATAATGATAAAAAGATCAATTCACCAAAAAGACATAATAATCCTAAAAGTGTGTCAACCAAACAACAGAGCCTTGAAATATTATACATGAAGCAGCAATGTATTGAGCTAGAAGGAGAAACTGACAAATCCACAGGTTGGGGACTTCAACCTTTCGCTCCATCTACTAGACTTAAAATTAGCAAGGATACAGATGATCTGAACAACACAATCAACCAACAAATATAATTGATATATATAGAACACTCCAGCAAGTAACAGCAGAATGCACATTTTTTTCAAGCAACCATGAATATTCACAAAGATAGACCATAACCTGAGTCATAAAACAAACTTTGACAAATTTAAAATAAATTGAATTATACAGAATATATTCTCTGACCATAATGGAATCAACCACGAATCAGTAACAGAAAGACAACTGAAAATTTTCTAAACAGGTGGAAATTAAACAATATACTTCTAAATAATTGATAGGTCAAAGAAGCAGTCTCAAAGAAAATTTAAAATACATGTATAGAACTGAAAATATAAAATACATACCTAGAAGTGAATATAAATTAAAATACATATAAAAATATGTGGGGGGCAATGAAAGCAGTGCCAAGAGGAACTTTCATAGCACTAAAATGTTTACATTAGGAAAAAGGAATGTTCTCGAATCAATTATCTAAGTTCTTATCTCAAGAAGCTAGAAAAAAAAAAAACAAAATAACTCCAAGGAAAGCAGAAAGAAGGTAAAAATAAAGATCAGAGCAGAAGACAATGAAATTGAAAATAAGACAACAATAGAGAAAAATCAATGAAACCAAAAGCTGTTTCTTTGAAAAAAAATTGTTAACATTGATAAAGCTCTAGTGAGACTGACAATAATAAAAAGAGAGAAGAGGGACTTCCCTGGTGGCGCAGTGGTTAAGATTCTGCCTGCCAATGCAGGGGACACGGGTTCAATCCACATGTGGATCCAGGAAGATCCCACATGCCGCAGAGCAACTAAGTCCATGCACAACTACTGAGCCTGCGCTCGAGAGCCCATGAGCCACAACTACTGAGCCCATGTGCCACAACTACTAAAGCTTGTGTGTTCTAAGGGCCCGCATGCTGCAACCACTGAGCCTGTGTGCTGCAACTACTAAAGCCCGCGCTCCACAACAAGCACTCCAGAGTGGTTATTTTTTGATAGTAATGATGATGAGAATAATGATAACGCTGTATTCAAAGCATCCTTCTGTTTCTGACAGGGGCACTGAGTAATGGTATTTTGGAGGGTCTCACTGTATTTATTTATCAACCTCAAAGTGAAAAATAAAACCAAAATATTCTACTTCCATTATTAAATTCTAGAGCTTTATTATTTTCTAAAGCATCTAAGGTCTTTTTGCTCTTAAGTACATTTTTAGCCTGTATCACCTCCTGGACACTAAGATTTGAGGACACATCAGTAGGTTTTGTAGCATAACATCCCATCTTGGTAGCTTGTATTGGGTGGGCCAAAAGGTTCGTTCGTTTTTTTCCGTAAGATGGCTCTAGACGCACTTAGCTGTCTTTCACCTCATTCAAAACAATTTTGTTAGATTGAATGTGCCAGCTGTCATATCAGCGTGCATTTAAAAAAATACATCAAAATTGGTGAATTTTTGTGTAGCCATTTTAATATTGAAGACGGAAGGAAAAAAAGGAACATTCTCGGCATATTATGCTTTATTATTTCAAGAAAGGTAAAAACGCAACTGAAATGCACAAAAAGACTTGTGCAGTGTACGGAGAAGGTGCTGTGACTGATCGAACGTGTCAAAAGTGGTTTGCAAAATTCGTGCTGGAGATTTCTCGCTGGACGATGCTCCATGGTCGGGTAGAACAGTTGAACTTGATAGCGATCAAATCGAAACAATAATTGAAAACAATCAACGTTATACCACGCGGGAGATAGCCGACATACTCAAAATGTCCAAATCAAGCGCTGAAAATCATTTGCACCGGCTTGTTGTGTGAATCGCTTTGATGTTTGGGTTCCACATAAGTGAAAAAAACCTTCTTGACCGTATTTCTGCAGCAATTCTCTGCTGAAACGTAATGAAAACGTTCAGTTTTTATAACAAATTGTGACGGGTGATGAAAAGTGGATACTGTACAACAGTGTGGAACGGAAGAGATGGTGGGGCAAGTGAAATGAACCACCACCAACCACACCAAAGGCTGGTCTTCATCCAAAGAAGGTGATGTTATGTATATGGTGGGATTGGAAGGGAGTCCTCTATTACGAGCTCCTTCAGGAAAACCAAACGATTAATTCCAACAAGTACTGCTCCCAGTCAGACCAACTGAAAGCGGCACTCGATGAAAAGGGTCCAGAATTAGTCAACAGGAAACGCATAATCTTCCATCAGGATAATGCAAGACCGCATGTTTCTTTGATGACCAGGCAAAAACTGTTACAGCTTGGCTGGGAAGTTCTGATTCATCTGCCATATTCACCAGACATTGCACCTTTGGATTTCCATTCAATTTGGTCTTTACAAAATTCTCTTAATGGAAAAAATTTCAACTTCCTGGAAGACTGTAAAAGGCACCTGGAACAGTTCTTTGCTCAAAAAGATGAAAAGTTTTGGGAAGATGGAATTATGAAGTTGCCTGAAAAATGGCAGAAGGTAGTGGAACAAAAGGGTGAATATGTTGTTCAATAAAGTTCTTGGTAAAAATGAAAAATATGTCTTTTATTTTTACTTAAAAAACCGAAGGCACTTTTTGGCCCACCCAATATTATTATTCCCACAGAAAAAAACTAGGGAACATACAAGGATGAAGTAATTAATCATACACCAAGACAGGGAAGGAACCAAAATGAAATGTTTTGGATTTGGAAACCCCCATACTAACTGATAGACTCTGATGCCAGCCCTTGATGGGCACTGAGTATGCTTGTTCCTTATTTTCACAATTATACTCACACTACACTTATATTGAGGAAACATGGTAATGCTCAAATGAGCAGGACTCTCTAAGCATTCAAGGTAAATGATGGACGAGGAATTCCTACAGGATGGTGAAGCGAAACTGTAGGAGACATCACTGATCCCTGTGCCTATATACTGGCCTGTGTCAGACAGTTTTTAAAAATCAGGCACAGACTCTTCAGGATTCATGGGGATAAAGATAAACTGTGGGAAACATTACAGCCGTCTGTGACACAGATGCACAGTGGGCAGGCGATGGTGTGCATTTCTGTAGAAAATGACCATCAGTCATTCTACCAGCTTGGAACTTGTTGCCAAAAGTGGAAACAAGCCATCATTAGTGTTAATGGAGTTGCTGGCTGACAGGTAATGAGGCTATTGATCAGACAAAAGCTCTGTGGCCCTTTTTCGCCTTGGAACTCCCTGAACTGAGCATGTGCAGCGTTACAATGGAAATTTCCCTCAACAAACCCTTTCCACCATGTCCCGGTGAATCTTCACAAAGTAGTCCTCAAATATATAACTTAGTTTCATATATCATCTAGCTGTTGATTTCCACTGTCCAGAATCATCTGGTAAAAAGACAAGCGAGTAGGCTAAAAAGAAACTGGACATAAAACAACCCCACCCATTGTGCATTATCTGCAATCATAGCTCTTTTGGGGCCTACTACCCATTTCTTAGGCTCTGCCACTATACACGTTCCTGCCCTTCACTTGTGGCTGTAAAGGACTGTACCCACCAAGGCCTCCCCAGGTGACTGCGTTCACATGCGGATTCCCACCTACATTTTAAATGACGTTTTCCATCAATACGGGGAAGGCAGAATCAACAGGATGTTGTGGCTTCCCTGCATAGGACAATTATCTCAGGCGATAAGGGTTGAAGGCTGTCACTGAAACGTGTACATGATAACGGGGGGAGCAAAAAAAATCAATGTATAGAGTACAAAGCTCTCAAGGAAGGAGAATGCCAGTGAGTCACATAGAAATAAAGCATACATTTTGTTCCTGTTTGCCAAGAATGGACGCTGTAGGCTTATTGAAATCAACCTAAGTTACACATAGATAAAGATAAATGGACTGTGTATTGTTACAAAGAAACAACAAAATGGAATCACTTGTGCTAAGTCCCACATCAGCAAACCAAACTTAATACCTAACCTAATTGCAGTTACAACCTCCTCCAGGAATATAGTCTTAACCCAACGGTCCCCAACCTTTTTGGCACCAGGGACCAGTTTCATGGAAGACAATTTTTCCATGGAAAGTATGGGGGAGGGGGAGAATGGTTTCAGGATGATTCAAGTGCATTACATTTATTGTGCACTTTATTTCTATTATTATTACATTGTAGTATATAATGAAATAATTATACAACTCACCATAATGTTGACAGGAGGCGGAGCTCAGGCGGTAATGCGAGTGATGGGGAGCGGCTGTAAATACAGATGAAGCTTCGCTTGCTCACCCGCCGCTCACCTCCTGCTGTGCGGCCCGGTTCCTAACAGGCCATGGACTGTTACCGTTCCATGGCCCGGGGTTTGGGGACCCCTGTCTTAACTGGTCAGTCTGGAAATTTCTGGTCAGCACCAGTGAGGGAATCTACCACACAGCTCCCTTCTGTCCGCCATAGGTAGCTTACCTAAGCCTGAAGCAAGCCACTCTTTTCCTCCTTTTGCTTATAAAAGCCTTCCATTTTGTACAGCTCCTCAGAGCTCCTCTCTGCTTGCCAGATGGGATGCTGCCCAGTTCATGAATCGTTTAATAAAGCCAATTAGACCTTTACATTTTACTCGGTTAAATTTTTGTTTGTTAACAGTATGTGTGTACAGGTAGACACACATGCACGTACACAGAAACCTGTCGCACCCAACGCTTTTTCTGCATATCTTGATTTTACTATATTTTTCTGAATGTTAAGCGGGAAAACCTTTCTGTAGAATACTTAACTTACCTGCAAGTTTGAGCAGCTGTGGAATAGAGAACGTGCTAATGAACGCTATTCACCTGGGTTTCGTTGATGTTGGACGGGAATAGAGAAGATTTCTTTCTCTGAAACTCCCACCAAAGTCCCAGGGAGTGTTTTCAGGCTGACAGTTGCTGGTGAGGACAGCCCTTGGCAAACACAACAGCCTCCCTGGGCCCACAGCAGGTCCCCATTCCCCTCAGAACAAGGCATACAGAGTTGGCTGGATTCGCTCCAACTATCACTGAGGCAAATTCCAGCAAGAGTAAAATTGGGTGACATCATACAAAGACCTAAGCAAGGGGTTCCAGTCTTTTACTAAGAATTATCTCCTGGAAGGGAAGCTGTCCATTTGTTTTTAGAGCTTATGATTTAATAAAATAGACAAAATTTCCATTCCCCTGGCTCAGAGATTTTTGGCAATCTCTCTGTAGACTTAGTTTGATTTCCTATCCTCTACCTGCTCTTCAGCAGAGAAAATCTGACCATGTACATCCTGGGCCTAATTTCAGAACAGTACTGTTTTGTAACCGTCTTCATTGTAGCTTCTAAGACCACCTTAGTGAGCTTCCCTGTGTACACAAAGGGAACCTGGGTTTGGCGGTCACTAGAATAGGAGACAGCGCCCCCTGGAGGAAATTGGTGAACAAAGCTGGCAGAGAAACTGCTACAACCGGACGGCTTATGAGTCAGCAGTGGCCCAAGGACCCCCTTAACTTGTGCACCTTTGACGTTCCCAACTGTAAATTGGGTATTCTCACTTCTGCCATTCTGTCCATCTTCTTACGCTTGGAAGTTCAGGTCAGAGGTCCTCCACACTTCCCTCCTCAGAAAGCACTTTCAATTTATCCAAAATTTTATGTGTTTTCATATTTGGCTATTTTTAAGATCAGTGAGAGACACCATCAACGGGAATGCCAAAATTGTGAAACATCAGAAAGTAAATTAAAATGAATCATGAGGTTTCATGCAGATATGCTGGGGGAGAAGGGAACAGGTTGCCAGTTCTTTCTTTCCAGAAAAAAACCCCTGATGTCCTGGGGTTTCCCAGCCCTCCTGATCTGGGCAGGGTAACCACACCTTTTTATGGGGTGGTCCTTGGCTCAGAAGACTACAGCTTTTGGTCATAATTACCTAATATCTAACCAACTGAAGACTAGAGAATATATGGCTGCTATTTTTACTACCATCCTTCTAGTTTCCAAATAATTTTGCAGTGTAGTCTGCTTATGGCCAACTCTTTACTTATATTCTCTATGTAACATGGAGGTTGGCTCTAGTTTTTTGCCTTTTAGAAACTTCCCTGAAGTCATAACATTGGTTTTTTTCTTTTCATTAAAAAATATCTGTGGCCCAGAAATTCTATGCTGAGGTATCTACCTAAGAGAACCAAAGGGTTCAAATCTATTTCTTGTATCGGGGGTGTAGGAGGTGGTAAAAGGAATACTCTTCCTCAGCACCTGGATTTTCAGGGTTTTCTGTGAAGGCCTTGAGAAATGGTTTTTTTGTTTTTTGTTTTTTGAAAGACTTTCTTTCTTTATGGCTGTGTTGGGTCTTCGTTTCTGTGCGAGGGCTTTCTCTAGTTGCGGCAAGCAGGGGCCACTCTTCATCGCGGTGCGCGGGCCTCTCACTATCACGGCCTCTCGTTGCGGAGCACAGGCTCCAGACGCGCAGGCTCAGTAATTGTGGCTCATGGGCCCAGTTGCTCCGCGGCATGTGGGATCTTCCCAGACCAGGGCTTGAACCCGTGTCCCCTGCATTGGCAGGCAGACTCTCAACCACTGCGCCACCAGCGAAGCCCTGAGCAATGGTTTTTAAGGGGTATCCTCACCAGCCACAAAGCACTACTTTAATCTGAGGCAGCTGGAGCTCATTACCAGGAACAAGGGTGGGAACAGGAGGCCCTACTTCCTTTCTTCTTCCTGCTTGTGCCCGGCTCCTCCTGTTCAGCTCAGAGGTATATCTATCTCTCCCCCTTAAACCTTTGGACCTGCAGGAGCTCATCTGGACCTCCGGACCTTAAGGTGGAGCAGCCGATCTGCCTGGCTCAAGATGAGATTCTCGTATTCTTATTTCCAAAGCAGTGTCACCTGATACTAATTGAACTGTCAAACGTTCACAGATCAGTTCTGCTATCATGTACAGGAGGCTCTAAAGTATATCTTACACTCAAGTTATTTTAAGAGATGAAAGAAAGGGCAAATTGTTATTGTTCTTTTCCTAAGGAGAAGGTAACAAATAGCCAAGAAGAACATGCATTGAGAAATTGGCAGCTTTCTTGTGTGTGGACACGTTCCTTTTTTAGCATCCCTGTCCTCACGTTATGGGATGGGGAGGGTGGGAAGGAGAAAAGGTGCTCATGAGTCTTTGGGATGAGGTGGCGTAGAAGCAGCTTAGTTCATGACTGACTCCCAGTGAATGCTGGCAGCTGGGGAGGAGGGAGGTCCAACGCTGCTGCAGCAGTGCCAGGCGAGCAATAGATGGGTAGCCAAGGGGGTCAGCGAGCGTTCCTGTAGAAAAACGCCATGCTCAGAATGACTGTGCTAAGTCAAGGCAGCATTCATTAAGTATTTGTTCAGGCTCAGGAGCTACGGGAATAAATGGAAACAATTCCTGCCCTTGAGGGTCACTCAGTCTTGGGTGGGAGGAGGGGAGTGAGTAGTAGGGGGTGAAGGAGAGCAGGAGATATGAGGAGATAGATCCATTTAAAACATTCTTTCCTATAATAGGTAACTGACCTGAGGCTTTCTTGCAGGGGGAGCAGGAGTTAGGTTTATTTAATCCACTATTCTGTTGGCAATCACAGCAAGCCCTCAAGGACTTTTCAGGAGAATGAGGGCCTAGTTTATCCCCCTTGACGTAAACGTCGGAGGTGTGGGGAGGCTCCGCTTTTCCTAGAAACTGTACTTGCCTCTGTAATTCATTGGTGGCATGTGCTGTGGGAAGAGGACAAGTGGATTGAAGTTAAAGAATGAGAGTCTGCTTGGTTCAGATACTCGCTAGTTGTATAATCTTTATACTCAAAGTGGGTTTATTGTACACAACATGTAGCTGGGTCTTTGTTTTTGTATCCACTCTGGCAATCCCTGTCTTTTAATTAGTGTATTTTGACCATTCACATTTATAGTTATTACTTACACAGTTGGATAAATATCATGTTTGTAACTTTTCTATTCATTGTGCTTTTCTTTCTTTTTTTCCTCTGGTTTTGAACATTTTTTATGTGATTCCGATTTATCTCTTCTCTTAGAATATCAATTACATTTTCTTTTTATATTGTTTAGCAGTTGCCCTCAAGTTTACAATATACATGTAAAACTAATCTGAGTCCACCTTCAAATAACACTCTACTGCTTCATATGTAGTGCCCAGTCTACTGGTAAAAGCCATCAGAGGCGTTACACGGTTACACTTCTGTGGATTTCTAGCATTTCTTTGATTTTTCTTAGAGTTTCCATCTCTCTGCTTACACTACCTATCTGTTCTTTCATGATGTCTACTTTTTCCATTAGAGCCCTCCACATATTAACTGGTTATTTTAAATTCCCTGTCTGAGAATTCCAACATTTGTGTCATATCTGAGTCTGGTTCTAATGCTCTTCATATTGTTGTTTTCTTTTTTTTTTTTTTTTTTTGTCTTTTAGCATGCCTTGCAATTTTTTGGTTAAAATCCAGACATCATGTACATCAGGTAATAGGAACTGAGGTAGAAGGCCTTTCATGTTAGTATGTATGTTAACCTGTGAGCGCCTGGGCTGTGGGTAATGTTTGCTGCAGCCATAGGTGCTGGAGGCTCCAGCTTCCTCCAGGGTCCTTGCTGCTACCTCCTCTATTGTCCCTGGGCTTCCCTAGGAACTACTCCTTAAACAGAGTTGGTGCCTTGCAGCTCTCCCAGCTGTAACTCACGGTCATTGTATTTGATTTCTGGTGCTGCGGAGGCAAGGCGTGGGGAGGGGGTGGCATTCTACAATTGTAGCCTTAAATCTCAGTCTTTTAGTGGGCCTGTGTCTCCAGGCTGTCACCTTTACAGGTGTTTCTTAGCTATTTTTTTTTACCCCCGAGGTGAGACAGGAAGGCTTGAGGGGGCTGGAATTGGGTAAATGCCCATCTCTCATGTGGGATAAGGCTCTGGTGAAGTCTTTCACTCTAGCAAGTAGCCCTTTGTTATGGAGGGTGTTCTGGGCATAGTTCAAAATGGTTACCTTTCTCCTCTATCTGCAGAGCCAGGAGGAGATTTTTCTTGACTCTTCATCATAAGAATGCCTGGTAGCTCACACTCAACCTCCAGCAATTTGTCAAGATTACCACGTAAGTGATCCTACGGTCCACAGCTCTGGTGGTTTCTGCTACAGGTAAGCTGATCTCAGCTGAGAATCTCCATATTCACCCATCTCATGATTCTCTGACGAGTATTAAGGAAAGGTGTTGATTTTCAGTTTTTCTCAGCATTTTTCTTGTTGTAACAATAGGAACGACAACTTCCAAGCCCTTTTTACACACTGGGCCTGAAACCAGAAGTCTAGCTGTACAACCTTGAGCAAGTTAACTCCTCTGAAGCCATTTCTCCCTTTATGATATAGTGATAATAAATCTTTTAGGCCTACTTCATGTCATTATTTACATTGAAATGCTTTGTAAATGGTAAAGCACTATAGTTCCATAAGGATTATTATGGATTTGTCAACATTCACCACGAATTTGGGAGTTGTCACCAGGAAATGTCTGTCAAGCCAGGAATTACATTTCCCAGCTCCCATGAGATTGCTCTGTGCCAGAAAGATGCAGTGAAAGACATGTGTCCCAATCCCACAACTGGCTCATAGTAATGCCCCCAGTGGTCCTCCCTCCTTCCGGAAGCGGAGGACCATGTGACCTTTGGCTATAATGGAGCCACAGGATGGAAAATTCCCTGCCTACGAGGAACAGACCACTGGATTGTTACGTGTGCAAGACATAATCACTTTATTGTCTTTAATCACTGAAACCTTGGTTTTTGTTTGTTAGGGAAGCTGATGTTACCCTATCTAACAAAGAAATCATTATCCTGATATTGGAGCTGCAGTTACAGAAACCTGAAATTCGTGGTTTTCAAATTTCATATTCACTGGTTAGGAGCTGGGTGGCTAAAAAACAGATACTGTGGGCTGGAAAGATGGAGACTCCTGTGATGCTGCAGTGCAGTATTGAGTGAAACTTACCTGCGGTAATATGAGTGATAAAGAGAAAACAGAGACTGTGGGGAAAGTGGAGGGAAAGAGGCAAAGTGCAAGCGTGTATTGACTGTTCCTCTCTACTTTCTGAGGGAGGGAGGGACAAACAGAAAGAGAGAGAGAGAGAGAGAGAGAGAGAGAGACAGCTGGAGAGAGAGGATTGGCTAGTTGAAATTGGCAAGCACAAAGGAAAAGTCCAGAATTTTGGGTCCTTACAGTGTTACAACAATGGAGAGTTTACAGATTACAGACAATAGGAAATAAGACTGAAAAAGGCCCGTTAAAGACTTACCAGGTCAACTCAGTTTTGAGGACAATACAGACGATGGATGTGATGTTGCTGTCCAAGTCTTGTTTTAGACAGCTTCAAGATAACTGCTAATAAACTGACAGGGAGATTGGCTTGAGGGCAAGGAAACAACCATGTAATTCCCCCGTCCTTCCTGTGTACCTGCCACCCCCAGGCCTGGGCGGCCCGGTTCAGCACTTGCCAGCCTCTCCTCCGCCGCAAGCTCGCAGTTCTGCTCAGCTCTGAACCCCAGAACCCTGACGGATGCAGCGCTTGGCACGTCCAAGGGGCTTGGAAGAGGTACTGTGAAATAACACATTTTATGGCAAGACAAGAAAAACTTAAACGTGAAAAATCTTCTCTGCCCTTTGGCCTCTTCCCTACCCTCTACTGTGCACTGTGTCTCTGCATTAGGCATTGACCAAACCTCCCCATCGGCAGAAATACCTGCTCAGCCATAAAGAGCAACGTTCTCCTAGCACCAACAAGACAGCTCCTTAAATGATAACGTTCTTTCTTAATCTTGCAAAGGGTCACAAGGACCCACCACTTTGTACCTGAAGATCTGGATTGTGTAAACTGTCAACAGTACATCATTTAATGTATAGCCCTCTGTCTCCAAAAACTTATGTTAACTGTGCTTTGACTTCTAATGGGCAGAATAGCTCTCGGAGTTTTCTGAGAGGCTCTTCCCGGGTTATAATCCTCCATTTGTCTCAAATAAAATTTTCCATTTCTTTCTTAGATCGACTGATTTAATCTTTCATCAGCAGTACCTAGAACAATTTAAATTTCATCAAAGAGGTGGCAAGGCTCTTTGTCCAAAGTTTGGCTGCATCTTGATCGTTTTCCCCTTCTCGTCCCGCTTTCTGCTGTTACCTGCTTCCGGAGGTTCCAGTTAAATGGGCTAAGCTGGGGTTGAGTGGGGAAGTGGGGGTGGGGTGTGGTGAGGGGTAGAGTGTGAGCGGACGGGAAACCAACATCCCCCAGTAACCCTCTGGGACCCTGTCCCCGGTCGGCGGTTCTTCTTCCCGGGAACCCTCCCCGCCCTCCCCCCCCACCCCCCAAACAGCCACCTGGGCCCCTGGCATGTGGGGATCTGCCATCTCTGTGTGCACTCAGCACTAGGGAAACCAAATCTCGCCTCGGCTCTGGGCATTTCACTGTTAACGGTTTCCAACGTAAGACCCACGAAACTTAAAATGCGTGAGAAGAAAAGAAATCCAGTAAGAGAAAAGCGACCTAAGACACAAGCCTATTAAGTCAACCTAATATTATTAAACTTCCGAATTCAGGAACTGCCCTCCCTGCCTTAAGACCGCTTCTTGGAGGCAGAGTTGCTTCTTCTGTTTCTTTTCGAACCTTCTGAGTGCTCACCTGCCCATTTCCCGCGGGGTCGCCCTTTCTAGCTGCCGTCTCCTCCTCCCCCTGCCCCGCCAGGTGTCTCCCCTGGGAATGAGCTCCGCTCCGCCCCACGGAGGCACTCCTGCATCCGGTGCGGAATGGTTTCCACAAGACGCTGCTGAAACGTGACGGAAGAACGGCGGATCCTGCAGCCTCCGCGTGTCAGCAGAGCGTGACGGGCCACCACGCAGCCTGCCCCTCGGTCGGCGTGGCGGGCGGGCACGTGAGCCCCGCTCCTCCACCGCCGGCTCACCCGCAGCCATCACGCAGGCCCGCGTGCCCCTCACCGTCGCCAGGCCTCGGGGACGTCGCGTCCACGCAGCACCTGCCCTGGAACCGCGGCCCACGTCAGGTTGGCACGTGTTTTTGTTTTTGTTTTTTGTTTTTTAATTTCATGTTACTTTCACATTTACAGACTCAGGAAGCCACGCTGAGAGAGGGACGGCGGAGGCTGCCCGAGGAAAAGCCGGGCTCCTGGGCGCAGTGCAGCCTGAGCGCTTGGGGCTTTTCGCGGGGAAGCTCTCCCGTATCTCGAGGGGCCTCGCTGCCGGACGGCATCTGAAATGGTAGCCGTGGGCTGCTCCTCAGCGCCTGGAAGGTGCGTTACTGGGGCTGCCTCGGCCCAGGATTTTATTGCTGGTGAACTTGATTATCCAACTTACAGTCCAGGATGACGGCATCATCAGAAATGGGTCCAGTGGTGCGCATTTTGCTGAGACGCAAGGAGACTGAAATGTGTAAGCTGCACTGATTGGGCAATAGTGGCCTGTTGCCTGTGCTTGCCTTTGGCCCCCAGGAGGGCCTGGCCTTGGGGGAGATAGGTGGAGACCCCCCCCCCCATGCCCACGGGCACCCCCCCCGTGCCCATCCACACGGGACCATCAGAGACAAGAGGCAGACAGTCATCAGGGCGGACGTGCCCAAGTCCAGGGCAGCCTGAGCTCCAGCACCCGGCCAGCTCTGCCTCTTCCCAGGCTCCCTTTAAGGTCCCCAGAGATGTTCCCTTCCTCAGGTGGGAAGAATGTACACTCCCCTCACTTTCCAAAATTGGATCTCTTGGGCTGAATGAGATAATCACTTGGCAGGCAGAGGTCTGGAAGTCTGGCCCAGCAGCATACAGGCAGGTATTCTGAAGAGATGGACTACTTGAGAGTGCCCTCGAGTCATCCCTGAACTTCTCAGAACAAAACAGTCATGGAAAGAAGGGTCTGCCTCTGTGATTACAGTGGCGCCAAGATGAAACCCAGAGGTGTAATTAATCAGATTTGACCCTATCTCGGCCCCTGGGATGTGTGCAGACCACTGGCTCTTCCATCTCTCCTGAAAGCGCTGGGTGCTATGTCTACAATCCCCTGGGGACAGGCAGGACCGCCCCACCGTCTGGGGGAGCTGCAGGCGTCTGACAACCGAGGGAGGTGACTCGAGGCTGTATGATTTTTCCTCCCGTCTGTGCGACTGCAAATGTTTAGTCTCTTTCCCCTCTGAGGAGAGCAAAGGCCTGATGGCACTGGGGCTGGGGGGGGAGGGGGGCAGGGCCCGCCGGGCACCTTCTGTCCAAACTAGGTCATAACGGTCAGGGTCCAGCTTCACTGGCCAAGGCACACCCAGGTCCACGGGAACTGAGGAGTGTTCAGGGGGAGCGTGACAGAGCAAAGTGTCATTTCTGTGCCCAGATCTCCACCTGGTTAGCCTCTGGTCTAACAAAGATACTTGAACTCACAGTCCTACACATTAGTTTAGCAAAAAATCTGGCTTCTGATACCCAAAGAGTTTAAAGTCCCCTTCAAACCGTGCATAGAGGCGCCGGATGTCTCGTTTGCTGATGCCCAGAAAGTAGTGCTCGACTTTGGTTCTGTTATACGCGGTGATGCCCGGGGGGATGGTGGGGTAAGACACCAGGTGGTCTATGCCAGCCTCTTTCAAGATGTACGGGGCGTCGTCCTCCAGGGTCTCGTGGTGACCGATGACGCTGTACTTGATCTCGCAGGGTGCGCACAGTTCCACGTATGTCACCCAGTGGATGATGTGGTCCCCAAACTGAAGGTCCAGCCACCTATGGTTCGGATCACCCAGGTAGCGCACGAAGTCCTCAAACTGGATGCCCCTGGTCTCCGTTCGGTTCCTCCTGTACTTCCTGATGATGCCAGGGGCAATCTCGTGCCTGTACCAAGGCTCAAAGCGGGGGTTGTGAACAAACTTATCCTTAAACGCAGAAATCAGTCTCTCGAAGGGATCTCTTACGATAAAAAACTTGAAGTATGTCTTCAAGCTAAGGGAAAAAAATGAAGATGAAGAAGTTAACCTGATGCTGCTGGTGGTGCTGGCTGTGGGTTGTGAGGAAGAGTGAAGCGTGATGGCTGGAGCAGTGGCAGCCACCAGGCTGAGCCCTGTGCCAAGTGCACTGCATGTGGCTCTTACTTAATCCGCACAGCCACCCTTGGAAGCAGATCCTGTTATGAACCCATTTTACAGGTGAGGAAATGGAGGCTCAGAGACCTTAACTGTCCAAGACCACAGTACTCATCACCCTCGGGGCTGCTGTGAAGACATCTATTTAACCCATGTTTTGTTTCACTTGAGTAGTTTGAAACTTCAGGAATGTTTAAAAGTTTTGTTCCTGTGCAGAAAACCGTTAAGGGCAGGAACCCTGACTGAGTTAGGAACAGCTGAGGGCTGAGAATGACTCTAAGGGTACATCTTTAAAAACTCAATTCAAAATTTCCAGGGGAAGGAAAATGGGGGGCAGAGTAGGGGGGGAAGAGGAAAGGCAGAGTGAGGCTCCAGGCTCCAGCTGGCAGAAGGGGGTCTGGGGGAGCTGCCAGTGGGGGGGTGGCGGCGCAGGGGCACCCCCGTGAAGGGCCTGTACCGACAGTGACAGAGCGACGACGGCACTGCTGTGATTCCGTGCGCTCACCCAGGCCACAGACCCTCTCAGCGCTGCAGGTCTCAGCGCGTCTACTCTCACAAAGCCCCGCAGGATCGCTGCTTACGGGGGTGACAGGACCGCCCTCCCCCGGGAGGGTCTCTGACCTGGCATTTGACACCTGCCTTCTAAGGCTGTACACGTTGGCAAGAGTGAGTAACCAACGCCGGAAGCAATGAAAATCAAGTAGCTGAAAAGCAAGGGAGGTCAAAGATCATTCGGTGCTCTGACACTGACGAGCGTATTATGTACCTGTTCCTTTTAAACCTCGATCTATGGGGCCATGTCACAGCTGCCAAGACAACTGTCCAATCAGCTAAGGAATTTTCCCGATGCCAGTCTCCCTCCTCGCTGTAGTTGGTGAGGCCTGTCTCTCTCCACCTCTGCCGGGTCCAGCCGACCCCGCCACCCCCCGGGGGCAGCTGCCGCGAAGGCAGGCGTAACACCTTGGGAGAAAATGAAAAAATGAAGTGGGGTTTCCCTGCAACCTAAATCCCTTTCTTATGAAATGAAGGTCATATTCAGTAAGAACTCCATAAAACTTAACAAAATCAGAGCAGAACAAAAACGACCACTCATTTCTATAAGACGGTTACGCAACCTTCATTTTAATGGCCTGCATGAAGGTTAGGGTGGAGAAGACATTCAGAAGTTCTCACAAAGACGTGAATTTAAATGCGCTGAACGCTGGGCCTATGCCCGGCTGCCTCTCACCAACACAAACCAGTAGCCCTTGGCGCCATCTGGGAACCACGCCAAGCACAGAGCCGAGCCCGGGGGGTTTTACCGGCATCCCCCGCCCCTGCTCCTACCGCTTCTGAATTTCTGCATCGCTGAAGGAAGAGAGACGCGGGAGGCCGTTCTTCTCGTGGTCGTGCACCACGCTTTCAGGGATCTCTTCGATGGAAGGAAAGGCTCCTGGGAGGCAAACAGGGAGAGGGCGTGTTGGGGATGCTGCCTCTAAAGACAGATGCCCGTCTCGAAGCCCGGGCCCGCGTTCCCCACGGGCCATCCCAGTATCCACGTTTAGGTCTTTGAATTTCAACTGCTTCTGCGGGCAGGATGAGAGTGAAGGAAAGCTTCTGGTGATCCACAGGCCATCTGGAGGGAACAGACGAGTTAGGAGGAGGGAGAGGGAGGGAGCCAACGGCTACAGCAACGAGCACCTAAATCGGGTTCAATCTGCCACAAAAGAAAGATCAGTGCCTGCAAGCAGAATGCCCGAAACCTGCAGTACTGACTCTGCTCTGGAACTGGGGGAAACTGCCAGAGAAGTGGGACCATGAAACCCACAGCTAGCAGAAATAAAGACACAGAGGTAGAGATCAAATGTATGGACACCAAGGGGGAAAGCGGGGGTGGGTGGGATGAACTGGGAGATTGGGATTGACATACAGACACTATTGATACTACGTATAAAATAGATAACTAGTGAGAACCTGCTGTATAGCACAGGGAACTGTACTCAGTGCTCTGTGGTGACCTACATGGGAAGGAAATCCAAAAAAGAGGGGATACATGTATACGTACAGCTAATTCATTTTGCTTTACAGTAGAAACCAACACAACATTGTAAAGCAACTATACTCCAATAAAAATTAATTAAAAAAAAACCAAAACAACAACACACTGCTGATTCATGCCCGCAGCCCCGGCTCGGGCCCATCACTCCCAGCGTGACATTGCCCGGGCCTAAGAGGTTCCTAGGTAACCTCACAGCATCCCAGACTGGCAGTGGCCAAGATGTTTGGTGCTGGACAAGTCAGGCTGATGCTGTGGGAGTGATGTGATGTATTTGAAGCACGGCTCAGAGGAGGACAAGGAGTGTCTGAGGAGAAGGCAGGGCAGGACCGAGAGCCACAGCTCCTGGTCCAGCCTGCAGAGTGGAACCTGGGGGACCCATCCTAGGGTTGGAGGGTTGGGCAGGTGCTTCACTCTTTCCTCAACTTAGACAAATGGAAAATAAAGCATCATTGTGCTGGGGTGCTACCCAAGCCGCTGCAACCCTTCATGTGCATCTTTGTGTTAACCCTGCCATGTTAAACTCAGAGTCTGGCAGGGAAGGATCTCTGTTGGGCCATCTAAGCAGTGATCACAGCCTCCACAGAATATTTAAGCCCCGATCCAGAACGCTGTGCTAAGTACAGTGGATGGATGGCTATAAAACAAGCAAGATGCACATCTGCTCTCAAGGGGCCAACAGAAGAGCCAGCTCTGTGGATCTGCACCTGGACCTGCTCTGGTACCTGTCGCCATGCAGGTGCATCTAAGGACAGCTGAAGGCAGCCCCGGGACTGTCCTTTTCCTATCATATGGCCTGGCGAACCGCTCCCGTTTCTATCCCGCCCTCATCAACGGGTTCTTCTTCTTCAAAGTCTGATGCGTCATACAGTGATAGCAAATCTGTAAGACTTTTGTACATTTGTTGTTTTAAATCTGATTTGTAAGCTCATTCGCCGATGTCAAAAATCCAACATACTGTCTGATTACTCAAGAAGTGCATTGATTATAACCAGAAGATGAGGCGGGTGTCTCCCTTTTCTTCCCCAACGAACCAGCGAAGAGGCCAAATGACAGCCAACCCTGACACCACCTCTGAGAGCAGCAGCAGGCCTGGGGGGCTGGGGGATGGAGAGCCCAGGGCCATGTCCCATGGGGCTCCGAGGTCTGATTCCTGATCCAGGAGTCACACAGCTGTCTATTGGAACTATGTTTCTTTCGAAGCTGAATTTAAGACAGAGCCCATAATTACCTTGGGTCAATTCAGGGTAATCGGAGTTTCAACAAACACAGTGTCTGAAAAGAGTGGTGAGGAATCAAAGCCTGTGGTGCATGAGGGCGCTCTCCAATGACCTAATTTGTCCCCGAGTAAACACCACATTTCCTGAAGCAGGCGGATTAAACCTCCGCATACGGATGCTCTGTGTAAGACGGGGACCACTGCAGGTGGGGAGGCCCCCAGACCCACCGGTGTCTGCGTGCGGGTCCTTCTCGGCACAGGAGGGCAGCTGTGACGACAGCTGCTGGACGGCCCACTGAGTGTGGAGCCCTGACCTCCCAGGACAGAGTGGGTGACTCGTGAGAATCAATGCAGGGACTGAAGAGAAGCAACGGGACCAACCGGGCAGGCAGAGACAGGGGAGCCAGGAGGCCCTGACCGTGGGTGCGGAGCACCTGGGTGAACCCCGCCAACTTCTAACGTGGACACGAACGGGAAAAACGCCAGCCCGCTGTCTGTGAGTCACCGGCCCTCCCTGGGCTCCTCTCTCGGCCGCCCTCCCCCCCCCACTCCCCCGCCCTGGCCCCGGCCACCCTCCCCGCAGACCCTGAGGTCCCGCGAGGACGGACCCCGCCGGGCGCTGCACGCACCGTTCAGCACGATCAGCACTTTCTTCCACTGGGTGTTGCCCACTTTGGGGGTCTGGCAGAAGAGGATCTTGTGCTTGTCACAGACGAATATCCGGTCGAGGACAAACCTGGAGACGGCGGTGTGTGAGAGGTTCCTCAGGGTGTCCTCCCTGCACACGTTTCTGACGAGCTCCAGCCGCTGCGTATAGACCAAGGGGTGAACGAGCCGCCCTCCCGGCAGCACCTTCCCGGTCAGCTGCAGGGAACGGAGACAAAACGGGCACAAGGGCTTCATTGGCAGCACTGGGCGTGCCGGGCATTAACTCTCGGAGGCCGGAGCCTGGGGGTTGTCCCCACAGAAGCAGCAGGACGGAGGGCGTGAGTCACCGCGGCGGCCCGGGGCTCAGGCTACGTGGATGCGCTGGACCACAGTGCAGCCAGAGGCGGCTGACCCTGTCTCCTCATCCTCAGCTCGGACAAACCGCGGGGCGGCTGGGCTGTCTGCCTGCCGCTGTGCTGATGGCATGATGGCCCATGATTTCCTGGCAACGGCAGGATATCCTCCATTCAGCGATTTCAGGGAAGGCCAGCTTCTGCCCCCTCGCTCTCCCTCCATGTAACCTGAGTGTAAGAATGTGGACTGTACCTCAGAACCCACTGTCTACACAGACGGTGGCCGTTTTGAAGATAACCTGGTACATTGGTGTATCTGGTTTATTAATTTAAGAAAACAGCTTAGGTCATTCAGTATGGGTTTTAGAAAGGCAGGAACCATGATTCCACTTCCTCAGGGCTGAGCACACAATGATGTTTCTCCGACATGCGGCTGCAGGTGCGGAGAGGGCCTCTGTCTGGCAGTCAGGTCAGTGGTACCAGTGGTTTAGCTGCTGTGAGCCGGTGAGGGAGCCCATCAGCACTGGTTCTGCTCTAAGGAGTCACGAGACCAGGTGAGAAGATCCACGTGCACTGTGGGGGGAAGGCTGTGATGTCAGAAACCCAGGTGTCAGAAACCCAAAGTCTCTAGACTTTGCTGGATTCTTTCTGTTGACCTTACGTGCAGCTCACGGGCAGGACTGTCCCTTCTCTGAGTTTAATTCTGGGCTGATAAACATCTTTAGAGCTGGCTCTCCTCACCTCATTTCTTCCTGCACGAGGGCAACCTGAACCTTCCATCCAGACCCGGCACAGGGGTCAGCGGGGGGAGGAGGGGGTCTCAGGAGTGCGCCCCTCACCTTGGCTGGGGAACGATTAGGAATTTACGTGCAAAAGGAGCCTGGGGAGAAATTGGAGTCAGAGTGTCAAGGAAGGTGAGCACGGGGTGAAGGTCAGCGGCCCTGGGCTCTGCTGCTAACTGCCCCGTGACCCTGGATGATCAGCCTTTTTCCTACCCTCAGTGCTCTCATCCACACCGCCCGGAGGCTGGACTCACTGCCCCGTAACTCTCAAGTTCCAGGATTCCCAGGACTCGGGGGCAGAGATCTTTTCCCCCGGTTTCCTCCCGACTCGCCCAACATCCCCAATCCACCCATCACAAAGCTCATTCTCGGCTGGGCGGGAACTCAACACAGTCAACGCTACAGAGCACCCACGATGCGCAAGGCCCACCGACCGTGACTCTCCCGGCCAGACACTAAAAACACGCGGAAAGGTGCAGAAGCAGCGACTCTAAAGCCGAGCACGACAGTAAGTGGAAACCAGCTGATGAGGGCAGGGAGGGAGGGGAGGCTGTTCCCTGTGATGGGGGACCCGCTGGGGCCGGAGGGGTGAGCAGGTGAGAGGGAGACGCCAGGGAAGAATGGGCAGAGGCGTCAGCGCCCCGGCCTGGCTGTGCCCACCTTCAGCTCCTCAGGGAAGTGCGTCTCTCTCAGCGACCTCCCCGCGTCGGGCGCAGTGGTCAGGAACAGAAACTCCTGCTTGGCGCTGTAGGCTAGGAGACATAGAGAGGTTAAAACGTCTTCCCGTGGAGGGGCAGACACTCCGATCAGTGCCACAGCCCAGAGGCCCCAGGAAGAGACCCGCACAAACACACCCAAGTGATAGCTGACAAGGCGCAAAAGCAATGCGGTGGGGGAGCATCTTTTCAACAAATGGTATCCGAGCAACTGGATGCCCCCAGACAAAGAAGGAGCCTTTCCCTAAACCTCACCCTTTATTCGAGATTAGCACGTAAATGTGAAACAAAAAACTATAAAACGTCTTAAAGAGCATAGGAGTAAATCTTTGGAAAAACTGATAAACTGAATCTCATCAAAATTTAAAACCTTTGCTCGGCAAAGACCCTATGACGAGGATGGAAAGACAAGCTACAGATTGGGAGAAACTATCTGCAAACCACACGTCTGACCAAGGACTGGCATATCTAGAATATGTAAAGAGCTCTTAAATCTCAACAGTAAAAAAAAAAAAATGTAAACAATCCCATTAGAAAATGAGCGAAATAGGAACAGACATTTCACCAAAGAGGATCTAGAGGTGGAAAAGGAACATATGAGAAGATGTTCAACATCATTAGTCATCAGGCAAATGCAAATTAAGACCACAGTGAGATACCACTGCACACCTATCAAAATGCCTAAAACAAAAAACAGTGAAAACTCCAAATGCTAGTGAGGATGCAGAAAAAGGAATCACTAATACATGGTTGGTGGGAATATAAAATGGTACAGCAGCTCTCAGAAACTCTAGAAGAAGCAGTTTCTTCAAAAATTAAGCATTCAACTACAATATGACCCAGCAATTGCATTCCTGGGCATTTACCCCAGAGAAATGAAAAATTATGTCACAAAAACCTATACACGAATGTTCACATCAGTTTTATTTATGATAGCCCCAAACTGAAACAACTCCGCTATCCTTCAACAGGTGAATGGTTAATCAAACACTGGTACATCTGTACCGTGGAATACTGCTCAGCACTAAAAAGGAACAAACTATTGATACACACAATAAATTGGATGCATCTCCAGGTGACCATGTTGAATTTAAAAGGCCTATCCCCAAAGGTCATATACCATATATAACATTCTTGAAAGGACAAAATGATGGAGAGGAGAACAGATTAGTGGTTGTCAAGGGGGGAGGGGGCAGGGGTGGGGGATGGGGGATGGGGAGAGGGAGGTGGGCGTGGCTACAGAAGGGCAACTGCAGGGATCCTGGTGGTGATGGAGATGTTGTGCATCGTGGCTGCATCCTTGTCAATACCCTTCTTGTGACTCTGCACTGTGGTTTTGCAACGTGTTACACTGGGGCAAAAGAGTAAAGGGTACATCGGACTCTCTTATGTACAACTGCACGTGACTCTACAACGATCTCAAAATTAAAAGTTTAATTAGGGAAAAAAAGCCAAGTCAGCAGTCAAGTTAGTGCTTACACATTATTTTTGAAATTTATGGGAACTGAAATTAGACTAGAGGAGTCTTACAAAACGCTAGACCAGAGTAATCATTTACAACAAACTGATTTGGGGGAAAACCTTCGGGCAGAATTTGAAGATAACTGTCAGATCTCTACAATCAAAGAAACACTGCTCTCAAAATTTTGCACAGCCTAGAAACATAATTTGAATAAAAAAGTAGTTATCAAAGCAAAGCACAGAAATCAGCATAAAAAAGCACAAGCAGAGGCACATTTCACTTTGTTAGAAACATCAAAACCAACTCCTCTGGGGTCATTACTACCTACACTTTGCAGGCTCCACTGCCACCTCCCCGCCTTCAGTCTGGCTGTTAAACACCCGCGCTCCCCAGCCAGCCCCGCCACGAACGAGCCCCACCCTGACGTCCTCCCAGTGCAGAGGGGAGAAACCCATCCTCCCAGAGCCCCGTCAATAATAATAACTGGCTTCCCTGGTGGCGCAGTGGTTGAGAATCTGCCTGCTAACGCAGGGGACACGGGTTCGAGCCCTGGTCTGGGAAGATCCCACATGCCGCGGAGCAACTAGGCCCGTGAGCCACAACTACTGAGCCTGCGTGTCTGGAGCCTGTGCTCCGCAACGAGAGAGGCCGCGACAGTGAGAGGCCCGCGCACGGCGATGAAGAGTGGCCCCCGCTTGCCGCAACTAGAGAAAGCCCTCGCACAGAAAAACGAAGACCCAACACAGCCAAAAAAATTAATTAATTAAAATAATAATAATAATAATAACCCATCTCTCATGCCTCTGAGCTCTCCGACTCCAGTAGAAATCTCGGCCGCACACCTCTGTGAATCCCACGGAAATCTTTTTTCCTTTTTCCTGTGTTTGCGTTGAAATGCAGCCCTAACCACAGGTGCGCACAGGAGCTGCTCTGCACCTGCCGTGAGGACAGGAGGCACCATGCACCGTGTGAAGACAGACGGGGCAGCAGTGCCCTTGGCCCCAAGGCTCCGGAACGCAACCCGAGGGCCAAGAGGCCAGCGTCCAACCTCCTCCTCCGCCTCACCTTCGAGCGCCAACGTGCTCCAGGAAATGGCACCTCCCACTCCTGTCTGGTCACCTCAGGTGCCAACGTCCCTGACCAGCACGGCGATGCGCAGCACTTCCACAGGCCGCACGGGTTCCCAGAAACCTAAGCTTCCTTAATGACATTTTAGATGGACAACGCAGCCTGAATTCTAAACAACTGACTTAACAGTGAATTTCTGAAAAGCGCTGATTCCACACACTCGGAAGCATCCAGAACGGGCTCTGGGAGCTGTGGGGCAGCTCACCTTCCAGCCACACGTGCCGGCCATTCGTCCGCCAAGTTTTAACTTTTTCTTTTTTTTTTTTTTACCTTGAACATCCTGGTATTTGCTCCCCAACTCCCCTCGAACCCAATTCAACTAGATTCAAATAAAACTGACAGCACACCTTAGGTTTGGTTTTGCTTTTCCACTGCTTTGCTGACAACCATGTATTTTCAGCGGGTGCCGCTGTCACCACTGTGATCAAAGAGCAGATCCCTACCCCACCCTGACCCCCAGGGGCGAGACGCCAGCTTCAGGCCCAAGGATTCTGCTCAGTAGGTACCATCAGCTGTCTTCATAACATATGAGCTGCTTTCCTTATAGACATCATTGTATTTGTTTTACAAAATGTCTTTAAATTTGCCACGTGCAATACTGCCTTGTTTTTCTAGACAGGCTCGCATCCCCTCAGCTCCCTGACCTCTCTGTGTGTCCAGCTGCCCAGGGTCACCGCTGCATCACACGCTGGGCAGGGGGCGTGCAGACATCGCGTCACAGGTTTTGACCTTAAGCAGCTGGCAGCTGAGCTGAGGCACAAGATTAGGAAGAAAATCAGTGTCTACGCATACACACCAGATTCACATGGATGTCAATTCTGAGTTCAAGTCTCAACACACCATGCCATCAAATTCCCACCACTGAATGGGATTTATTTCCCTATGACAAAGTCTAGTTCAAAACGACACTGAAATCTGTTAAAGGATTCACTGTGGCTTCACTGCTGAGCCGAAGAGAGACCATCACTCTCTCTCTCTCTCTCTCTCTCTCTCACACACACACACACACACACACACACACACACAAACGGCTTTAAACAGCAGCTCAAGACAAATGTGCTCTTCCTACCCACTGGCTGGTAGGGAACTCACTAAGAACAGGTAGGTGAGAACTGGCTGCTGGAACAGAGCCCACTTCCCAGGGGACAGCGCTGGAAGGAGCTGCCCGTGGACACGGCGGGCACCCAGCTCCCTGAACACTGAGGCCATGGATGTGCCGCCCGCTTACAGGGATGGAACTTCCCCGCACGGGACACCACTGTGTGCTAGTTACTTCCTTGTGATGGCAGTTCACAGTGGGCTTCTGATTCCAAAGCAAAAACACTGAACGCGAGTAAAATAGATTCCAACACATGAGGAAATCTCTCATGGCCACACATTGACCAACCTCCCTCGGTTTCCTGCAGGAGCCCGAGATCCACTGCGGGGGTGAGCTGCCTCTCAAGACAGAGGGGAGCCGAAGCCTGAGCCACAGTGCTCCAGGGGACTGAGGCCTGAACTTCTGGGGGGGCCGCTCCCTGCTCAGTCACCCAGACCAGCAAGACGCCATACATGTGAGCTCGCTTCCTGCACCCGAACCCAGCCAGCAGACACCCACCTTCATGATCGCAGCCAGGGACTTGGGGACAATTAGGTAAGATCTGTGTGGTCGAGAAAGGCTGGGTTATGTTTGAGCCCAACAACAAAGAGTTAGGGTTTGGGGTTAGGGGTTAGGGGTACGGTCCTCACTCTCAGTCCACAGCATGACGCAGGGCTGACTGCATCCCCACTGAAGACCGGCTCCTCCGTGCTGCCCGAGGGGGAAAGGGGAGCTGGCCGGTGAGCTCTGGCTCTCACGTTCCCTCCAGGAGCGGCCCGCCACCGTGCTCCCACGCACGGACCCCCCCGCCACCGCGCTCCCACGCACGGACCCCAGCAACTACGCGGGACGCCCAAGGGCACGAGGACCACCACGCGCCTCATGGGGCTGGAGCCACTGGTGAGACCCTGGTGAGAGCCCCCAGGGCAGCAGCAGACCCTCTCTGCAGATTTTAACACCCTAAGGCCTCTCATCCTTCTCTGTAGGGTCACCTGCCACCCATTCACTTTCTGCTCCCCTTCCCCGAACCTTCTCAAGCTTCTACACTTTTCTGCAAACACTCAGCATAAAACCTGCCCCATCACAGCAGCGACACCTCATTTATCAGATGCCCCTGAGACGCGAGGTGCTCTTCAGAGGCCCTACTGCCAGATCATATACAAACTCAGAGGCACACGTCTTATTTAATTATTTTGTGTGGAATATAAAATATATTACATATACTCCTCATTTTTCAATAAAATAAACCACAAACAATTCAACCTCATGGCTCGCCTTTCAAGTGCCTCCCTTACCAGGAGGTGACATTAAAGGAATCACGAGTGAAATGTGTAGACTTAGTGACACCATTTCATGTTCTCTGCAGCTTTGTTTCTTGTGCAGTTTCCCAGCCATGTTCCCATTGGTGGTCCTCACCTGGGCCCCCCGCCTAGAGATTCTGCCCCCTGGTCTCTGCTGGGCCTGGGCAGCAGAAGGTATACACAGTCCCCATGGGATTATAAAGTGCCCTGGGGACAAGAACCACTGCTCTGACTCTTGACAAGGGGTCTCCACTATCGGTGACATTAGCTGTTGTGGGGAGCAGCCCAGCAGCAAACGGCTGGGCTGAGATCCTCAGCTCAAATTCCAACAACCTTCCCAGACTTGGCCTGTGCTGTCCTGACAGCGGCCCTGGTCCCCCGTGTGACCGTGATTAGCCGTGACACCCCGTGATGCTCTTGGCCACCCCAGATGCCTGCAGCTGTGACTCCACCCTCCCCGGGCTGTGAAAGCCTCTTGGGCTCCTGGAAGATGAGGGTAGGATTGAGGTGACAGCCAGCTGGGCCCCGATAACGTTACTGACCTGAAACTGCGGCGCTGAGAACCACCCTGGGGGCTGATTTTAGCGCCTCCCTCTTCTGCCTGCAGATCTGCCTTCCAACCTTGCCCCTCTACGGGGAGGATGGAAGCAGGGGGTGTGGGGCACTGGGCAGCCTCAGCACAGCCGAGGACACCCCCGGGGGCTCTCCAGGACGAGCAGGGCCCGGAGCCCGCTGGCCACACAAACGGCACGGGCTGTGCAGTCCCCGGGCGTAAATCAGCAAAACGACTGGTGTGATCCTTTTCTACTTCCCTTCCTCTAGGGCCACCGCCTGCAGGTGGACATGCCAAGCCTCGTGCAGGATAAAGATGCTGTGCGCTTCCTCCCTATCAGGATGGCGGTGCCAGGCCACACTAAGGCCACTCACGAGCCTTTTCAGCATCTCCCGTGCGCCTTGCCTCATGCTGCCCCTGAAGGAGTGGCCTCAGGGTTCAAGATGACCGTCCCCGCAGCTCCTCACTCGTGCCCAGCACCTCACAGGTCACTCACAGGGCCTCACGGTGCCCAGGTCGGGCTTGGAGCTGTCAGAGCAGGGAGCACGCCCGTTCCACAGAAAAAATACTAAGGCCCTGGTGAGCAAAGGGCAAGGGCACGAACTAGACGCAGCTCTTCTGAGGCTGGGTTGCGTGCTCTTAATATGTCCTCATCTGAACGCCTACATCAGGTCAAGGGGAGTTAAAAAAAATCCTCGAGGACAACCCAACACACGTATATTTAGACCACCTTCCTTCCGGGGCGCTGAAGGTGACCCTCAAACACGTGGCCACCAGCAGGCAGCATCACCGGGCACACAGGCAGCATCTCTCAACGACACCAAGCAGGGCTGGTCCCCAAACCCACAGACTGCGAGGGGAAAGACCCCTTCATCCCCATCCACCTCCTCTCCCGAACCTCTGCAACATCAAGGATTTGGACGCCATGACCTCCAAGTCCCTTCTGGGTCAGAGTCACTTGATTCTGCGTCACCACTCATCCGAGCAGGTACCCAGGAACAGTACCACAGAAAGGTCTGAATTCGCCAAAATCCACTCCATGAGGAGGTGTACCTACCATCAGGGTCCTTAAAGGTCAGCGTGATGAACTTGCTGGCCACCATGAACATGAAAATCACCCAAAAGCATGTGGCCAACAGAAGCCACTGGTGGTGCATGTTGTCAAATGTCAGCCATTCAGTGATTCTTCCTGGAAAACACAAGCAAAATGGCCCTGCTGCTTACAAATAAATCAATTAAATAGAAGGTAATAAAAGAATGGGCAGTTTCAGTTAATAGCCTCAATACAAATATTTCTGAAAATTTGTCTATTGATACCGAGGGTGTTTTGACTTATTATTTAACTTAACATCATATTTTTAATTAATAGCAACTTATCAAGTTGATAATTAAGTAAAATTTAAAACACTTTACCGGAAAGGAGCCATTTCTATTTGGTCTTGGAACACGTGATAAGACTTCACTTCTGCAGAGGTGCCTGTTGACTCTTTCTGGCCCAGGCTACTGTGTCCCTGGCATCTGGCACCTGCCAGGGCCTGGAAGCCGGGGCAGGAGGGGGCCTGCCGCGGGCCGGACCTTTGGGTAATCCTCAGAGGGCAGACGCCATCCTGAGGCGATTCCAAGCAGGCTGGGTTTAAAATCCTGACTCGCTGACAAGCTGCGGCCACACCCACTGAGCTGTAGAGAATCTGTGAAACCCGAGAAACGAACCCCGGAGCGTCCCGGCTCCGCCCACTTGCCGGCCAGAGCCTGCGCGGAACCTCGGGGGTGGGCGTTTCTCAGGCTGTCGCTGTCCGGGAGTGACGTGGGGCACCTGGGTCCTCAGCGGGTCACACGGTTACACTCTGCTGCAGGGGACACGGAAGAACCGGAAGTCGCACTCGATTCTTTGCAAGAGAGACAAAAAAGTGCTTCGTGTCACCTTTAACACGGGGCTTCCTGAAGCCAAACCAAGCCACTTGGAGAGAGAGGCCATGCTGGGCTGGGTTGGTGTCCGGCCCGCACATCCCCCCCGCACATCCCCCCCGCACCCCGGGCAGCAGGGAGCTGGTCTGTTGCACGTGCGCTGACGGCAGACAGTTTCGCAGCCTGCGTGCACCTGGCGGGCAGGACTCACGAGGGCCCCGGCGTCGGCCTTCCTCCTGCCTCAACGCCAGATCCTTGCCTCTGAGGCCCTCACTGCGACCTGCATTCCCTCCCGCAAGGGGTTCTCCGGCCTGCGACGGGGAGCTCCCCCCGCGGCCCAGCCCACACCTGCACCTGCATTCTCAGGTCTCCGCGCACCAGGTGCACCATGTTTCCCGGGGTCCCCTGGTAGGGCTGCCACATTAAACACATGAAAACACGGGGTGCCCCGTGAAGTTCGAATTCCAGGTAAGCAAATCATGTTTTAGTACTTAGTATAACTATGTCCCCAGTACTGCGTGGGACACATTTATACTTTAAAAAGCTATCTGCTGTTTCTCTGAATTCCCAGTTTACCTGGGTGTCCTGCATTTTATCTGGCAACACTACCCAATGAGGGGAACACCGCTCCCCCTCTAACTGCCTGAAGCAGCTGGCCTGTCTCTGCAGTCTCCCCGTCCCCTTCTGCCACGCCTCGTCTGGGGCCACGTGGCACAAAGCGGAGCCCAGGAGTGCCCCACCGCTCGCTAGCTCTGGGACTCAGCGTCACTTACCCTAAGCTGTGGCTTTCCGTCCCTGAGACAAGACCCTCCTCCCTCCAGGATGGTCACGAGGATTAAATGAGAGACTGCACCAAAAGGACCACCTGGCCTGGAGCAGACCCTCTATAAACAGAAATTGGTGACCTTCCTATTTAACTGACACATACCTAGAAATTCACCTAACAGTGTGAACTGCCCAAGAAGAGAAGAAAAGAAAGGCCAGACCCTCAGCCCAGGCTAATAGCTTTTCTCTTCTAGAGACAAGGGAGGCACAGACGGCCCAGAGGGCACAGGGCCCCTCAGGGCTGAGTCCGCTGAGCTGGGTTCTCCGAGATGGGGACACTTGGTGGGGTCCATCCCCACCGGTCACCGAGGAAGCCCGGCTTCAGGCCTTTTCTAACAGGGGGAGGGACCAGTGTGGGCTGGGGAGCGGGTAAAGAGAAAGCGGACAAGCACCAGGTGGGTGGTACACAGCGTGCCCAGAGGCATCTGTGTCTGTGCACCAGTTCTCGGGAAGATTGAGGCTAAGGAAGAGGCCCTGGTGCTGCGTGGCCCGGGGCTGGTGATTCACACTGTGCTGTGGCAGAGTGAGCACAGACACAGGGGAGTCACTGGGGGCTGCCCCCCTCACACAGACACCTTACCCTGCAGGGCAGAGCCCTGGGCACTGGCACTCAGCTTTCCCTCCTGGCTCAACCAGCCGACCTCTGGGCTTCCCGCCCCTGGGCGCCACCCAGGCATCAGGCCAGCGCTCGGCACTGCGCTTGGGAGGTTCTGTGATTTAAGGATCCGATCTTTCCAATGCGAGCTAGTCTTCTAAAGGGATCTAATTTGAGTCCACCCACCGAGCTGGTTCACCTCCAGATAAAGGTAGGAAGACAAAGAATAAACAGCCTGACATGAAAATGCAGCTCCCACCATCTGCCCTCCGGGAAGCCAGGTGGCTTAGGGGCAGGATTTCTACCTCTGGGCTGCTTGGAAAGTGAGACCTGCGCTGTCGTGAAGCTCCGCCTGCCTTCCTAACCCTGGGTTTTCATCTAAAGTCAGAAGCAACAGCTACTTTCACCGGGCAGCAGGGATGAGGCGGGGGCAGGATTTGGTCCCTTCTTCTCCGTGTTGGTGTCTGGGGGTTAGTCACAGAAGAGCTGTCTGGGCCCCCTACTAGATTAGGACAGAACAGCTGCCTGCATACCCACCAGTGTGTTGGGAGGCCCCTGTGAGACAGAGGCTGCCAAAGCACCTCGGCTGCAACGTACAATGTATCAGCCCGCTTCTTCTTCCAGACGGCAATTTTATTTCCAAAACGTTCCACTTCTAAAGTGACTTCTGCTAAACTCCTACTGCACTAAAACATCCAGAGAGCCCTCTCCCCTTCCAAGCCCGGCCACGGCATCGGGGTCAGGAGAGGGGGGGCGTCTGCAAGGCACCCACCCGCCTCTCACCCTCTTCACGGCCCGCCTGGGCCGCGCAGGGAGGGTGCCCAGGACACGTGGGGATTGTGATGGGGCTGCACATCGGGAAAGCTCCGCGTGCGTAAACCCCAGCCCCTGCCAAAAGCTCTTGGGAAGCAGAGTATACGGCCAGCGCTTAGAGTGCAGACCAGACTCAGGCCTGCCCATGACCCCGGTGCCCCGCTGCGGTCCCCGCCCAGGCCACACAGCCTGTGGTGGTCACTGCGGGGGCCTGCGCTCGGGTAGCAGGGGGTGGGGAGTGGGTGGAGCGCTCTCCCAGCCACTGGGCCCCGGAGGGAATTCCCTGGCGGTCCAATGGTTAGGACTCGGTGCTTTCACTGCCGGGGTCCGGGTTCAATCCCTGGTCGAGGAACTAAGATCCCGCAAGCTGTGCGGTGCAGCCAAACCAACCAACCAACCAACCAACCAACCACTGGGCCCCTGTAAAGGCCAGGCAGGGCCTGCTCCCCCCGCTGCACGGCACACGCAGGCTCAACCCTCCCTGCTGGCCACCCTGATTTGCCCTCCGTCCTCACCTAGTTTCACTTCCTTCCCGGCACCCACCACAGCCTGAATCTTCTGCTTCCCCTGGTGGCATGTGAGCTCGTGCTGGAGCACCCCGGCCAGCACAGGGCCCAGCGCACCGCAAGGTGACCTTCGCTATTGCTGGATGACGACATCAACCAAGAAACTACCGGGAAGACTTAGGAGAGCTGGCAGGTGCTTTAGAAGACACCTGGCCCAACTCTCCACCCCAGGGTCCAAACTCCCTAAAGTATGAGGCCCCCGTTCAACCTCAAAGTATTTCTCCAGTCTCCACGTGAGTGCTTATATATTTAACATGCGTTAACTGAGACTAGAAAACAACCCAAAGCTACTAGGACCTCACTATTACTTGAAAATAAAATTGTATTTTATAAGTCATGCGCTCACATGCATTTGAATAGACATACAATTACTGTTCTATGTCTACAATCTACTGACCAGGGGATAAAGAAATAATGCTGCAGTCCAAAAAAATTTTTTTCTAAATTTTAGATAAAACAATGCTGAAAGGCAGTAAGCCAATTACATAGCTCCAAAGTATCAAGATACATCAGTAAACAAAAAAGGGCAAGTTGCAGAATCGAATGTATGATCCTATTAGTTAAAAAGGATTATATATATATACATGTGAATGTATGTGATTATATATACACGCAAACACACATACATATGTGTGATGCACAGAATAAAATCTTGAGAGGATGAGTGGAGTCATTTTTTACTTCGTACAATTCTGTATTTTAAAAACATTATTGTAATAAGCATATATCCATTTTATAATAAAAACCAATAAAATACAGAAAATACCACCTACGTATGCGGACCCAGGTGTTTTTATTTCTGCTGTTTAATTTTTTTCCTACCTGACTACCACCAACAGCAGTTTCCTTACCACTTTGTAAAATGGGGCAAAGGATGGTAAATACTTTTCCAGCCAGGAAAGAATGTGGTGAATGGACAGGCAATATGTATCTGAGTGTTTAGGAAATACATCTCTGTCTTCACTAGTTAGTTTTTAATTCAGTTTTTAAAATGATTTAATATTTAAAACATAGAATAATATAACAAATACTTGTTTTCAGATGCTCAGTTCTAATAGTTCTGCTGTACGTACTTGAGTCTTTAAAGGAAATAAAGGGTTACAAATGAGCTGGAGCCCCTGCCTGGCCCTGCTCCCCTCCCTCCCCAGATACCCTCCATCTGGGTGATGACACTTTCACTACATCAAATACGGCTCCTCTCACAGAAGCAGCAGGGGTTTGGGAGGCTGGTCGTCCCAGCCCAGATGAAGGCAGGGCAGACTGGGGAGAGGGGAGGCGAGTTTCCCCCGGGCTGCGAGGAAACACTGCATTATTTATTATGCTTTTCAGGGGGGCACATGCGGTGGTACGGCCGGGTGGAGAGATGGACCGTTTTTAAGCGCTTAATTTTTTCTCGTGGTCTATAATGAGAAAATTCACAAATCATACACAGACTCAAGTGAAGAAGCTGTCAAGGTAAAAGCTGGTTAAAAAGTTAGACGAACCAGGACTTGCTCTCCAAGTCCCATGCTGACCAGAACCAGTGAGACTGAAGCCCGGGCCCCCTCCACAAGCCCCACCCCTCAGGGCCACTATCTCTACACTTACGACATCCGACACACACACACACACACACACACACACACACACACACACACACACGAGGAGACGTGCACCTGCATATATTTCGAAGGACACGATAACCGAGAAACGATCATCTACCAAGCTCATCACGAAAAGGTGTCCTCATTCATCCTACAAAACAGGCGCAGGGACACAGCACTGAGTCCCAACCCACCCCCCAACATGCACACGCACACGCTCCTTGTCCTGTGGAGCTGGCAGGCTACCGGGGGGACCCACAGCCACCAAATACTCTACCTAAGACGTGAGATGAGGCAGAGGACGCGGTGCCGTGAGAGGAAAGCACAAGGGCCACGACCTGGCAGAGGGAGGGCAGGGGCAGCACAGAGACCTACGGGGAGAGGGGCGGGGACCCAGGCACCGGGCTGCAGAGCACCACAAACGGGGGCCCAGGCGCAGGGACAAGCTTCCCGAGCTCGGCCAGGGAGGAGCCCTGGCAGACGTGGTCAGACAAGGCTGGGCCCTGGGGAGCGGTCGCCTTGGGGGCGAGCGGGGATGGGGTACGGTGATCTGACTTACATCTTGAAACTACTTCTCTGGCAGCAGAGTCAGAGGTGTCAAGCACAGCGATCCGCTCAGCCACGCCCCAGCCCCAGGGTCACTTCCACGGGCCACAGGTGGTGTTCCGACCGGGCCCAAGCAGAGGGGCTAAATGCTCCCCATCACATCACCCTCTAGGTCTCTGAAAACCAGCCAATGAACCAGTAAGAGCCACAGTACCTGACGGGCTAGGCTCTGACGAATCCTACGGAGGGGTGTGTCCACTTGGCCAGGCAGGGTTTCTGCTCTGCGATCATCGGCTAAGGGGTCCGACCTTATGTTTAGGGCAGTGGCTCCCAGTCCTGGCTGTGTATCAGAACCACCTGGGGAGCTTCTGAAAACTACAGCAACACCCTGGGCCCCAAGAACACCTGAGCAGAGACAATGCAAACCTGTGGAGGAGGATCTAGGCAAACGTGTGAGGCTGAATCTGGGCGAGTTTGAAAAGCTCTGCTCAGGATGCCAGTGAGCGGCCAGGCTGAGCTGCTGGTCCAGCCCCCAGGCCTCCTCAGCTTTTACTGCCCCCGCTGCCCCCTGGGGAACTCGGTAAAACGCAGATTCTAGGCCTTTTAGCGTAACAGCTGTCTTCCCACCACCTCTTTACAGTATGAGAAGGAAAACCCGTAGCAAAAGGGTGTCTGTCAACTGAGACTGTCTACTGAGGATCTGAATTACATGTGCTCTGAATAAACAGCTTCAAGAGGCCTGATTAGAATAAAGACCTCCATCACTGTTCCCATTTACTCTCCTTTCCAGCCCTCCCATCTATAGGTAACCAGCCCCTGTAGAATTTTGGGCAGACCTTGGAAAACTCAGGAAAATTTCCCCCATTTTTTTTTTTTCAACAAAAAGAAAGTCATTCCGAATTCCTGTAGCCCCAGCGCCTCCCGGCCTGCCCGCCATCTGCCATCTGCAGTGCTTCCTTGAGCACATTCCCCACGGGTCTGCCTCCCGTCCACGGGCGACAGCCTTGAGGCAGGCGCACTGTTTCCGTCTGCAGAGTCTGGGGCCTGACACCTCAGTCCTCCCTCCTCGGCTCTGGAAGGGCCACTGCTCTCCCTGCAGCCAGGTGACAAGCAGCCTTTAAAGAGCCTGACATTGTCTGTAATTAACTCTCCCTTGTTCAAGGAGCCAAGACAACTCCCAGCGTGCCTCTTGCAGCTAACAGGGGTGAACCTGAGCGTGCACCCTGACGGTTTGCAGAGCTTCCCTACTCCTGATCGTTACGTGGGATTTGCACCTGTCAAGACGTCAGGCTCTGAAACTAAGCCAGAAGGTTGGCTCTTTGAAAACCCACAAGGCAGAAGCGGTGGTTAAAGAACTGATGGACATATGGGGAAAGCAGGGTCAGGTATGCAGGAAGACCACTAACCATGCAAGAAATCCTAAGCTGCTTCTCTCTCTCTAAACTGTAAGGAAGACAGCACACATTTGACATGTTTGTAATGACTAACAGTGACTCTGGTACTATTACCAACTTTTGGTGCAAATTCGGCCTCCCTTGCGCTTTCAAAAAGATGCTTTTTGAAAGCATCCGTTTTGCTCAGCTGCCCGTGTTCGAGTTGTTACCCAAGAGCACAATCCTTCTGAATTTGTGCAGAAGAGTTTGACTCCCACCTGCCTAGTTCCACTTGTTTTTCTCCTAGTTCTCCTTTTACTGTGCACATTCACGTCTCCTGTGGCAAATAAGCCCATTTAACTGTTTCAAACAGAGTTAAAAATTTTTTAAAAGCAATTGGCCTAGACGTGGTCTAGTGTGCACACAACCACACAGATAAATCTCACAACCGTGGTGCAAAGGAAATACAGCAAAAATAGAATGAGATATATGACACAGTGCCGTTTACGTAAATTAAAAACGCAGGCACTGAAACCAAAAATACACGTTCTACAGAAACACAAAGAAAGAAAAGGATGACCTTTCCAGTGATTTCTTATGTGGGTGGACGAGAGGAAATGAGACTGAGGAAAGGGAATTAAAAAGGCATCCACAAGTAAACAAAACGAGGGGCCCTGCAGACATCGGTAATGGTAACCGAGGAGTTAACCTCCATTCAACTCCTTGAATGTGAAGGAGACAGAGGGACAGACAACTAGACAGAGAAAGGAGAGGAGATTTAAAAAACCAAAAAACAGCTTTTCCCCAAATGTCATTCATCCATTCAGCCATATTTACCAAGGGCTTATCCTGAGCCAGGAGCTGTTCCTGGCTCCGGGGATACAGCAACCTACCCGCCCTGCTCTCATGGTGCTTGCTTCTAATAGAGGCAGACAGGCCATAAACAGATAGAGCCATTAACGCCTAGGATCACACCAGGCAGGCGCTAAGTGACACGGTTAATAACACAGGAGGGTAAGGGAGGCAGGGGCACCTCGGAGGAGACGATGTTGAGAAGATGCTCAAACAGAGGGAGGGGACTCATCACGCGGCACCTGGCAAAGAGCTTGGTCCCAGAATCCCCAAAGCAGCAAGGAGGCTGGCATCTCCCGCGCAGAGTGAGCAGGACGGCGGGGGAGTGGCCCAGATGAAGAGCCTTGTCAGGGGCCCTTTACTGAGTTGGAAACTCCTGGACCCCCGCCCTCCATCACCCATGTGCCCCGGGGAAAGGATTACCTGCCCAGCGTTCAGTTTTTAAAACATTCATTCAAAACCTATCCAGACACCAAAGGAAACTTCACGAAAAGAATCTGGTCATGCACAAGGACCCGGTAACCCTGGGAGGACAGGCAGGGAGAAGGGAAACAAGAGACAGCTGAGGCTGGAGCAGCGGGGACCCTCCACCACCAGCCCTTTCGATTTTGAACTAAAATGTGTTCCCTAATCAACAAAACTATTAAATCACCACTTACGAAAATAAAATGCTGCGTATGACTTTATAAAATATATAAAGTCTTATTACAATCACTGTGAGCTTTAAATTCATAGTAAGGGTTTCTCTCAATCTAAGTTCAGAAATTTCCTTTGTCTACTTGGCCGTCGTCATTACAATTGACCACCTCAGAATGACTGCTCATCCTTTAGTGACCAGAATGGAAAGCCACTCCTCACTCTGGCCAGCTGGGGAATGAACTGGAGGTGAAGACAGATTCTCAGGAGTGATCGTGACGAACAGCAAACACGTCTTCGGGGGTCGCTGCAAGCCAGGCACTGCACTCGGCAGGTACCCAGCTCACCTAACCCCCTGCCTAAGCGGGTGCTCCTATCATGATCATGGTTAAGAAAACATTTCTAAGAATCCGTGTACATACTCCTATTTATGAGTTTAAGCTTCTGGAAATCTCCATATGAGCAAGAAAGGAGAATGCCATGTGACATGGATCTCAGATAACTAGTGAGGTGTCCACAACCTCCCTTCCGTACCTTCTCAGGCCTGGTCCACATTTCCTTGCAGTATCTGCTTTGCCTTGGAGGTTCCTGGCTCCTCCTGTCTCTGTACGGGACGATTGAAAAAACAAATAAGCACCATTAAAGGTTATGAGATCAACTTACTGAACACAACTTGCTTTATACTTGGGAAACAGTTAACCACTTTGATTTTTCAAGTATATTTCGCACGCCAGGTCTCTTACAGAGGGGGGTTATCTTTGGATGGCTTGGCAGATGAATAAATATTCTAAACGTACCAAAAGGGCTAGCCATTTAAAAGATTCTTCCTGTAACTTAGTATGAAAAAATGAAATTTTTTTGGAGCAAAAATAATCAGATCCTATTATACCTGCTTTATATGTTTGATATTGGGTAAAGGATTCCTGTATAAGATATCAAATCTTTCAATGCAAGATGTTCACTGGGTTTTGTATTTCTTCAAGCTTTAACACCCTGGTAAATTCTAGCCAAATGTCATATCGTGAATGAATAACTGGAAACAAGCCAAACTCATGGAATTAGAGAGATCACAGATTTAATAGAGTTACCTGGCAAAATAAACATCCAACTCATTTAAAACACAATAGAGCCCGAGCTGTCTGGGATGCTTGGAGCAGTCTAGCTATGCTTCCCTTTACTCTTATGAACTCAATATTAAAAAGAAAAGCAATTTCATGTTACAAAGACGGAAAGATTAAGATGCAGATTCTTCCAGACCTGTATCAGGACAAAACACTCTCTTGGCTTCTAGGATCTCTCAGGTCCTGCATTCACCTCTCTCCCCCGTTTCTATTCTACTGTATAACCTCAAGTATTTGAAAAATGATCTGAATATAATTGCAAATTGCCCAGGATAGTAACTAATTCTTCCCTTTCTTTGTTCAGTTTTGCAAGAACTCCAGTTTCCATTCCAGGGAAGGAGAGAATTTTTCTCTTAGGTATTTCTTGGAGACTCTATCCTTGAGGGTCAAAAGCAAAGATGGAAAGATTCTTTCTTTCCATCTTGAAATTCCCATTTGGACCCAAGATGGACTTTACCCTAATTATAATGGGAAAAAAGAGAGAAGACCATTTCCCTCTTCGTGTCTCTTCCTCTTAACCCAGTCAATGAAAAGAGTGAATAAGCCTGGAGCTAAACGGAGCTGCCTGGTTTTAAGAATACCTGAGACATTTCTCACTCTGGCAGTGAAAACTGACCAATAACCAACTCTTTATGGCCCAAGGCCCCAGACTTGGGGTGTTTGAGACAAAACACCCCTTTATGACAGTCCTCCCGCTCAGCTAACCAGAACCTGACTGCGCTGCTTTGCACTCAGCGCCCGGCCCTTTCCTGCCTTTTGCAGACGTGGAAAATAACAAGGCAGCTTTTGGAAGATCTGGTTCATCTTCCCAGCCAGAAGTGCAGAAATTTATGCCTCCACCTCCAACTTCTGACAGGCCTCTCTTTTGTCCAAATCTGAGCTGAGGGCACCCGGGAGCCTACCTGGCAGGACACACGCATTTCCAACCATCCTTTCCCCTCCCACCCGCCAGAGACGTGCTTAATTGGGCACTTAGGGAAGCTGCACATGGTCCTTCTTCCCTGGCCTCTCTCTTCCTCTGTCTGCCTGCTCCCTGCACCCAGGTGGAACATTTTCTTCCTCTTTCCGCCTCCAATTACAAATGCAAATTCTCAGGCAAGGATGAAAGAAATGAACTATGGATCACCGAATATCAATGATGCCACGATCACAGCATCCCCAGCAAGGACGCCGCCTCATTGCATAATTAACGTGATGAAGGTTCTCCTCTTTAACCCCACGAACTAGGGAGGCCCTCAAGTCGCCAAAACACACTGGGATGTCGCTAGCAAAGAGAAGCCGGTTTTCCCCCCGTTTTCCCGTCCACCCGGGGTGTTGTGGGAGTCGGGGTCCGGGAGTACGTGACGCTCACCCCCACGCCCCCCGCCCTTCCCCGAGCTCACCCTCCGAGGAGCCGGAGCCTGTCGCGGTCCTCCGGCCCTTCCGCGGCCCCAGGGGCGAAGCTCGGCTCGGGCCTCGCGGGCCTGGGGGCGAGGCGCGCGGGGTCCCGGCGTCCGGGGAGCGCTGGAGGCCCGCCCGCCCGGAGGCCTCGGCGCCGCCGCCCGCCCGGCCCGGGATGTGGCGGCGGCGGCGGCGGCGGCGCCGGAAGAAGGAAAGCGAGCGCGCGACGCCCTCTCGGGGGGCGAGGCCGCCGCCGCCCCACGCGCCCCTAGCGCCCGTCCGCGCCGTGCGCGCCCCTGCGCGGCTGTGCGCGTCCCCGCCGCCGTCCCCGCCGTGCGCGCCGCCTGCCGGCTGTGCGCGTCCCCGCCGCCCGTACACCACCCCCCCCGCACCACCCCCGCACCATCCCCCGCGTGTGCGCGGCGCCGGGACCGAGGGGAGGTGGGAGGGGGCGGAGCCAAAGGACCCCAGGAACCCGATCACCGGGTCCTTGAGCCTCCCTTCCACCCACACCCCTCAAAAAAAACACCCACCAAATTATATCCCGGGAAATGACAGAGGGACTTGTGGCCAAACCTAATCCCACCAGGTCTCCATCCAGGAAACAGGTTGGGTGTTTGAGAACGAAAAAAAACCCCAAACTTGGAAAAATGAAAAAAAAATCCAAGCTCGGAAAAAGGCAAAATTGCTTGAGTTTGGGGTACCTCCCAGCATTCCTAATTAGCCTACCTGGTAAAAACAGAGCTTTCAACAGGGCCCTTTCCACAGACCCACCCTTGGCTGACGGTCTGGAGGACGTAACCCCCTTGTCAAGGTAGAGTGGGTGGAGTCAGTCCCAACGGTGATGGGGGTTTTATTGCCCTAGAAAACGTGAACTAGTTTTGTTTTGATCTAACCTACATGTTTGTTAACTACCTAAATATATATCTACTTAGCAAACAGGGTAATATAGATAAGTGTGTACACACACGTATGCACATGAACACATATAATTTTTGTCAAGCTTTCAAGAAACCAGCTTTTTTTCCCTTTTTTGGTCTACCCTGTTGGTTTCCTCTTTAATGACTTAAATATAATACCGGTGGGGCTCAGCATTTCAGAATTTCATTTTTAACGTGGTTACTAACCACCATGACTTAAAGATGGCAGGGCGGTTTAAGGGCGCTTTACTCGGTCTTTTGATCACACATTCAGATATTTATTAAGCCCTTTCTTGGGGACACTATGGTTGACAAGAGACATTTGCTTTCTCCCTGGGGGTTTGAATGGACACACGTACACGAGAAGGGCACAACAAGTAAATTTGGAACTTAGATGTGACACTGAATAATATGCAGAGTTTGAGTCCGAGCTCTGGGAATTAGACCCTGTGGGTTCAAATCTTTATTCCACCACAGAAGGCTCGTGACCCTGTCAAGTTCTTTTGTCTCTCTGTGCTCCCATTTCCTCATCTATAAAATAGGGATATTATATAGTATTTACCCCAGAGTTTGATACTAAAGAATAAAGGAGATAATGCATTTGAAGTACATAGCACAGTTCTCCCCCAGTAGTTAAAATCACAGTAAACATAAACTACTTTCATTATTATTATTTATTATTTATTGCATTCCTAAGATGCTGTTCAAATATTAAAAGATACGGTTCTTTCAAGGGGCTTACACATTGGTGACTAAGGTAGCTGAATATTTTTGTTGGGGTTTTTCCAAATTATTCTAGTTCTTCTTTTTGTTTCTATAAATGAACTTAAGGAAAGTATTAGTATTCAGTCTTTATACCAGCAGAATAGTTTCTAAAATAGCAGTTCTCAAAATGTGATCTGTGGACCCCTGAAAATCTCCAAGATCCTTTTAGGGGATCCTTTTAGTGGTTTAGTGGATGTCAAAACCACTTTCACAATAACACGAGAACATTAGTTGTCTTCAGTATTTTTTTTAAATTTTTTTTCTGCCTTTATTTTAAAATTTATTTATTTATGGCTGTGTTGGGTCTTCATTTCTGTGCGAGGGCTTTCTCTAGTTGTGGCAAGTGGGGGCCACTCTTCATCGCGGTGCGCGGGCCTTTCACTGTCATGGCCTCTCTCGTTGCGGAGCACAGGCTCCAGATGCGCAGGCTCAGTAGTTGTGGCTCACGGGCCCAGTTGCTCCGCGGCATGTGGGATCCTCCCAGACCAGGGCTCGAACCCGTGTCCCCTGCATTAGCAGGCAGACTCTCAACCACTGCGCCACCAGGGAAGCCCTTCACTATTTTTTTTAAACATTTTTAAAATTGAAGTATAGTTAATTTACCAGTTTGTGTTAGTTTCAGGTGTACAACAAAGTGATTCAGTTATATATGTATACCTGAATATATATATTCTTTTTCAGATTCTTTCCCATTACAGATTATTATAAGATATTGATTATAGTTCCCTGTGCTATACAGTGGGTCCTTGTTGTTTATCTATTTCATATATAGTAGTTTGTTAATCCCAAATTCCTAATTTATGCCTCCACTGCTATCCCCTTTGATAACCAGAAGTTTGTTTTCTTTTTTTTAAACATTTTTATTTTTATTTATTTATTTTTAAATTTATTTATTTTTGGCTGCGTTGGGTCTTCGTTGCTGCGCGCGGGCTTTCTCTAGTTGCGGCGAGCAGGGGCTACTCTTCGTTGCGGTGCTCTGGCTTGTCGTTGTGGTGGCCTCTCCTATTGTGCAGCACGGGCTCTGGGCACGCGGGTTTCAGTAGCTGTGGCACACGGACTCAGTAGTTGCGGCTCACGGGCTCTAGAGCGCAGGCTCAGTAGTTGTGGCTCACTGGCTTAGTTGCTCTGCAGCACGTGGGATCTTCCCGGCCCAGGGCTCAAACCTGTGTCCCCTGCACTGGCAGCAGGATTCTTAACCACTGCACCACCAGGGAAGTCCCCCAGAAGTTTGTTTTCTATGTCTATGAGTCTATTTCTGGGGTTTTTTTACCGTTTAATTTTATATTGGAGTATAGTTGATTAACAATGTTTTGTTAGTTTCAGGTGTACAGCAAGGTGATTCAGTTATACATACACATGTATCTATTCTTTTTCAAATTCTTTTCCCATTTAGATTGTACATAATATTGAGCAGAGTTCCCTGTGCTATATAGTAGGTCCTTGTTGGTTATCCATTTTAAATATAGCAGTGTGTACATGTCAATCCTAAACTCCCTAACTATCTCTCCCCCCAACCCTTCCCCCAAGCATAAGTTCGTTCTCAAAGTCTGTGACTCTATTTCTGTTTTGTAAATGAGTTAAATAAGTTCATTTATATCATTTTTTGTTTAGATTACATGTCTAAGTGATAAATGATATTTGTCTTTCTCTTACTGACTTCACTTAATATGATAATCTCTAGGTCCATCCGTATCACTGCAAATGGCATTATTTCATTCTTTTTTATGACTGAGTAATATTCTGTTTGTGTGTGTGTGTGTGTGTGTGTGTATATATATACACACATATACGTGTATATATATATATATATATATATATATATATATATATATATATATATATATATATATATAAATACCACACCTTCTTTATCCATTCAACTATTGATGGACATTTAGGTTGCTACTATGTCTAGTTGTCTTCAATATTTAGACATTTGCTCTGATGGTACAAAAGAAATGGTGGGTAAAACTGATGACAAATAGCGTGAATCCAGGCAGTGGCACAAGATTGAACTGGTAGTCATTGTATATTCATCACCATCGTGCACGTGCAGTAAAAACAAACATACAAACAAAAAGTGCCACTGAAGACTGAAGCAGCCCTAGTTTTTGGAATGGGTTGGAAAGTGCACAAAAGTATTGCTAGGTATGGTGGTTCTCTGGAGCCAAAGCTCTGGGGCCATGGTTTGCAATGCAAAACATTGAGCTGCTTTTTTTCATTGAACACCGTTTTTACTGGAAGGAAGAACTGACAGACAAACTGTGATTACATAGACTTGAGGATTTGGCAGACGTTTCCTCCAAAATGAATGAAATGAGCCTGTCACTTCAAGGAAAACACAGATAGTTTTTATTGCTGATGATAAAATTCAGGCTTTCAAGTGAAAATTCAAACTTTTGGTTGGAAAACCTGTATCTGCCACTATGAGTTTGACAGCATCCCAATATTTAAAGATCTTTCTGATGAAATCGGTGGTGATGCTGAAGGGCATTTTTTTTTTGATATTGTATACTGATAGACCAATTGTGGCACAATAAAAATATATATATTTGGCCTTTTCCTGGTTCTTGACACAGAGATTCTAAAACCTTTTAAATGTCTCAAATAAAGAGGTGATAGGAGCATCTTTTATTCTAATATTTGGCCTTTGTTCCTGGTTCTTGACAGAAAATTCCTAAATCCCTTGGAATTTCCTGGTCGATAGGAGCATCTTTTGTTTAATGAGGGGACTTTGGGTGGGCCCCTAGGTAGCTTCGGATGAGGACTGGTCACCACAAAGACCAAACCTTGATTAGAAGCCTGGAACTTTCAGCCTTACCTCCCCCAACCTCTGGGGAGAGGACAGGGGCTGGAGATTGAGTTAATAATCGATCATGACTATGTGATGAAACCCCCATAAAACACCTAAATGACAGGGTTTGGAGAGTTTCTGAGTTGGCAAGCACATCGAGGTGTTGGGAGGGTGACCGTGCGGAGAGGGCTTGGAAGCTCTACACGTACCACCCCCCATACCTTGCCCTGTGCATCTCTTGCATCTGACTCTTCCCCAGTTGTATCCTTTGTAATACATCGGTCATAGCAAGTAAACTGTTTTCCTGAGTTCTGTCAGCTGTTCTAGTAAAATCAAAACTGAGGACAGGGTAGTCGTGGGAAGTCTGATCTGTAGTCAAGTCAGCTGGAAGAGTGGTAACCTGGGGACCAACATGTGTGACTGGCATCTGCAGCAGGAGGAGCCTTGTTAAAGCTTTGGAGACTGATGGTAACTCCAGGTGGTATCAGAATAGAATTGTAGGACATTTAGTTGGTGTCTGGAGAATCCTAGAGTTGGTTGTTGGAAACACCCCAGGCTGATGAATTTTAACATCACAGCGTATGAAAAGTTATTGATAGGGTTTTGGGTTCTATGTTGTACTAAACTTTAAGAAACTACCACTTGCTGAGTTTGGGTGTAATATTAAAGAAAAACACCAAAAATTATCTGAAAAGATGATTGAAGTACTTCTTCCTTTTCTACTTATCTGCACAAGGAAGGATTTTCTTCATATGCTTTGACCAAAATAACACTGCAACAGATTGACTGCAGAAAAAGTATATGAATCCAGCTGCCTTCTATTAAGCAAGACATTAAAGAGATTTGCAGAAAGGTAAGTAATGCTGAATTTTTGTTTTGGAAAATATAGCTATTTTTCCTTCAAATATGTCATTTATAGTAACATTTAATGGGAATATTGTTATTTTCCAATGAATTAATAAATAAATGTTTTAAATTTCTCAGTTTCAGTTACTAATATTGTCTGTATAGAGAGATATAATTCAGATGAACAAAAGCCCTTTGGGTTCGTTGATCATTTTTAAGAGCGTTGATGGATCCTCAGATCAAAATGTTTGAGAACTGCTGTTCTAAAAGAAACCCTCATTCTTAAAAGTAAAAGAAAAATACACCAGATTCTTTTAGCCTCCATAATTGCCAAATGTTTATCTTTAAAGTCAAGGCTGGAGGAATGACAGAAGTCAACCGAAGTTGGTCAACCAAGTTGACCAAAACCTATTTCCATCTGTTGGAATCAAACTGGTGGAATAATCAATAGATACATTTAGAGAAACCTAGACGCCTCTTACAGGGGGTATGGGTTATATGGAGAACAATCATCCTGTGAGAGTAGGAACTTGCCAGCTCCTCTAAGCATTCTGTGGTATTAAGATTTTGTAAATTTCTCTCCAGTTCTTCATTTTGGGTAAGTATGTATGGACTTGGAGTCTTTAGTGTTGGTGCTAGAAATTGACATTGTTTTCCTTCTTGCTTCCTTCTTCCTCAACTCCTAGGTGTGCCACAGAGAGGCCCCTGCATTTCCCGTAGCAGCCAGGGCAGGAGACAGTTCCCACAATACTGGCCCTCCTGTTCCTGAACTCACATCTCAATATATACAAGTAGACACTAGTCTCTAGAGGACACTAGCCCCTCACAGGCTTCCTTGGAGTTTCTTTAAAAGAAGTGGTTTTGGAAATCATTTCTCAGCTAGCTGGACTGTAAAGGTAACGGAAAATTGCATACACAGTGTGCATACCCCAGCTCCTTTTCTGAAGCCCACTGAAAAATTATATTTGGCTCCCTTGGTGGGCATATGGGGAGATGCTTTCCAGGGTTGAAATGAGATTTTGTCAAGGTTAAGAGGAGCTGTAGTGGTCCCGGCCAGGCATCTCCATGTGGTTCTAGAACTGTGAAATGTTCAGTTAATTAGAGGGCTCTTCTCAGTAGACATGCTGCTGGCGGCAGGGATTATACAAATCCACCTATGTTGATTTCCCTTTCCAGTTTATAGCTGGATGTATAATTCAAAGTCTTATGTACCAGGAGATAGCCGGGTGAAACAGACTGGGTTCCATGCAGTAGCCCTCAGAAAACCTCTGATGAGTTTATTATGGTTTTTGTCGGGGGCTGTTTTGTCTTATTAATAATATATCCTATATTAGCTAAAATATGATAGGGGTTCATATTTGGAAAGATTTACCAGAAGGATTTATTTCATATTTTAAGTTGGGGGCATTTTTAAGATCTACATTTTGAATTGTTGGAAATATATTTGAAATATTATTAAAATGAGAAAACCAAAAGAGGTGCTGAACTCATGAGATGGGAAGAGACCACAGACACATCCCACTATCAGGTTAGACTACCTTCCCAATGTAATTGGCTAAGGATAGAAAATTATATCAGAAGTAAGGTGACCACACAACCTGGGTTTGTGCCATGTGACTGGGTTCTGGCCAGTAAATGGTACACAGAATTGATCTAAGCCACCTATAGGGTTCACCCTTAAGAACATGCCATTTGATCCTCAAGTTTTCTTCCCCTGACATGTGCTGGGTGTTCCAGAAGTCAGACACACAGAATGGAGTCACCATCTGGAGGAAAGTTTTAGTACCTACATAGCATAACATGAGCAAACCATCAGCATTCATTGTGTTAAGCCAAGGAGAGTTCAGGGCATATGCCTTATACAGCACAGCCTATTCTAATACAATATTCTAGTTTAGTGATAAGAACACTGGACTGAAAGTCAGGAGACTTAGGTTCATTGAGGTTGAACTGTAAGAGATAGCTGATAATCAATAGTTTCTGATGTTCAAGAACGGCAATTTCGCATGACTAACTCTAAGTTCCACCTTTGTGGTCAGCTAGATATGTGACGCTGAATTATCCAATAATCCCATCTGAATCTCATTTTTCTCATCTGTTAAAATCAGACCTAACAGACATCTATAGAACAGTCACCTAGTACCAGGAGAATTTACATCCTTCTCAAGGATACACAGAACATTCTCTAGGATATATATGCTATATGCTAAGCTGTAAAACAAACCTTGATAAATTTAAAAGGATTGAGATTATAGAAAGTATGTTCTCTAATCACAATGGAATTAAATTAGAAATCAGTAACAGCAGGAAACTTGGGAAATACACTATATTAAATTAAACATCAAAATCCTAAAATAATGAATGGACCAAAGAAGAAATCACAAGGAATTAGAAAAGACTTACAAATGAATGAAAATGAAAGCACAACATCTCCAGATCTATGGAATATTCAGAAATTTATTGCTATAAATGAGAACATTAAAAAGAAAAATGATCTCAAATTTAACCTAAACTTTCACCTTAAGAAACTAGAAAAAGAACAGCAAACTTAAAGCAAGAATAAAAGAAGTAAATAATAAAGATTAGCGTGGTAATAAATGAAAGAAAAAATAGAAAAGCAATAGAGAAAATAACAAAACAAAAAATTGGCTCTTTGAAAAAATCAACAAAATTGATACATCTTTTTCTAGATTGACCAAGAAAAAAAGAGAGGAGTCAAATTACTAAAATCAGAATGAAAAGGGGGATATTACTTACAAACTTACAAAAATAAAAAGGATTATAAATGTATACTATGAACAATTGTATGCCAACAAATTAGATAACCTGGACAAGTGGACAAATTCCTAGAGAAACACAAACTACCTAAAATTGACTCAAGAAGAAACAGAAAATCTGAATAGACCTATAACAAACAAGTAAGAGATTGAATTAGTAATTTTAAAACTTCCTACAAAGAAAAGACTAGGCCCAGGTGACTTCACTGTTGAATTCTACATTTAAAGAAGAATTAATGTGAATCCTTCACAAACTCTTCCAAAATATAGAAGAGGATGGAACACATCTCAACTCATTCAATGAGTCCAGTATTACCCTGACACCAAAGCTAGACATAGACATCACAAGAAAACTACAGACCCATATCTTGTATACAAAAGACACAAAATCCCTCGACAAAATACATGCAAATTGAATCCAGTAATATATATAAAGGATCATACAACATGACCAAGTGGGATGTATCCCAGGGATGAAGGTTGCTTTAACATCTGAAAATCAATTAATGTATTACACTATATCAATAGAATACAAAGGACAAATCACATGAGTAAATAGAAGCAGAAAAACATTTGACAAAATTCAACTCCACTTATTGATAAATACATGCAATAAACTAGGAATAGAAGGAAACTTCCTCGACCTGATAAATGACATCTACAAAACTCTACAAATAATATCATACTTGATGGTAAAAGACTGAAAGCTTTCCCCGGAGATCAGGACCAAGACAAGGATGTCCACGTTCATCACTTTTAACAGTTTGCTGGAGGTTCTAGGTAGGACAGTTAGGCAAGAAAACGAATGAATTATCCATATTGGAAAGGAAGAAGTAAAACTATCTCTATTTTCAGATGACATGATATTGCATACAGAAAATCCTACAGATTCTACTAAAAAGAACTAATAGTTAGTTGAACAGGATTACAGGATATAATACAAAAATCATTGTATTTTTATAAACTAGCAATGAACAATCCAAAAATGGAATTAAGAAAACAATTCTATTTATAATAGCATCTAAAGGAATAAAATTCTAGAGATAAATTTAACAAAAGAGGTACAAAACTTACGCTCTGAAAACTACAAACATTTTTGAAAGAAATTAAAGAACACCTAAATAAATGTAGAGACATCCCATGTTCACGTATCCGAAGACTTAATATTAAGATGGCAGTACTCTCCAAATTGATCTACAGATTCATTGCAATCCTCATCAAAATTCCAGCTGGTTTCTTTGAAGAAATTGCCAATGTGACCCTAAAATTCACAGGGAAATTCAAGAAACTCAAAGTAGCCAAAACAATGTTGAAAAATAAGATCAAAGAGGGAGGAATGACACTTCTCAATCTTAGAACTTACTACAAAGCTACAGTAATGAAGAGAGTGTGGTACCAGCATAAGAAGAGACATATGGATCAATGGAATAGAATTGAGAGTCCAAAAATAAACCTTCACGTTTATGATTTCCAACAAGTGTAACAGGGAAGAACAACCCTGACTCCGTATTGGACGTGTTTCTTTAACCTTTGTATTCTATTGCTTTTGCTACAAGTTATTCACTAAAGGGATGTTGCCTATAGCTTAAGGTATGCATAATGGCCCATCTCCAGGAAGCCTGTCTCCCATGTCTGAAGGTTAAGCTAAAATATCTTTGTTTTCCTTTGTTCACAGGAAACATCCCGACCAGGCCCACCTGTGGAAAAGAAGAAATTAACACACCCCCTCCGGAGTCTGGCCAGAACCAGGAAATATTTGCAACAACTTGTTGCCTTTTTTACTTTACCTCCTCACCTTCCCCTCTTTCTTTTATAAAAGAAACTAGCATCCAAACCCGAGCAAGATGGTTCTTTGGGACAGTAGCCCACCATCCTCTTGGTCTGTTGGCTTTCCGAATAAAGTCGCTATTCCTTGCCTCAACAACTGGACTCTCCATCGATTGGCCTGTCATGCAGTGAGCAGTACGAGCCTGGACTCAGTAACACAAGGTTGCTAAGATAATTAAATGAAAACAGAATAGTCTTTTCAAAAAATGGTGTTGAGATGACTGATAGCCATGTGCCAAAGAATGAATTTAGACCCTTCCATCACATCATATTGAAAAATTAACTCAAAATGGATTGTAGATCTAACTGCAAGAGCTAAAACTAAAATACTAGCAGAAAAATAGGCATAAATCTTTTAACCTTGAGTGAGACTATGGTTTCTTAGATATGACACCCAGAGCACAAGCAACAAAAGAAAAAAATAGATAAATTGGACTTCATCAAAAACTTTAAATGTTGTGCTTCAAAGGATACTATCAAAAAAGTGAAAAGACAGGCCACAAAATGGGAAAAAACTTTTGCAAATCCTATATCTAATAAGGGACTAGTATCTAGAATATATACAGAACCCTTACAATTCCATAACAAAAAGACAAATAACCCAGTTTAAAAATGGGCAAAGGGGGCTTCCCTGGTGGCGCAGTGGTTGAGAGTCTGCCTGCCAATGCAGGGGACACGGGTTCGAGCCCTGGTCTGGGAAGATCCCACATGCCGTGGAGCAATTGGGCCCGTGAGCCACAACTACTGAGCCTGCGCGTCTGGAGCCTGTGCTCCGCAACAAGAGAGGCTGCGATAGTGAGAGGCCCGTGCACCGCGATGAAGAGTGGCCCCCGCTCGCCACAACTAGAGAAAGCCCTCGCACAGAAATGAAGACCCAACACAGCCAAAAATAAATTAATTAAAAAAAAAATGGGCAAAGGATCTGAATAGACGTTTCTCCAAAGAAGATATGCAAATGGACAGTAAGCACATGAAAAGATGCTTAACATCATTTAATCACTAGGGAAGTGAACATCAAAATCACAGTGAAATACCACCGCACATCAACTAGAGTGGCTAGAATCAAAAAGACAATAACAAGTGCTGGCAATCGTGGAGAAATGCAACCCTCACACATTGCTGGTGAGAATATACAATTGTACAATCGTTTTGGAAAACTTCTTGCCAGTTCCTCAAAATGTGAACCTAGCAGGTATATATTCCAAGAGAAATAAAAACATACATCTATACAAAAACTTGTATGCGAATGTTCACAACATTGCTGTTTATAATAGCCAAAGAGTAGAAACAACACAAATGTCCATCAAATGATGAATGAATACCCAAATATAGCATACCCATACAGTGGAATATGATTTGGCAAAAAAAAAAAAAAAAAAAAAGGAATGAAGTACTGATACATGCTACAACATGGAGAGTTCCATAGTATCACTGGTAATGGCTTCATGCTATTTCATTTTATAGGCGTACCATAGTATACGAAACAGATCCCCTTCGCTGGACATTTAGGCTACCTCTAGTTCTTTATGTCATAAACAGATTCTAGGAATATGGAGGTGGTAGTGGCAGCACAGTTTTTTCAGTTTCTCAAAATATCAGCATAAAAACAGAGCAACTAGATAGCAAAACCCATGGACAACACTGACAACAAAACCAGATGATGAGCCATTGCCACAAACCTCAAAAATACAAGTAGGCGGGGGAAAACCACAGACCCATAGGTTAACAGCATCTGTACAGAAACAGACAGATAACCAGGCAGCATCTGAGAAACTGGAGAACAGGAGAAACCCGAAGTTGTACAGAGGACCAGTTTGAAAGCCGCCACTGAAATGGGGGAGGGTCTTGCCCAATCCAATAGCAGGTGAGAGGGGTCCCACAGTAAAAATTGAGGGGCTGGAGCGGTGTAGTCTTTAGGAACCGTCAAAACTGACTGCCTGGGCTCCCAACTCCAAGCATCTTCACTAGGTATTCCGAATTGCTTGCAAAGGGGTTGTGCTAATTTACCTGCCCACTTCTTTGCCACATTAGTATTGTCAGACTTTTAGATTTCCGACAATCCTATGTGTGTGAATGGTGTGTAATTGTTTTAATACCTACTTCTCTAAAACTAGTCTACTGGTCACTATGAGACATGGGACCTGGGACCCTTTGCTGCAGTGCTGCAGTGCCTGCACCTGGACACACCTCTCCTTGAGCAACAAAACACAAAGAAACTCTATGGGACTAAAAATAACTGCATGCATGCGCAGTCGGTGCAAATTCTGAACAAAAGATACAAAGAGACCAAAAAACCCAACTGCCACTTTTGAACAACCTGGAGCAAAAGCAGGGTACTGCGCATGCCCCCTGCACACAACACCAGCTAAGGGGTGGGCAAAACACCTAAGCCAACCCTCTGGCACGACCCCTGGACACACCCCTACCCTCACCCCGTATAAGGAACAATCTCATCCCCCATCAGGGATCGAGCCGGCAAGGGAACCTGCTGTTTGCTCTCATTGCCCCCTGCTGCAGCAGGGACCCCAATAAAGCCTTGCCTGAATTTCTTGTCTAGCCTCTGATCAATTTCTATTGATTAGGGAGGCCAAGAACCCAGGTCGGTAACAACTATATTTCTTCTTCTCTGAATTGCTTGTTCATATCCTTTGCTGAGTCCTGACTCAGATCCTTACCAGCTGTGTAATATTGAGTAAGCTGTTTAAATTCTAAGGTTCCCCACCTGTAGAACGAAAAATGAATAATAGGATTACTTTATAGCTGTAGGGTGATTATTAGGATAATGTGCCTTTATATATGTTTAGAACTGTGCCCAGCACATAGTAAACACTGTCTAATTGTTAACTATTATTAATTCATAGCCTATATGAATTTATATTTGTATATAAATTCTTCATCTGCCATAAAAATGTTCTCTCTGAAAAAAAAAAAATGTTCTTTCTGATTGTGGCTTGTCTTTAACCTTGGTTTGTAGCATATTTTATCGTATAGAAGTTTAACACTTTTATAATAATACATCAATATCTTCTCTAGTGATTTCTGTTGTCTTTATAAAGAAATCACCTTTCCCCCAATAATAAAATAGTATTGCGTACTTTCTTCCAGTTGTTCTAAAATTTCTCAATTTAAAAATTTATCTAATTTCACATTTAGCTAATCTCACTCCCATCTGGAATTCATTTTTATATGGTGTGAAGAAGTATAAATCTAATTTTTTTCCATGTAGAAAGCTGAGCTAGACTACAAGTGCTTGTTATGGCCACGAGGACTGGTGAGGATGACGACCTGCACTTAGCTTGGGTTACTTTCTCTATCGCTTACTTGTGAGCCAACCAATGACCAGGGCAAAGATCACAGGAAGCTAAGGAAATATTTCTCCAAAATTTCCTTTGTTGTCATGGAAGTACATCTGAATAGTTGGTGGTCTCAGCAGCCCTGTGGGGAAAGAAAAGTGCCAGAGGCTGCAGAATCAAGACAGCCTGCCTTTTATATCATCTTGGAGGTTGAAAGTGTAGGTGGAGTCACATCAACCTTTCAAGATCCTTTAAAAATGTCAGTACAACGTGTACCTTCCATTCCATTTCTATGTCGGCCTCCCTGAGATTTCGATGCCATGAGATAACACAGTTGCCCCAGCTCCATTTGTTGACTCGTCTTTCCCCATGATTGGTAACATCTCCCACACCGAGGGCCCCCTAAAGACCAAGGTCTCCGTGAATATGATAACTAATAGCGTCCATGTAAAACATACAATGTCAAACACTGGCCATCTTGATCTTGGCTTGTCCAAAGTCTGAAAGCTTCAGAGATGAAGTGAAAAAAAAAAAAGATCCTTATTTTTTGTTGACACATTCCAGGTTTTAGAGATTCATAACACAACCCAGAGCCTTTCTATACAATTGCCTAATGGGATGACACCAGCTTAGGACTTGGGTGTGTGCCTTCTGATAAACATGGTGGTGTCAGACATTACAGCTGGGTAGTTATAATTGTAATAATTCTGTAGTCGTCTCCTGTAGAAAACTGAGTCACTCCATGAATTGGTCAGCAAACTTTCCAAAAAGAAAGTTACTCAAATGAGCAGAGGAGGACTAAATGTGTAGTTACAGCCCCGTTCTATTTCCTGTGCACCAATTGCTTCCTCAGTAGTGTACCTATGCCTCAGCGCTCTCACGGTGTCATGATGGGTAATAAAAACACAGAATCCGGAGGAGGAGCATTGCTACATTGTATTAAAACATGGCCTTGGGATGAAAAGAAATGAGCTTGTGATGACTGAGTAATAGGGAGATGAAACATTGTGAGAATTATTCATAGCGGGTCATGAAATGGAAAGGCCAGGATGCACTTCCCAGAGCAGGGCAGCCAGCGATGCTCAGGGGTTGTTTGCATTCTGCTTCTCTAAATGACAAATTCTAGTCATCAGAGCTTTCTCGAAACTTCCTATCCAGCAGGGCTGCTTAGGTTAGTGCACAAATGGTATTTTTACACATGCAGATGGCTGTGCTTAGATCATGTGGACGCTAGCAGCTGTGGTGGAGCCGCGCTGGGGCACAGATCACTCCAGGCATTCCACACAGCTTCTGGGGAGTCCTCTATTATCTATTTATTTTCTGCATAAGATTTGTCTTTGTCAGTATTTTTCCAGAACCAATATAAAAATACCTTTGTGGGGAGGGAGGGAGATGCAGGAGGGAGGAGATATGGGAACGTGTGTATATGTGTAGCTGATTCACTTTGTTATAAAGCAGAAACTAACACACCATTGTGAAGCAATTATACTTCAATAAAGATGTTTAAAAAAAAAAAAGATCTATACTCTTAGCAACTTTCAAATTAAAAAAAAAAAATACCTTTGTGTGTTCTGAACCCAAAATTGGCTGAGAATGAGCTATTGAGTACACAAGAGAAATCATCTATTTTTAAAAAATATTTACTTATTCATTTATTTTGTTGCACCGGGTCTTAGTTGCGGCAGGCAGGTGGGCTCCTTAGTTGCGGCAACTGGGCTCCTTAGTTGTGGCATGCGAACTCTTAGTTGTGGCATGCATGTGGGATCTAGTTCCCTGACCAGGATCAAACCAGGGCCCCCTGCATTGGGAGCGCAGAGTCCTAACCACTGTGCCACCAGGGAAGTCCCAGAAATCATCTACTTTTGTTTGAACTGAGGTTCTTAACCCGGGGCTCCTGAATCCATAGGCAGAGCTTCTCAAACTCAGAGGGCAGCGGAGCCCTCTGTGAAGTGTGTTTCCAGTGCAGAGTCCTGTGTGCCACACCCAGCAATCCTGATTCTGGGAGTCTAGAAGGGGACCCATGAACCTGTATTTTTCATGCACACCCCGGGTGTTTCTCAAGCACATGGTCTGGGGGCTACATTCAGAGGAACCCTCTCCTGAGGGTGGGTGGTTGTTTGTGGTAGGGGTTCAAGAAAAAGGACTGTGGAAGACAGAGAGAACAAACTTATGGTTACCAAAGGGAGAAGGTGGGGAGGGATAAATTGGGAATTGGGGATTAACAGATACAAAGTACTACATATAAAATAGGTAGACAAGGACCTACTGTATAGCACAGGGAACTATAGTCAATATTTTGTAATAGCCTATAATGGAAAAGAATCTGAAAAAGAATATATGTACATATATACATGTATAACTGAATCACTTTGCTGTACACCTGAAACATTGTAAATCAACTGTACTTCAATTAAAACAAATAATAAAATGGACACACACATACACACACACACACACACACGGTAAATGGATAAACAAATTGTGCTAGATCCACACAAAAGAATACTGTTCAGGAATAAAAAGGAATGAACCACTGGTACATGCAACATGGATAATGCTTAACAGAAGAAGCCAGACACAAATAGTACCTAATGTACGATTCCATTTATATGAAATTCTAGATTAGGCAAAACTAATCTGCAGTGATGGACAGATCAGTGCTTGCCTAGGGCTGGGACTTGGTGTGGGAACCAACTGCAAAGTCACACGAGGAAACTTTTGGGGGTGATGAAAATGTTCCAGATTTTGATTTTTTTTTTTCACTTTTTTTTTTTTTTTTTTTTGGCCGTGCTGTGCAACACGTGGAATCTTAGTTCTGCAACCAGGGATCAAACCCGTGCCCCCTGCAGTGGAAATTTGGAGTCTTAACCACTGGACTGCCAGGGAAGTCCCCCAGATTTTGATTTTGATGGTGGCTATTTGGGTGTATATATTTATCAAAATTCCTTCAAGGATACACTTAATATGGGTGTATTTTATTATATGTAAATTATACTTTGACAACAATAGAAAAACAGGACCGTGGAAAGAACCATGTGCCTGACCCCTGCAGTGGTATGAAAATTGGGCATCCAGATGTGCTGTGAATTTTTCAGAGATGAGGATGTATGGCTTCCCTCACATACCCGGAGAGACCCATGTGCCCTCAGAAGTTACAAACCACGATAGCACTTAGTTCCCACGGAGCTAATGATCACATCTGTTTCCAAGGAGGGTGTTTAACTTCTCTCAGCTATGGGAAAGTGACTCAAAAGGGACAGTTTATCGAGGTGGATAGGCAGCTGGTCTCTGCAAACAAAGGCAGCAGTGCAGTCTGTGCACCAGGCAGCCTTGCGAAAGGCTCCCAAAGACAGTCAGGGGGGCAGGAATCTCCCCTGGGGCTGGTTTTCCTCAGTTGGTGTCCAGGAAATGGCTCTTGGAGGTGGCCTGACTCTCCAGCAAAGGTCTGAGGTCCTTCAGTTCCAGAGCCCCCTCACCTCCTTGAGTTTCCAGAACCTTCCTCTCCTGCTCCTTGGCCTGTGCAGAACCATGAAGAACAGCCCACAATCACGAAGACTGTCCACAATGACCATTCGAACCTTCCCTCTGACCGTAGCCATTTCTTTTTCATTTCCTACCTGGCTTCTCAAGCATCTATTACCATTAACTTACATGAGTTTTTCTTTCAAATTCTTTGTTTACAATAACAAAAAAAATCATAGGGTTTGGTTCATTGTTATTATTTTACCTTGGCACAGATGGAAGATGACCAAAGTGCCCCTGGCCCTCTTTTGACTTAAAGGCTCACAAATATATATGCCTTTCAGAAAACAGATCTCAAATGGGGTGAAACAGAGCAACACATTTTTAAAAAAGACCAATTAGGATCACCACCTTCACAGAAGCTACAGTGATTTGCAGAAGCCGTAGCAACAATCTCTGAAGTTCCGATATTTTATGATGCTTGTGTTAGAAACAACATGGACGAGCATGATTACATGATGTAGAAGAACATTTCTCTGAGCTTTCATCTTGTTAAGTTTGTTTCAGTTAGAGAGGGATACATTTTCTTCTTTAGCTGAGATTTCTCTTACGAGCAATTAGAAGGATCTATTATGTCAGGGCTTGGATTCCATTACTTAGCACTGTGAAGAATAAAGCAGGCCTGTCTTATGAAAATATTTAAAAATTTAAAATATGGAGCAGGAAAAAGTGGAAAGAGAATTTAACAAAGGGAATATGGAGCGTGTGAGGTTTTGCCTCTAAATTGCCCTAACTTCCTGCTTCTTCCCACCAGCCTCCAGCTAGGTACCTTAGCCTCTTCTTTACATGACCTGGCTCGAATTCCTTCCCACACCTCCAGTCCTGTGTGTGCCTTTATCTCCTTCCCTCCTGTTTCAGAGGCGAGAGACTGATCCCTCCTCCTGGCTTGTGACTCTGTCCCCTTGGATGACTCCCTGACTTTGGCTCCTCAATTTCCTTTCATCTCCCTGTCTCTACCAATGCCTCTGCTCTGCCGACCTGCATGTCCCCATCTCCTTCACCCTTCATTTATTACGGAGCTTTTCTTGCGCGCAGCCCTCTCACCTTCTGTGCTTGGAAGGCTGGTCTGCACGCGCTCCTCCGCGGTCTCTGCGTCTGCGCATGCTCACCCCAGGCCCTGCCGACACTGCACACCCACGGCATCCTAGATGCTAAATCCACCGTCCCTCTCTCCCTGGCAGTTCCCGCTGGATCCCCTTTTGGCTTCTGTTCCGCCCCTGCCCTTGAGCACTTGTATTCCCTATGTCTCGCCACTGCTCTCAGGTTCCTTTAGTCCATTCATTCTCCCAAAGCGACGTCTTTTCTAGTGATTGCAGCCGCTACACCTGTGCTCCCGATGATTCAATCCACACAGTTCAGTCTCTTTCTAAAGCACAAGGCACTCGTTTCCAGCTACATCCTGGACCCCTCTGTTTGTATCCTCCGCAGGCACGTAACCAACACAGCAACCCACCGCCCTCCCTCCAAGCCCGCATCCCAAGCCTCAGTCAAGGCTGCCGCTCTGCTCTGCGTTGAAGACCTCACCCCTTGGAGGCCTCTCCAGCTCCTTCCTTTCCTTCAGCCTCCAGTCATCCCCAACTCCTGCCAATTCTCCAGTTCAAATGTGTGAATCCACCCCCCCTTCTCTGTTCTCGGTAAGACTGTGGGGTCTGGCCCTCACTATTTTTCACCTGAGGATGCCTGCACCTTCAGATCCCACCATCCCTGCTTTCAGACCTTGAGGACGTCCTGATTCTGACACAATACATCCCACTCCCGATCGGCATAGCAGGCTCTTCCAGCGCAGCTTTCCACACCGGCCCAGTCGCTAGCCAGTGTGCTCTTCTCCCTTCTCACTTCCCTTCCCGCAGGAGGGGGCCAAGTTCTAACATCAGAGGATTGCCGTCTGGTGGTGGGCAGCTGCGTTTGCAGATGGGGAGAGTAAGCGGATAAAAATGACTCATTGACTATGCTCACTACGAGTCTGCAGACTGACAACCTGTTTCCACTGAGCCCTTCATTCTGCTTCTCCATCATCTTTGTTGTAGTCTCAACAACCTCCCAGAAGATGCCACACCGATCTCTCCTCCCATTCCAGCTATCAGCCACACTTCTGTCCCCCATCTCTGGAAGCACCAAACTTCACTTTTCTCTGATACTTTCTCACCTTTGTACCTTTCATACCGCCCTTACCTACCTGCTCTGCTCCGCAAACTCCACTTGTCTTTTAAATCCCGGTCAAATCCAGCTCCACTGTAGAGCCTCCCCTATTCTGGGGTTTGCTCAAGAGCAATTTCCAATCAATTATTTACTCTCTTTTTTTCCCTAATATAGCATTTTATATAAGTGTGTGCATGTGTGTGTGTGTGTGTGTGTGTGTGTGTGTGTTAGATTTAATTCATTAATCCTCTGGAATTTATTTTAACTTATAGTGTGAAATAGGGAATTTTTTCCAGATGGATAGCCAGTTGTCCTAACCACCATTTATTGAGTAGTTCATTATTTTTGCACTGATTTGAAATACCACCTTGACTCTGTATTAAACTGGTCTGCTTCAAGACTCTATTTCTTTCCATTGATCTATTTGCCTGTTGGTGGATCAATAACAAAATGACTACTACAACATAATTACTATTGCTTTATAGTACATTTTTACATTAACAAAGTATCATTCTTTTTAAAAGAAATTTCTTGCATATTCTAGAATATTTTCTCTCCCAAATTAATTTCAGAATCAGTCTTAAAACTCTATGAAAAGTCATTTTGGAAATTTAGTAAGGATTATCCTGACTTTATAGGTGAATTTGCCATTAGTTGAAACTTTAACAACAGTGAATGTTGTCTAGGATCATGATGTACCTTTTCATTTATTCACATATTCTTTTATGTCCTTTGGTAAAGTTCTGTACTTTTATTTTTTAATATAGTCCATATTTATCCTTTGGTTTAGTTCTCAATATTTCATAGTTTTTTAAGCTATTTACATTTTCTAATAAACATTTTTCAATTTGCTTTTGCTCATGTCTAAGAAAATTATTCCTGAAAATAGTTTTCTTTAAATCTGGCTGTTTTGTAACTTTTATTCATTCTGATAATTTGTCAGTTGATTCCTTTGGATTTTGGGAGATAGATAATTGTATCATTTTAAGCAATGAGAGTTTCCACCTTTTACTTTGTATTTCTTTTTTTTTTGTATTGAATTAGCTAAGAATCCCTGTGTTTGTGTTAGTCTGGTTGGGCTGTCATAACAAAAGACCACAGACTGGGTGGCTTGAACAACAGAAATTTCTTTTCTCCTAGTTTGGATTCTGGAAGTCTGAGATCAAGGTCCCAGTAAGATTGTTTCTGGTGAGACCTCTCCCCTCTGCTTGCAGACAGTACCTTCTCACTCTGTTATGAATTAGAAATTTTTTGGCAAAATACCACATTTTAAGTCATAAATAAATAGCCCATTCTGAGCAACTTCCACCAAAAATTATTCTCCTAATCCTTAAAGGCAAAAATTAAAGATATGCATGGTGGAAAAAATCCTAAAGCTATTACGCATATGCTGTATATGTTACACTTTTTGCAAGACAGCTGACTTCATTCTTTTTCCTTCTTCTTTCTATCTCATATCCAATCTTAAGGAGGCTCTTTTTAGAAAAAATTAACATATCAACTAAAATCCCACACTCTTACTGATGTGACCTTGGGTCCAAATCCCTTCTCTGCATCCTTGATGGCTTGGTGGCTTTGGCAAGTTCCTTAATCTCTCCCAGCCTCAATTTCTCCATTCATAAAATTAGGAAAGAAATACATTCCTTATGAGTTTTCTGCAAAATTACATGAAGTAACCTATGTGAAATCCTAAATAGGACCTCAGTAGATGGAGTAATTTTGTTATTACTATTAAACACTGTCATATTTTCTTGAATACTGATTAAATTTGAAATATTTAACTTGTTCATAGAAATGAATCTGGAGAAACCATAAGAAGTCTAATTTCTAACCATAATTAATTTTTTAAAAACCTTAACTGAACTTCTGAATTTCTTCTAATGTTATATCCAGGACTCCAAATTTTGTTCTCAGATGCACCAAAGACTATAAAACATCCTTTGTTAATGGTGGAGAATAAACAGCTTCTTATAAAACAAGACTTCATCATCCAAGAGTTTACACATTTATATCCAGTGATTTGATTAAAAAAAGAAAAAAAGCCTTTTTTTGAGTCAGAAAAATGTTTGTGAAACCACTATAGAATAACAATTATGACTCTCCAGTTTTTATTTTTATTGCTGGGTTGAAAAAGGTGACTCTACAATGCCTACACCAGGAGGATATAATTCTACAAATAAGGGCCCAGCGTGACATTTATGAGAAAAGCCGAGTCCTCCTGCACAAAGCTGATTGGTGCTCAGTCAATGGGCTTCAGGGTGTTGCAAATAAAGGCACCTTCTCCACTGGGCTGGCCAGACGCAGGGCCGAGTGTTGTCTCTGCCTGTGGAACTTCGGGAAATTCTCAACTCCTGTCCCAGCAGAACACATCTGTGGCCAGCAAGGAGAAACCGTACTTTGAAGATGAAACATCTTCTTGCCCAATTCCCGTCCATCTTGGCCATTTATTGCTTCTGCCTACTACAGATTCCCTCCTCAGGTAAGGGGACCCCTTCAACAGACCCCAGCTGGCCTGAGCTCTAAGGAAGACTGGGACAGACCTTGACCTTTCAGGGCACTCCTGGAGGGAGTCTAGCTTGATTCCCTCACCTACCCTCATTTCTACCCTTTGGAAATGGCTTCCATCAGAGAGGATGGACAGAGCTAGATGCCGCAGCCTTTTACCAAAGGAGGTTACTTTCCCCTGTGGAACTGCCTTTAAACAGCTCTTGTCCCAAGGCTGGCCCCAGGATGTGCCGCTGAAATTGTGAGGAATGTGAGTCGGGGGACGACTCCAACGTGTTAGCCATTTATGCTCCTGGAATTCTGAAGAGATGAGAGCAGAGACGAGCTTACAAGTCCCAAAGACTGAGGATTGAGCAACAGTTGGAGAAGGGCGGTGTGGGAGCGAGCACAGGGAAAGGGAATCTTCTCCTAGCTTCTCCTGTGGGCCTGGCGGGGAAGGTGAGGGGGTTGGGCGGCGGGGGGAGAGTCCCAGGGAGCGCAGCTGAGGCCCCGTGTCTTCCAAGACTTGGGCGCTGTCCGAGGTGCTGACCGGACGCGGGTGTCTCTTCACCAAATTCTGAGAATCAGTGCTTTTGTAGGGAACAGGGGTTGGGTATGGGGTCCCTAGTCGAAATTTGTTACCCATCTCCAGGTAACTCGCTATATGATGCAGGATGTGGTGGAAGCTCCAGTTGGAAACAGATTATTTCAAAATTTTAGAATTTTCCATTAGAATTTTGGTTTCAGGGAGTAGAAAATCTTTGAAAATATATTCAAACAGAAAATATATTTCAAATAGCATGCTTGTTTTGCCATGTCCTGTAGTGTAATCACAAAGCCTAGGCATTGCAAGGAAACGTGGAGGTCATCTAGTTTAAACTCTCAGGAGAGCAGGGATCGCCTCTATGATTTCCCTAGTTGATTACTTTCAGTGACGCCCAACTCACTACCAGCCAAAGTCAGCCAGTAGCCGCCTCCCCTGGTTTCCAATAGAATCTTGTTTTGGAAATGTCTTACTATCTTTTATTTACCTGTCTATATATTTATATCCACGTCCCTCTTTTTCCAATTTAATTTTCTGTTCCCTGAGGATAAGGTCCCTATGGTATTTATCATTGTATTGTTAGCACAGAACCTCTTAGTAATTCCTTATAAGATTGGTTTGAATTTCTTTTCATTTTTGAATAGCTCCAATCATCACAAACTTCTTTACACTGAGCTGAAATCTGATCACATGCAACTTCTAACCACTAGCCCTAGTTCTGCCCTTCGGGGATATACAGAATAAGATTAATATTTCTTATGACAGTTCTCAAAATAGTTGATGGCAGTTAACACACACTTCCTAATTTTTCCCTTTGCCAAAGAACACTGTGCTCATTTCCTTTAACTCACAACAAATCCTATCATTTCAAGTAGGACTATTACCTTTCAAGGTTGGGACACTATTTTTTCAATCCAGCACGAGATTGCCTCAGCTTTTTCTTGGCTCATAGTGAGACTGCAGGGAGCAAAATATCACTCAGTATTTTTTAAAAAAATACTACTCTTGAGCCAGATATTCCCTCAGATTTTTAAAATCTAAAGTCAGGGTCTTATATTTATCCCATTTAATTTCATCTTCTTAGTTCTGACATATCCAGTTGATTCTTTCAGTTGCAGTATTAGCTTTTCCTCCAAGTGTTGTGTGACATGCAAATGAGATGAAGACTTCATCTAGGTCAGATAAAAGTTGACTGGTATGGGGTTCAGCTGCACGCCAGCAGCAACCTTCCCCATATCCCTATTCCTGAAGAGTCTGATGAAGCAGAGAGACAGGTATCCATATTTCTTAAAAGTTCCAAGAGTGACTCTGATGCATATACTTATTGACACCATCTCTTGATAGCCTGTCCTTATATATTCCATCAAAATATTACCAAAAGTGGGGTCCAGCTGCTCACCACTCAAAAGCCAATACAGAGGCAAGTTTGGTGGAAAGGAAAGCTTCCTTTATTTCAGGTGCTGACAATAGAGCAGGGGAGGGTGGACACAGGCCTGTCCAAAGGCCGACTCCCCAGCCCCCCACCCCGACAATCAGTGGGCAAGAGCTTTTATAGATGGAGGGAGGGGGCTACTTGCAGAAACAGTACAGTCAGCTCTGACAGTCATCTTGAAATTGGTCATATGGTGGTCTGACCAGCATCATCTTGATTGTTTTAAGTATAGTTAATCTTCAGTTCTCGGGTTGGGTTGTTCCCATTTCCTTGAGGCCAGTTCTCAGAATTGTGGCAGCTTATGTGATGGCTACAGTCTGGTCATCATGTAGTTAATTTCTTCCACCTGATGGAGGTTTTAGTATCTACAAGACAGCTCACAGGATATGGCTCAGAATATTATCTATAGCCTTTGAGAAGGAACTAAAGGTCCTTGACTTTGCTTAATGACTAAACTATTTTTATTTAGTCTTTTTGGGCTGTTTTCTTTTGTTTCTGCATTTTCTCACTTCCTGGATTAAACTTATCTTTTGGCTAAAGTTTTTCTACAGACAAAAGGCAGGAGGAGGACATGAGGGGGCAAGGACCATAGGGCCCTGATCCATTTCAAAAATACAAATTAAGTTGTTACCTAGGTAATTTTTTCCCTCTCTCTTAACTTGCTAACTCTTGTGCTGCTAACTCCTGGTAAATAAAAAACCATGCAATTTTTAATTAACTTTGGTACAAATCTCAGATTTGCTAGTGGTAGGTAGAAGTGTGTTTTCTTTAACAATCCTTCTAACAACACGGTATTAATAGAATCGCTGTATGCTTTTCATGGTAAAGATTTAAAAGTTAATCCTGGACTTTCCTGGTGGTCCAGTGGTTAAGAATCCATCTTGTAATGCAGGGGACACCGGTTTGATCCCTGGTCGGGGAACTAAGATCCCACACACTGCAGGGCAACTAAGCCCACATGCTGCAACTAAGACCCGATGCAGCCAATAAATAAATAAATAGTAAAAAAAATAAAAGTTAACGCTACAACCTCTTTTCTCCTAACTGAGATTTTTATGATTTCTCACAATAGGATTTCCTCGACCTTTAGCTGATCCTCCAGATGGCTTGGATATTGTGAAGCTTGAGGTACACCACTGTTCAGTAATGTGAGATTTTTATTTAGCGTTAGCCTTGAAACTATCATGGGGATAATGTTCACTTAAAACTATTTTAAGATCAGATTCTTGGCTGCAGCAGAAACTCACTGTTTTCATTTTCATGGCTTCATTTAAGTCATCTTGGGAGTTGTGTTGAAATTCATGGCCACTGTGTGAGAAGATAATGCAACGTTCATAAATGAGACAACTTTAGAATTTAATTTTAATTTTAATTCTATTGATTAAGGAATTTGTACTTATCTTTGATTCATTTTCCTCATTTTTTAGTGGCTGGCATATTGGGCAACTCTTTCTAGACAACCTAAGGTAAAAAAATTAATATACATATGGTAATTTTTTTATTTATAACAGTGCACCTGTTTATACCATAATTGATATCTGTAAATAAGCTCACTCTTTTGCTACCTACAGGAGAATTCTGTTTGTATGTGTAAGTGTGTGTGTAAGAATACAGTTTTAGGAAATAACAAGTGACTCTCCTAAATATAAATGACCATAAAATATTGGTAGTTCATCTGCATTCTTACAATGATCATAATCACATATACATATCATATACATAATCACATATATACATAAAATTACATGTCATGTGGGGATACAGTAGTGACCCAAACAGACCAAACTACCTGCTCTCATGGAACTTATATTCTAGTTGGGGAAGTAGTCTCCAAGACAGATAGATAAAATTTTAAAAATATTTTTTTCTCTAAAAAGAAAAAAAAATAAAGCAAGGAAGGTGCATATGAAATCTTGAGAGTTGGTGTTCATCACCTGGAAAATCATCTTCAAATTCCTTGTTATTTTTTGGTTTTTTGGCTTGAAAAGTAATGGTATAAAGTTGATGAACATGATAACAAAAATCTATTGCCTATTGGGGCCCAATAGGTGTCCAGAACACACACACACACACAAACACACACACACACTTCTGTGAACAGATGCTGACAAAGAGACCGGAAGTTGTAAAAATAGTAAATACTTTCTGCTGATTTAGAAATGGTGATCATAAGGAAACAGAAAGTTAATGTCCACTGAGCCTCTGCTATGAGTAATTTTGGTTCATTATTTTGTGTGTGTGTGTGTGTGTGTGTGTGTGCCCATATGCACGTGTGTACATGTACATGCATAACAGAGAGAGAAAGAGAGAATACGTAAGTATTGGTTACTGCAGAAACCCTCCCCAAAGTTTGCAGGAAGATGTACCCACAGCAACAAAATTAGACATGTTACTAACAACTTTCATTTCTGTCTTGATTGGAGTTTGAGCTGATTCAACAATGTTTAGATGTAAATGAGATGAGATCAATAGTAACCAGATAGTTACAACATCATTCACAGTACCTCTTTGAGTAGGAATACTGCCAATATAGCTTTTCCTGGGCTGTCATCCATGCAGACAGAACAGGGTGGTGTTCTAACAAGGATTCAGAAATTAAAAGCTGGACTTTCTGCAAGGACAGTGAAGATTCATGTAGAAAGCTTTTAGGGAAAAAATTTGGTCAGTATGAACCAACCCTAAAAAAACTGAATTATAGGGTGTGCCCAGCAGCAAATTAAAAGTTGCAGTCATTCTTTTATCCCACCTCTTAGTTAGATGGCTATCTGGGAATTGATTAGGGTATTGCTTCAATGCATCATAGAGTGTGTTTTTCCCCTGAAGATTGAAAAGGTAAAATAAGATTAAGTTTTAAAATAATGATATTGCTGGTAACTTTCCTTTTAGCAAGATTCTGCATCAACTATAGTCTTATTAAGTTTGTATAATGGATTTCTTTTTAGAATGCCAATTTATTTCATAATATTCAGGTAAATCAGGAAGGTCCCCGGTGTAACTTCTACTGGAAACCTGCCCCAGCAAAATTCCATGTGACTTACCCTCATCATTTTCTTTCCAGGATAATCAAGACATATACAAAAGGGTGAGTACCACCAGCCTAGTAACAAGAGCATGCAACTACCACATTTACAGCAAGTGACGCTTAGAATTAAAATCAACCTTTTTTTCTCTTATTTAGTTTTTATTTCATTACTCCAGAACTCAGGAGCCGACGCATCCAGTTAAAACTGGGGTCAGTATTTTATCGTAATCATCTTTCTGTAAAAGTCACTCTCCTCTGCATGCCTTTGTCCTTTCCCATTTAATATATGCAGATAAGTAGAAAAACAGGGGCCTTCCAGAAACTCTGGGTAATAGCTTTCTAGGTGCTTTTTCCTGGGGCTGCAGGGATTCTCTCTCTCCCTCTCTGGGGAAGAGGTTGGGGGAGGTTGACAGATCTGAAAAGCTAGAGAATAAATACAGAAAAGGAAAAATTAGTAAGAAATAACTTTTTATTATGCACTTAAACAGATGTACAAGAAGCCTGGTAAAGACTGAGCTCTATTTACATTGCTCCATATTACCTTCTGTGTTTTAAATTCTGAAAAGTGCTTTGTGAAGTGTGAAGTACCACATTCCCAATAGTGATCCGTGGGTGTGCATCTTTCATCACTGTCACAGTGTGTATGTGCTGTGGGAATAAAAAGCATCACCTCTAACTTTCTTATTATAAATTGGAGTTACCCTCAGGAACAGATTGTTGAAGTGAATTTCTGCAGGGTATGATTTGGAGAATATTGGGAAGGTCATAGAATAGAATTTTTAGTAGAATTTCAATCCAGTCACAATGATTGAAATTCTACTATTAGAAAGTCACTTATTTATATAGTCAAGGCTTTCCAAGTCTTCAGAAAGATCCTTAAAATAAACAAGTACCAAGCAAAATGTTTTTCCCTTTGAGGCAAAGACACAAGAGTAGTATAGATTTAGTACTGGGGATCAGGTAAGGATGCGAATAGTATCAAGACAGGCCATGGGCACTGCAAGTAGAGAAGGGTCAAAAATGGAAGGGAAAAGAGAAAGACAAATACCATATGATATCATTTATATGTGGAGTCTAAAATATGGCACAAATGAACCTATCTACAAAACAGAAGCTGACTCACAGACATAGAGAACAGACTTGTGGTTGCCAAGGGGTGTGGGGAGGGGGGAAGGATGGAGTGGGAGTTTGGGGTTGGCAGATGCAAACTATTACATTTATTAGAATGGATAAACAACAAGGTCCTACCGTAGAGCACAGGGAACTACATTCAATATCCTGTGATAAACCATAATGGAAAAGAATACGAAAAAAAGAATATATATGTGTATAATTGTCACTTTGGTATACAGCAGAAATTAACACAACATTGTAAATCAAATATAGTTCAATAAAAAAAAAAATTCTTTGTAGCCTAAAAAAGAAAAAAAAAAGAAAAGAAAATGGAAGGGAAGAGATAAACTCCGTGTCTGTGACACGAATTAACTTTTACTCTGAGCCAAAATACTCAGGGAGGATTCACAGGCCTAGATGAGACAGGGTATGTATGTCTGAGTGTGTGCGGGCAGTCACGGATGAGACCTACAGGAAAGTAAAATGCATGGGGGCGGTGGTTATGCACACTGCCCTTCCACCTCGCCCCTTAGATAAGGAGAGCACACCTGGGGAGCCAGAGAGGATCTTCATGGAGATGCTTCTTTGAGACGATGCACTCCACACTAGAAGGACTGAATGTTTGGGATTAATGCCGACACAAGTCTGTTTTACCCTAAGGGAATATTTTTAAGTGATGTGTTGGAATGAAATGTGCTAGCAAGGCAGGCGGTTCTTTATTGAAATCATAAAATTTCAGGCTTAGGCTCGGAAATGGATTTTACTCTGAAAATTAAACCCATTTGTAAGGGGGTGAGCAGACAGGAATGCACATAGCCCTGGGCCTGGGCCCGGCGCTGTCTGACCCTCACCGCCTCTTCGCTGCAGTTTCCTCCTGTGCGTTCTCTAATGCGTCTGGCTGCCAAGCTCGCCAACCAAAGGATGAAAAGATTTCGGCAGCGCGTATGTACTTTTTCCTTCCACCATACTTTTATGCCACTAAAAGTTCACTTAAATGGTGAATGCCTGTTGTCCCCTTGGGGCTCACTGGTGTTTTCTCCTTGTACAAGCTCCACACAGTGGCTGCAGGGCAGGGAATGGGGGAGAGGGGCTGTGGTCCAGCTCCGTGACCATCGTCTCCTCGTCTGCGCTCTTCATCTTTTTCCATTTTAGTTTTTGTGTTGTTTTTTCACTTTCCCTGTCCTCTTCCTCCTCGTGACATAGACACTTGCCTTGATCATATACTCTGCTTCCCCTTGTCCCACCTACCTTTTTATTCTTATCGCAGAGCTTTGTTTCTTAAAAAAAAAAAAAAGCTCTGAAACTAACACAACATTGTAAATCAACTATACTCTAACATAAAATTAAAATTAAATTAAAAAAACAAGACAAATTTTAATTAAAAAAATTTAAGTTTAGAAATGACTAGTTTCAATAATAGCTGAAACTGTTCAAAATGTCCATCAAAGTTTTGTTGCGTGGTAGCAAAACAAAGAAACAAACACAATGTTTTGGACACTGTGAGTCCAAGTAGGGTGAACGACTCATCCCAGTTTGCCCAGGACGTTCCTGGGTTTAGCTCTGAAAATGCCAAGACCCCAGAAAATCGCTCACTTCCTGAGAAACCCATTGGTCATCCTAAGCACAGGCCACAGTTTGCCTGGATACTGATGTCAGACTTCCAGGTTGAGTCTGCCTCCATCATTGGGCCAGATCCACATGCAAAGATGAGCTGAAGAAGCTGAAATGGCATATCCTTGAAAATCTGCCTAAACCAGGAGTCAATTTCAAGTCGAGGCTGTTGGGAAGAACAAGCAAGTTTAACATTGTCCTGGACCCTAAGGGTAACCCAACCAAGAAAACACACTTGCCTTCCTGAACAGAAAATTGTAATTGGCTGCATGGTTAGCTGTTTTCTTGGAAGGCATTTTGCATCTGACTTCCGGCTACCTTAGAATGGAATCAGGGAGGGGCAGGATCACAGTACCCTGCAAGCCTCGGGGATGAGTTTCCTATTAAATGAACCTGGGCCTCATTCCTTCACAGGATTCCGGTGCTGCGGCAGAGGATTTTACCAAGAAGGTATGTCAGCCCTGAGCAAGCACCACCCCCCAAAAAAGATCTACTTCTCAAGAGAGAAGGACGGGGAGTGCTTGGAACCAGGCCACCTTGCAGCCCCTTTAGATCACTTCTGGAAAGAACTGGTCTCACACTATACCCTAAAATTCTCTGAGGCTGAGCATCTAATTTTGGGTTTCCCTGGGCTTGTCCTGGAGCAGAAAGGAATCATGGAGCAATGCCCTTGGACGGTACTATTTCATCTCCGTTCTTACAGATGCGTCACCTGGGTCCATCTGCACCTGGAGATTTGCTTTCTGGCTCAGAGGCCCACAGGCCAGTTGTGCAAACTTGGGGAGGGGTGCTGCATCTGTGCTTCTCCAAGTTGACCGTGCACCGTAAACACCTGGGACCTTGTTAAAATTCAGACGGCTGGGCCCCAACCCCAGAGATTCAGTGGGCACCTGAGATTTTGCATGTCTAACAAGTTCCCAGGTGTCGTTGATGTTTTGGGTCTGGGGAACCACACTTTGAAAACCACTACCATAGACATCTTTGAAAGACCTTCGGCACAGCGTGGTTGCATAATGGTTTGTGTTTTTATGTTGCAGGATCACACTGCCACCTTGGAAAGACCATTTTTCCTTTTCAGGGTAAAGCATATTTCCTCTTCTCTGTTTTTCACCCCGATTCTCTCCTACCGCCTCAGTTATGGAGTTACTGCAGTATAAGCCCAGCCAGGCCCCCATGGCGAACTTGTGAATCATTAGGGGAACTTTCTCACCCTTACTTAGGGGATGACTCGATGCTTGGAAAGGAAAGGGTCCAGCTGGACACATGCTGCGCGCACCAAGGCTCTGGGAGGAGCTCAGGGGCGGGAGGCGGGAGTTCTGCTGATGGACAGACGCGCGGGCCAACCAAAGTCGGAGTCCGTGTTCCAGAGCCTGAAGGTCCAGGACACACGGCCCCAGATCACAGTGGAAATAGGAGTCTAGGTGTCCTTTTCCCCAGGGAACTTGGAGCTTCTTGCAAAGGTCACAGAGTCACAGATGATCTTTTAATTCTTGATCTACCACTCCCTAGCTGTTTCACCCCCTAGATCTTCAGTGTTTGCATCAGAAAAACGTGCGAATCAGACTAGACGTGTGCTCTCCATCTGCATTCTGTGGTCATTGGTGCTAAGAGATGCTCTGCAAAGATCAAATACGATCGAAAACACTGCACCTGACACTCTCCGAGGTTTATAGAGCATACCATGTCCTGCAGGAAACAACCTGTTTAACTTGGCTCAATCATACTATTCCCAAACCCGCATGACATCCCAAGTACAGCTTTTAAATCTGCATGCCCTACTAGTGGTTGTTTTCTGGAAAGTACTTGCAGAAACAGTGGGTCTCCACGATGTCTTTAGGGTGAGAAGTCCTGTGATGCGTCGTTTAGGGATCGTCCTGCCACATAAACAGAGGCTAAGGGGTGGAGTGGTGGGGTGAGGGACAGTGTCTGGGCCATATGAGCAGCAAGGGTCCTGGAGCACTGCCCCAGAGGATCCACAGAGTAGCAGTGACTGGGGCTCCCCAGGTGAGCCCCCAGGGAAGCTGCTAATGCCTCAGTTAGGAGAACAGAGCCTTAGAGCGTAGGGAAAGGATCTGGAACCAAGACACAGATTTCAGACAGTTTGGTCTCAGTACTGTAAGCTGCTCCTTTTTTTTTTCAGCCAAGGAATGGAAGGAACCTTGACCTTAGCACCTGGTAGGATCGTCCAAGGTCAGCCTCATTGCAGCTCTTCTCCTCCAAACAAATGTTATCTGTCTGACGTGGGGGAGTGAGAGGCAGCCGGAGGGGTGATAGTTCCAAGAAAGGGGGGCCACGTGAACCCCCTAAGGGGCGCCTCTGCCCCTCCCTTTCCCGCTCTCAGCATCACAGAGACCCCACGGCAGCCTGGCACTGTCCCAAACAATGCAGCCTCTGCTCCATGCCAGCTCTTTGCAGGTGTGTTGTCTCCAGCAGTGGCTGTGAGAGGACAGAAGCTCCACAGCTTTTGTGACTTCTCCCCGGCCCTTGTGATGAAGCAAAATCCACCCTGGCGTGCTTGGCGGGGAGAAGTTCTCTATAGTGGGAACATTTCCGATTAGAACCAGGCCAGGCTGTTCCCTCCATTCAATGGGGCTCTGAGACCCGGGGGTGAAATCTGGGGAGATTTCTTGGCTTCTGGCCCATGGCAGTTCAAGTCCCTGCACACGGGCAGCTCTGGGCCTCCTCTGTCTCTCATGTTGATGTGGTCCCAGGGACATGAAGCCACTGTCCTTCAGAGGCATCCCAGCCTCCCTCCTGGAGCCCCTGGACCAACTGGCAGCGACTGGGGCCCTGGCAGCCCAAGGTGCCTGAGAGAGCTGTCCAGATGCTGGGGAGTGTAGCTGCCCTGGCCAAACTGGGAAAGATGTTCCCTGAGGCCACAGCTCTCACGCTGGCCTAGTGGCCTGATCAGTTACAGCAACAAATCTTATGAGTACCAATTATGGGCATTTATGACATGCCAAATTGAGGTATTTTAAAATATGTTATATAATAACATGACCCTGGGTCTCATCTCCATCCTGATAATGATTCAATCTGACCTGTACATTTTTCTTTTTTCTTTTCAGAATTCAGCGGCAAAGGGAGTCTGGATCAGATGAGGCAACTGAGCATTTATTTTGAACAAACATCAAATTTCTTTCTGTGAACAGTATTTAAAGAGAATTCTCTTGCTCTCTATTCACTAGAATATTCAGTTGTGTAAAAAATAAAGTAGCATTGACACAACATTTTCATTTCTTATTTCTTATCGGGTATATTTTTTAAGTAATAGGGTATGTATGATTAAAATGTGCTGGTTTTGGTGTTGTTTTATCATGTTCCAACAATCTCGTTATTGTCGAGCATTGAGAGAACAAGCCCGGGAGAAGCCTGGCTGGCTTCAGATCCTGACTCCGCTTTTTAGCTGGGGGACGGTGGGCTGGTCACTTTCATGGTAAAATAACAGCACCTTCACGTCGTTTTTGAGATGACTGAGGAGATGGTCCACATAAGGGGCTTAGCATGATGGTACCTAGTGAGCACTCAGGGAGTGTTGGCTCTAATTATATCTCAAAGATGAGTTTTGTTACACAAATGGTACCAAAGGGACTTGCCCTATGGAAGCTGCTCCTATATTGCTGACCAAGGGCTTGAAGTTACAGCATTAAGTTGATGTATACCAACTCCAATATGATCCAGCAATCCCACTCCTGGGCATATATCCAGACAAAACTATAATCTGAAAAGATACACATACCCCTATGTTCATGGCAGCACTATTTACAATAGCCAAGACATGGAAACAACCTAAATGTCCACCAACAGATGAATGGATAAAGAAGATGTGAGATATATATATATATATATATATATATACACACACACAATGGAATATTACTCAGCCAAAAAAAAGACTGAAATAATGCCATTTGCAGCAACGTGGATGGACTTAGAGATTATCATACTAAGCTAAGTAAGTCAGAAAGAGAAAGACAAATACCATATGATATCACATACGTGTGGAATCTAAAATAGGACACAAATGAATATATCTATGAAACAGAAACAGGGTCACAGACATAGAGAACAGACTTGTGGTTGCCAAGAGGGAGAGGGGGTAGGGGAGGGATAGACTGGGAGTTTGGGATTAGCAGATGCAAACTAGTATATACAGGATGGATAAACAACAAGGTCCTACTGTCTAGCACAGGGAACTCTATTCAATATCCTGTGATATTCCATGATGGAAAAGAATATGAAAAAGAATGTATATATATATATATGTATATATACACACATATATGTATAACTGAATCACTTTGCTGTACAGCAGAAGTTAACATAACATTGTAAATCAACTATACTTCAATAAAATTAAAAAACTAACAAACAAAAAAAATCCCACATACCAAGCCCAGACTCCTCAAGAAACTATGAGGCTCAGGCCTTTACCTTCTCAGGTGCCTCCTCTATAAATGAGGGGCGTAGATGCATGGAGGGGCCCCGACGATACATGCCATGAACCTACACTGCACTCAGCCTTCCTTCTTTGAAGCCTCTCAAGCTTCTCATCAAATTTAAGACTCCTCCTTTTAAAATGTCATTTAGACATCCCACTTCTAGGACTAGGTTTTCATTTTCACCTTTATAAGCCTTTGCAATAAGTCTCAAGCCTATTTTCTGAAACAGAATATTTTAAGACCCCTCCGTAGACCCTGCCACAAAAGATGAGGTGAGCTAGCCCACTTCCATGAGACGCTGGGCTGCGCGCAGGTCCAGTTGGTGAGATGGAGGTGCTGGCCCATAGATCTTTCACTAAATGCCAGAGTCAGAATTCAAACCCAGGTTTAACTGGCTCCAATGTCTACAGTTCTTCACCACCATGGGCTGTCTCCCAGGGACACGGAATCAGCCCTTGGCTGGGGTCAAGAGTGAGATTGTTTTCCTCACTTTATATTTTAAAGGCATTGGGTCTTCACAGAACGAGTTGCCCAACCACACGTGAAATTGTTTACATCAGTCCTTTAGTTTGAAACTTGGGGCCTTTAGGATAATATGGTTAAAATAAGAAGAAAGAAAACAACTTTCAAGTCAATGATGAAAGATGAAAGACAAACAGTGAATGTACTAAATAAGTTAGACACCTAAGTAGAATGATTTTTAGATGTATTATGAAGAGTATCCTAGCTGCCTTTAAAATGTCCTGAGTAGGATTTATTTTTATAATTAAAAAATCACACTTTAACATACATTTGAAGTGATTAAAAGCATCAGATCATAATGCAATATCAAGGCATTATTTATACATGATTTAATTAATAAGATATTTCCCTTTAGACCTTATTACATGCCTTCCATACATTGATGGTGCCATTTATGATTTGATCACAACTTCTACCCAGGGTCCCTCCATCTAGAATATCTTGTCACCATTATGTTTTCCTCTAGTGCTGGGACAGTTAATGTTTGTGAATGTTGTTAAAAGACTGATGGTTTTTAATTAAAGTTAGACTGAACTGGAAAAAAAAAAAAAGAGTGAGATGGGATGAGGGTACAAGGTTGAGCTGCACATGAAGTTACAAAGCTACAACCGCTACCCCCTCAGCCCCTGACTTGTTAGGTAGAGATGGTATACCTAGTGCAAGATCAGAGTGAAACAAGAGTTCATCATGGCCAAGGAATGCCAGAGCTATTCCTGATTTGGGGCCAAGGAGGGATCTGGATGAATTGGGGGAGGCTAAGCAGGGACCCTACCCAACCTCTGCTTGGAGTTTCAGATTCTTTTCCAATTCAACACATTTAGGGAATTCCCTGGTTGTCCAGTGGTTAGCGTTCTGCACTTCCACTGCGGAGAACTAAGATCCTGCATGCCACACAACGTGGCCAAAAAAACAAAAAACAAAAGAAAAACAATAAAAAAAACCCCAACCATGTTTAGACTCTCTGGCTTTCTTAGTCTTTATAAAGGTATTTATCTTGTCTACCTCCCTGAAAGAAACAAATTTTCCTGGCCCAAACAAACCCCATCCAAAGAGCTGGAAAAATACCTCTTCTGGAAAGGTTTATTTTTTTTGCTCAATTCTATGATCTCTTTGTTGACTCTTGGTATTTCAGTTTAATATTAAAGCCATCAATTTCCCTCAAGAGATTAAGTCACAACCAATAGAAACCCTGAAGAAGAGGCAGTAGGACCTATTTTATTTATAGCCTTAGTCTTTGCCTTCCAGACATTGGTGAAATGGAACTTAGAGGGCTGCTGTAATCAAGCAGAGTCCAGAAGAAGAGGTTTCACTGCACAGCAGCTGCAGAGATGCTGGGGCTCTGGGCAGCCGGCTGGTAGACCATATGTCTGCAGGCTCGGAGGAGGGGTGGTTGAGGGAAGAGCCACCATTTGTCACCTTCCCAGGGAAAACTCACCTTGACCTGAAACAGGTTAAGAAGAGTGGGGAGTGTCTGTGGGAAGGAAAGCCACACGGGAGGAATTGGGGTTTTTTTTAAGATTTTTTTTTTTGATGTGGACCATTTTTAAAGTCTGTATTGAATTTGTTACATTATTGCTTCTGTTTTCTGTTTTGGTTTTTTGGCCGTGAGGCATGTGGGATCTTAGCTCCCTGACCAAAGATTGAACCCGCACCCCCTGCATTGGAAGGTGAAGTCTTAACCACTGGACCACCAGGGAAGTCCCCCAACTACTGATTTTAACTGTGCCCTTTCAAATTCCCGTTTCCTATCTCTGAGCAGGCAGCTCTCATATGTTTTCTAGATATACTGAGTTATTTAAGTCCAGTCTATTCCAACTGGCCTATCTAATTTAAATCTCATGCTCTCTGTATTCGTTTGCTAGGGCTGCCATAGCAAAGTGCCCCAGACTGGGTGGCTTAAGCAACAGAAATTTGTCTTCTCACAGTAGTGTAGGCTAGAAGTCTGACATCAAGGAGCTGGCAGGATTGGTTTCTTCCGAGGCTGCTCTCCTTGGCTCGTCTTCTCCCTGATTCGTCACGTGGCCTTCCTCTCGTATCTGTGTCCTAACACCTTCTTCTTATAAGGATGCTCGTCATACATGATCACCTCTTAATTACGTCTTCAAATACAGTCACATTCTGCGGTACTGGGCATTAGGATTTCAACATACGAATTTGGGGGGTACACAGTACAGCCCATAACACCTTTCTGTACCCAGTGCAGGGGTGAGGAGGTGCACTGGGGAAGCAGGGAAGGTGGCCTGCCTCTGGACTAGCACCCCTTCCCCTTTAACAGACCCTCACCCCTTCTGTGTCGGGTTTGGTAATGACAATGGAGGAAGAAGGGGAAACGTCTTTTTGCCTGATGACCAGAATTTGGTGTCCTCTGCTGCTTTTCTTGCCACAATTTCCTCGTCTGGGGCTCTTCCAGAAAGGGTACCCACGTGAGCTCCTCGGGGGTCTGTGGTGAGCAGTGTTTCTGCACAGCTCCCTGGGAGCTGGTCTCTTCACCTCAGCAGAAGCCTCAGTCCCTCTTAAGTGCCAGAGACCCCTCACCAGACACCCAGCCCTCTTTGAGTGCATCAGGTATGGGGGTCCATGCCTGGCTATTTCTAGACTCCCGGAAAACTTGTGTTTCCTTGGCAACCGAATGATGACAATGCAGGCTGTTCCAATTCCCTGCTCAGGGTGGCACAGGGGCAAACCTGCTTGTCTACTGTGTCAGCAGACAGCTAACTAGTTAATAAAATGCAAAGGCAGGTAACCCACAGCTTAGAAAGTCCAAGGGAGGTGTCTGATCCGAACTGATCAGCTCTTTAGAACAAGAGGAGTTTATTTCCCTCTGGCCTTTGTCTGGGCTTCAAGAGCCAAACCCTAGACAACAGGAGCAGACCCACTGCCCTTCCACCAGAACGATCACTGCCCAGGGAGAAGTCAGGACCCAGCACTGCTTGTTCATCCCCTGAGGACAGTGAGTCCTTGGGAATCTAGAGGAGTCACTTAATGAGGATCCATGCTGGGGACAAGGAGTTGAATGTGGGAAAATCCGAACCACATTTTGAGGCTGACTTACAGTAACAATTTCTGAATCTTTACCTTCTTTCCCTCCATCCTACCATGACTCATCCTGATATTTTAAGTCACTCATTTCTCAGGGCTCAATAATGGACTTGCATGTACTTGTGAGGCTTCAAAATTCATTTGACACAACAAAGGAGTCTGCGTTTATTATTATAAAACGAATTCTAATAGATTCCAAAAAAAAAAAAAAAAAAACCCAGACAAGCCCTGCCTCTTTTCTTATATAAATTTGAGCCAATAACTGATTTCACAGAGAACTTCAGTGACAGAATCACTAGTAAGAATAGCCCTGGACTTTGTTTCAGAAGACCTTGATGTGGTCTTCCTTCCAACCCCTCATCTTTTGTCCTCAACTGTGAGACGTTGAGCAGTAACCCAATAAAAGGAAAATACCTACTATTTCACATGGTTGCTGTCTTTATAAATCATGTCATATTTATTATATATTTGAAAAATCTTTAAAAACCAAGTTCTGGACAAAACTATAATTCAAAAAGATACATGCATCCCTATGTTCATAGCAGCACTATTCACAACAGCCAAGACATGGGGACTTCCCAGGCGGTCCAGAGGTTAAGACTCCGTGCTTCCACTGCAGGGGGCACAGGTTCAATTCCTGGTTGGGGAACTAAGATCCCACATGCTGTGTTGTGTGGCCAAAAAAAAAAAATAGCCAAGACATGGAAGGAATCTAAATGTCCATTGAAATATGAATGGATAAAGAAGATGTGGTACATGTATACAATGGAATATTACTCAGTCATAAAAAAAGAATGAAATAACGCCATTTGCAGCAGCAAGGATGGACCTAGAGATTATCATACTAAGTGAAGTAAGTCAGAAACAGAAAGACAAATATCATATGATATCACATACATGTGGAATCTGAAATATGACACAAATGAACTTATCTACGAAACAGAAACAGACTCACAGACATAGAGAACAGACTTGTGGTTGCCAAGGGGGGGATTTGAGAGAGACGGATTGGGAGTTTGGGATTAGCAGATGCAAACTACTATATATAGAATGGATAAACAACAAGGTCCCACTGTATAGCACAGGGAACTCTATTCAATATCCTGTGATAAAACATAATGGAAAAGAATATGAAAAAGAATGTATATATATGTATAACTGAATCACTTTGCTGTACAGCAGAAATTAACACAACATTGTAAAGCAACTATACTTCAACAAAATTTTTTTAATTAAGAAAAAAACAAGTTCCATACAAAATTGAAAAATGGCTACACATCCTATATCAGATGGTGGTAATGGCAATGATTGAGGCATTGAGAGCAAGCAGGAGACTGTCAGCTCCTGAGGGTTCGGAGGCCAAGTCCAGATGGTCTTTGACGGACAATCCCTTCCCAGCCGCCTCCTCCAGAGGAACACATGGTAACCACCACCATTACCCCAGTTTGAATAACCAGCACGAATAATCATGACTTAATAGGACAAGACATCCTTAGACTCTTGGTCTTGCATGCACACAGTGATCTTTCTGCCCTGTTTATTATCTCACAGGATGCGCCTAATACGTAACCACTTAGGTTCAATCTAAACATACCTGTAACTAAAATACATTCTAAAGTGCAGTGATGGTCATTTGCAACACAGCATATACCCTACGTTGAGACAGCGGCTGTATGACACTGAACATGGCCAAGAGTGTGATCACCCCCGAATCAGAACTCCTAGGTCCGGACCTTTGATTTCTCCACCAGTTTGTGGGGAATGAGCTGGGGAAGGAGGACAGCGTCCTGGTGCTGGACGCGAAGGCCCACATCCTGCTGAGCTCCTTCTGGCTGTGCACAGCCCGCTGGATGGGATTGGACTTGATCTTGGGCACCGGTCGCCTTGCTCTTCTTGGCTTGCAGAGCCCTGTTGCTGGCCAGCTCCGGCATGAGGGCCGAGGGGTAGGGCGGTTTGGCGGCCACGTAGCCAGACGCCACCACGTCCACTCTGAGTATCCTGCCCCTCTCCAGGTGGCCATGGATGCGGCCGTGGGAAATACCGACCTGCTTGGGAGGCTTTGTTCCTCTTGGCTCCTGGCTCCTTCTGGACACAAAGGGACATGACTTGTAGAAAGTGACTAGAGGAAGGAAATCGACAAGGTCAGGCAAGAGTCCTTCAAAAACATTTGAGCCGACAGGGAACAAAGTGATAAACAATCCTGTCATCAGGGAGCTACCAGCCTAAGGAGATAGGCTCAGGGAGATACCATAACATGACGCTGCAGGTGCAAGATGATGCAAAGGCATCGGGTGGGACCTTAATCGGGTCCCCACAAGACACAGGTGAAGCTGCATTCTTGTGCCCCGCCCAGCCTTCCCTTTCACATCCTCAGTCATGGGCTTCACTGCTTCTCCCTGAGGGGAGTGATTCAGGTCAGTAACAACGGCAGGGCTTTCGGGAGTACTGTGGCGCCAGTAGTTTGTAGAAACCAGGTCTCCTGTGACTTCCCCGGTGGTCCAGTGGTTTACACTCCGTGTTTCCAAAGTCAGGGAACTAAGGTCCCACATGCCACGCAGTGTGGCCAAAATAACCCCACGAAATCCAGGCCTCCAGCTCAGCCGGTTTCCTTCCTCTGTCTGCCAGGGAATAAATAACAAACACTGGTAGCCCTCCTCAGCAACTGGACACATCTGAATTCCCTCCCTTCTGCTGCCTCCACCAATGAAGCAAACTAGAGAGATGCTCTGGGGCCCATCGGGAGCCTCCCTTGCCTCTGAGATGCTGCTTGACACAGCATTTTGCTGTCACCACTTCCCCTGCATCAGGATCTCAACAGACTTCGGATCTCTGGTCTCCTTATTCCAGGGTGAGCCACAAGCCTGCAGCCTTGTTAGAAACATGGAGCAGGCTCTGGTCTCTTCTGTCAGGAGTGTTTTCACATTCTCTGGAGCTGAGGGGTTGCAGAGCATAGAGCTGGTTCCCAGAGACGGGGTCACCCTGTCAATCTCAGGGGGCAGGGCCCTGGGGGGTTGGCAGGTGGGATGGCTGTACCCGCAGGCAGAGGCGAAGGTAAGCGTTTTAGAAAACACTCCATCTTTTAAAGGAAGTGCAATGGAGGGTGCCTGGGGCAGTATTTGCCCACTTTGATTCCAGTTCTTGGCAAAATCCAGTCACCACTCACAGCCTTGGGAGCTGACTTAGCTGAAAAAGACTTACTAATGAAACAGGGTTCTGAAGTGTGTCACCTTGATGCTTCTAGAAGAACTCTGGGCGAGCACTATGAGAATGCCTTAGGGAAGATGACCTCCAGGTGCTGAGTTCACAGATGGAGACGCTTCTTGTGCTTGATGGTCCCTGACGGTCCACCAGTAATGTACCTCTTACTGGCATCTTCAACTTGTCATACGTCACTTCTCACTATGAGAACAGTATGTGTTCATTACATGAAACTTGCAAAGTACAGAAATGTAAATAAAGAGTTTCCTGTTTGCCTACCACCCAAGGAAAACCGTTAATATTGTCATGCATTGCTTTGAAATCTTCTATTTTTAATTTTCAAATTAATGTTTGTACCAACTAAAAGCATATCTGTTACCAGAACTAAGGAAGCCACAGACTTGGTTCCCAAAGGAAAACATTTCAACCAGGACACAATTTCATCACCCGGAGCCTCCTGCTTGAATTGACTGAGTGAAAAGCAAACAACCTTTGTGCACTGAAACCCAGTAGGGCTGCTCCAGGCAAAGATTCTCATTTATTTATTTACTTTGGCCACATAGAGCAGCATGCAGGATCTTAGTTCCCTGACAGGGATCGAACCTGTGCCCCCTGCAGTGGAAGTCTTAACCACTGGGCCGCCAGGGAAGTCCCGAAGGTTCTTATTTCTAACCCCTGGGATCATTGCCTTTGTTAGCGCCTCTGCCGGGATGCTTCCAGAGGCTAAGGTGACACACCTGGGCATCAGTTAGCATCCTCTTGAACACACACTTCACATTCAATCATCATCTCACATGGGAGATGCCAGGATCCTGGGACCTTGGTCATGAATGGGACAGGTAAGACAAGTGGGGAAGAATCCTCCCCAGACCATAATCATTGATGGTGACACCAAAAAAGGGTGTAGCAACCTTCCTAGCAAGGAGAGGATTGCAACAAGATTTGAATCAAAATTCAATCATTTTTCAAAGAACAAAAAAAGCTGTGCATCAAGACCCTTGGCTTCAGTCTCTTGCTAACTGTGTAACTGGATTAGGTTACTTAAACTCTGGCAATCTCAGTTTTTCATTTGGAAAACTGGAGCTAATAATATCTGTTCTACTGAGTTGCTATGAAGATCAAACAAGAAATGAAGTGAAAATGCCTGCTGTAGAGTAACCACTCAAATGCTAGTTTTGTTTTTTATAAGTGTTGTCACATAGCCAGGTTGAGATCAGGAAAAGACAGCCGTATATGTTGAGAGATTTTAGCAGGCAAAGAAGTGCCCCTCCCCCAATCACCTCCCCACCATTGATTGACACGTGGAATGTCTTGGTCAGAAATTCATTCCATTGATTTCTGTCATTGTTCTCCCTTCAAATCAGAGCTATATTTAAATCAAATTTTCTCAGACATCAAAACCGTGTTCAATACCCTTAAACTGGCAGGTCAAAATATTCAGTAATTTTGAAAGCACAATGAAATCAATTTTATTATGTCAAGGATGTGTACATGTTGTGGAGAATTTCTAATTCAATTCTATAAATTAAAAAAAAAAAATAGAGGCCAAGTAGGGTGGAGGTTAAGCATATGGGCTGTGGAGCCAGACTGGTGGGGTTCAAATCCCAGCTAGGCTACTTAATAGCTGTGTGACCTTCAGCAAGTTACTAAATATCTCTGTGCCTCAGTTTTCTCATCTGTAGAATGGGCTAATAGAACCTTTGTAGATTGTTGTGAGGATGAAAGAAATTAGCACACAGAAAGCACTCCTGGTGCCTTGAACTCAACAAGCATTAGCTACTGTTATCAAAGGCAGATACTTCTGGAGGAAGGGATGATTAATCAGTTTCCACTTGAGAGAAAGTTCATGAGATCTTTTCCTGAATGTAGGCTTGAAGGGAGTGAAAGTAGAGACTCTGAGCATATGATGTGTCTAAAGCAGTGGTTCTCACCCTGGTGTGCGTCAGAATCCCCTGGTGGGCTTGTTAAAATAATTTCTGATTCGGTGGGCGTGGAATTTGCATTTCGAACAAGTTCCCAGATGGCACTGATGCTGCTGGTTGGGGACCGCTCTTTGAAAGCCTGCAGCCATATATATCCCTACAGGATTTGGGAGCTGCTGCAGTGGACTTTACCAGCAAGGTACGTAAGTCCTGCGGCAAACACACCCCCCAAAGAAAGATCTAAAAGGGAAGGGCAGGGAAGTGCTTGGAACCAGGCCACCCTGCAGCCCTTTAGACCACCTCTGGAAAGAACTGGTCTCTTCTGGAAAGAACTGGTCTCTCAGCATGACCCTGAAAAATCTTCTCTGAGGCTGAACATTCAATTTCAGATTTCCCTGGACTTGAGAACAACTGTGCAACAACTTTTATTGTAACATAATATAAACTTCAGTCATTTAATGATATTAAAAATTACCATTTATAATAATTATCTATATTATAATTATATTATAATTAATAATATTATAATAATTATAATATTAATAATTATTATTTATAAGGTGGTAAGTGCCTTATAAAAATGTTCCAAGTAGGGCCAGACTCTTTTCAACCTTCTACTAGAGGACCACTGGAAAGATGGAAGATTGTCATGAGGTTTTGGCTCCATGTTTTGGGGAAGTAGCTTGGGATGGGTGTTGGGTATCACCTTACCCCTCACAGATGGTCACGGCTTGAAAGAGTTTATTCAAATCCTCATCCACTAGAGTTCCTAGTTGGATGTGGCAGGGCACGATCTGAGCTTTCTTGCTCTCATGAGCAGCAATTGCAGACAGATCCAGAAATTTGGCAACTAGACAGTCTATCACTGCTGCCTGGCAAATGAAAGACAAACAGCCAGTTCTATAAGTGTAGTTCCCATTTTTCAAGGGCTTGCAACTGGCCCAAAGGAAACTGCAAATCCACTGTGGAAGACTGAGAGCTCTTGGGGAGCACATTCATTTAAAAAATCCTCTTGTTTTTTTGGCCAATATAATCACTCAGCTACCAGAGACAAGAAAAAAAAAAGTATGAGGTTAGGAAGGAAGGGGGGATTATTTCAGAGCTTAGATATTTTTGCAAATTGACATCAGTATTTCCCAGCCTATTCTATCAAACTTTTCAAAAGTTGTAGCTTCTTGATATGTTTGAGAATCAAAGAATCAAAATACAGCACTTCTTACTCATCTGGTGTTGAGTCAGCTATGGGGTCATGAAAGAGGGGTAAGAGTAGCAGATAAGGCGTGTGTTCAAGTCCCCGTTGTGCCATTTAATGGCTTGGCCTTGTCTCCTGATCTGATCTTGTTTCCTTGTCTATAAAACAGAAATAATACCACTGTGTTCACATGAGTGTTGAATAAACGGAAGAGTGCTGTGCCGACATGGTGTGATATAAAGAATGAGAACAAATGCCTCCTTTGGGTGTTGGCACAAACAAGCTTGGTCAGCAGGGAAGGTGAGGCGTGGCAATGGCTGAATATGGGCTCAAAGGCTGTCTGGGGTCTTTGCCAAGGCTGGCTCCTCAAGACCCCACAGTTCCTACTTTTCTACACCAACCACTTAACATCTCTTTCCCCCCAAAGCTTTCATGCCCACCCTGAAGGTTTACAGCCTGTGAGATTTGGAACGTGGTCCATGGCAGGTATAAGGCTGGAGTCTATGGAATCTTTGAAAGCAAAATAAAAAAACTGTGGCCCCAGCCTCTAAGCATTGTGGCCACATACATCAAATAATACATTCAGGACACTCACTGTGAATGTATACAGGTATATTAAAAATCAGATTCCTCCAGGAGCGGTAATGAGATCATAGTTACTCCTGATTATTTGACATCTCCTCAGTTACATCTTCACTGTGCTAGAGGATTGGCAGAATCTCATTTTAGGGAGATGTTCTCGTACTCAAAACGGTTGGGAGCCACTGAGATGGTTTATAATTGGGGATTCCACCCAAGATGGGGTCTTTCCTCACCGAAGTCTGCATTCTTCCCAGGGCAGAATCACTGAGCCCCAGATGTCCACACTCCTTCCAGCCCTCACTTCTCAGCTGTTAGGGAAGACATGCGTTCCTTCATTTTCCAACGGTGTGAGCCTGCACACATTTCTTAAGTTCTGATTATTTCCTCTTGCCCAGAATATGATAAATACCTACCTACTTTGCAGAGATACAGTAAGAATCAAGTGAGGACACATGGGAGGCATTACCTCCTCAACGAAGTCATCAATTTTGACAAGTGCTAACATCCATGTCAGATAAACCTGACTTATTAAGCTAGTTGAATTCAAGGAGAGAAATTGCACCTTACGAATGGAAACTTCTTTGCGGAAGATAAATGCCTGTTTTCTCTCAATCAACCTAGGAGACTTCAATCATGAAGATCATCACTCTCATGGACGTGTGAAATCTCCAATCCAGGTGTTTCACCAACAGGAGGCTCAACTTCAAACCAGTATTTCCCAGTTACTTTCTACAACAATGTTCCTACTATTATTTTTCCTCTTCGTGACTCACCCACTTTGAAGGGGTTCTTTTACCAGATAAACTACATTCATCGTTCACGCCTCCAAATTTTTTCCTCCAGTTTGAGATAAAATTGACATACAGCACCGTATGTCAATTGTGTCCAGCATAATGATTTGACTTACGTACATCATGAAATAATTGTCACAGTAAGTTTGGTGAACATCCATCATCTCATAGGTACAAAACAAAAGAAAGAGAAAAAAAGCTTTTCCCTTGTGAAGAGAACTTTTAGAGTTTACTCTCTAAACAATATTCATATATAAATACAACAGGGACTTCCCTGGTGGTACAGTGGTTGAGAATCTGCCTGCCAGTGCAGGGGACACGGGTTACAGCCCTGGTCTGGGAAGATCCCACACGCCGCAGAGCAAATAAGCCCGTGTGCCACAACTACTGAGCCCACGTGCCACAACTACTGAAGCCTGCTCGCCTAGAGCCCTTGCTCTGCAACGAAGAGAAGCCACCGCAATGAGAAGCCTGCATACCTCAACGAAGAGTAGCCCCTGCTCACTGCAACTAGAGAAAGCCCGCACGCAGCAACAGACCCAACGCAGTCAAAATAAATAAATAAAATATTTAAAAAAATTAAAAAAAAAAGAAAACAGTATACCAAGTCCTCAAAGAATTAAACATAGAATTGCCACATGATCCAGCAAGGCCACTTCTGCGTATATACACAAAATAATGGAAAGCAGGGTCTCAAAGAGATATTTATAAATAAAAAAAAAAAACATACAGCAGTGTTCATTATATTAATCATGTTGTACATTACATCACTAGTACTTATTTATCTTATAACTGGAAGTTTGTACCTTTTGACCCCCTTCATCCAATTCCCACTCCCACCCCCCAACTCTGGTAACCACAAATCTCTTTTTCTATGAGTTTGGTTGTTTGGTTTTTGTTTGGTTGTTGTTTTTTTTTTTCTAACATCTTTATTGGAGTATAATTGCTTTACAATGGTGTGTTTCTGCTGTATAACAAAGTGAATCAGCTACATGTATATGTATATCCCCATATCCCCTCCCTCTTGCATCTCCCTCCCACCCTCCCTATCCCACCCTCCCTATCCCACCTTCCCTATCCCACCCTTGGTTGGGTTTTCTTTTTTTCTTTTGGATGTTTAATTGACCGAGAACGGTTTGTTACAACCAAGCAGGACCCTCCGAGGCCTTCCCAGAATAGACCTCCATCCATGTCCTCCGCCTGCCTTTTGTCTGTAGAAAAACTTTATTCAAAGAATAAATTTAATCAGAGAAGTGAGAAAATGCAGAAAGAAAGGAAACCAGTCAAGCAAGACAAAATAATAATACTTTAGCCATTAAACAAAGTCAAGGACCTTTAGTTCCTCCTCAAGGACTATAGAGAATATTCTGAGCCCTGTTCCTTGAGCTGTTTTGCAGATTGTGAAACCCCTACCAGGTGGAAGATGTTAACTGTCTGCTGCCCACAAGCTCGGAGACCTCAGACCGGTTGGAACCAGAAGGTTGATGATGCCGACTCCTGATTACCTCACCACCAGCCAATCAGAAGAGTGTCCACGAGCTGACCACGCCCTGCTCCTTGAACGCTATAAGACTCCTCACTACCCCTTCCAGGGTGGGACACACAGTTCTGAGGGCGTGAGCCTGCTGTGGCCCCCTTTGCCTGGCAAAGCAATAAAGCTCTTCTTTTCTACTTCACCCCAAATTCTGTCTCCACATTTCTATTCGGCACCAGTGAACAGAGGCTGAGTTTCGGCAACACCTGGCGCACAAATTTTTTGTCAGAAGTGTTGCAGTATGTAATCTGTGACATCCTATAAAAGTAAAGAACCGTGATGTTTTGGTGAATTTCGGATGCATTTTCCGCCAGGCTGTTTGAAAAATAGATAATAGCTTATTGGTTCCTACCTCAACCATTCTTACCTAAATGCTGGCCTCAGGCTAAGAGCTAAGTTCTCACAACGGTACTGGAAGGCAGGCCTTTCCTGAGGACCTCCCACTTCCCACTGCAGACCCAGACTCTCAGGCACATCAGACCCTTCACTGTTCCCTGCTCTCCTCCTTTCCTTTTTTTTTTTTGGCTGCGCCATATGTCTTAATTCCCTGACCAGAGATTGAATCCGTGCCCCCTGCACGGGAAGCGTGGAGACCTAACCACTGGACCGCCAGGGAAGTCCGTCCTCCTTTCCTTTTAACTCCCTTTACTAGGCAGTGCATGGTCCTGTCTCCTGCCAGGAATAAGTCCCTGAATTCAGTAATCAGGCCACTTAGGATTTTTCACAGTCCTAGTCTTTCCACAGGTATCAATACTTGGCCTGATTGCTAAAGACCTAACATGGGGTCCCCAGGCTCAGCCTAAGACTGGCCTTCTCTTAACCAATATAACATCAATGGTCCCAAGGTTTGCTTGAGAACTGCACACGGATTTATTTTAAACAGTAGGAAAAAAGTATGACTTAAATTGACATGGGGAGGGGTGGAGGAGGAATAAATTAGGAGTTTGGGATTAACATATACACAGGACTATATATAAAATAGATAACCGACAAGAACCTACTGTACAGCACAGGCAACTCTACTCAATATTTTGTAACAACTTATAAGGGAAACAAATCTGAAAAAAAACATGTATGTATTATGGGTATATATGTATGTAAAACTGAATCACTTTGCTGTACACCTGAAACTAATACAACATTGTAAGTCAACTATACTTCAATACAAAAAAGTTTAAGTTAAATATTTAACAAATTAAATAACAGAATCGGAATCAGAATCAGAATTCAGTCTGATTCTCTCCCCACCACCATTCCCTGAAGTCTTTCTAGGAGAAAAATGAAAATTTAAATCACATAGCAATCGTTCTTAGCTCTGAAAACAAAGAGAAGTCAATTTTCCCCCTGATCAAATAGCTTGTTTTTTCCTTAGAGACATTGTGAATCTTGAAACTGATGGGATTTCCCTTGTGTTCTAGGAAGCTCAGAGTCAAGTCGTCAACAATGGCCTTTGGCAACTAGGTAAGATGCTGCAGTGTATGTTTTAAATAATAACACAACTCCTGGCTTCTTTGTATTTCCCTACCACTCATATTCCCTTAGTCTGCAGTTTCTCATTTACTTATTTTCCATTGTATTGGTTGAGTGTATCTTTGAAATCTATCTTTTGAGGATAAGGTGAGAGGTAGGAAATCATCCAAATAATAATTAAAGCAGCTAACACTTAGAGAATTATTAAGTGCCAAAGACAGTCCTGAGCATTTATTCAATACTCAACAGTGCCCTTATGAGGCAGCTACTATTATTATTGTACCCATTTTACTGAAGAGGAACCAGAGAAGCTAAGTAGCTTGCCCAGGCTTACAATGGCAGTGAGCTTTTGAGCTGGAATACGTCCCCAGGTGTTCTGGCTCCAGACAGGGGATAGAATTACGTATGTATCAGGGAAGGATGGGTGCTGGGTGGGTGAGGGATCCCTGGGTTTCTGAGAGAGCCTCAGTTACCCATGTTGTTGTTATGTGAAGACAGCCTTAAAGTATGTGTGCGGGTGTGTTATGATACATGCATGTTTATTTGCTACAATAGCTAAGCCATTGGACTGAGGTGGCTCCAATGCCTTGGTAGCTTACGTAAGCAAACCACAACCTAAGAATCAACGCACTCGAATCTGAGAAAATACGACTTAAGTACCACCAGTAAGAAATAGCCAGCTAGGCTTTCCCAAACAAGGCAACTGCTTAAGCTATCGCCAGTCAAATAATTGCTTCGCTTTGCTTTGCTTCTGCATCATCTCCGTAAAATCCTCTCCCCTTCCTCCTGTTGGTGGAGCGCTCCTAACCACTGTTAATCTGGTGCTGTTCAGTTTGAATGGATATATGCTCAAAGAAACTCTTGAAAACTTTAGCGTGCCTCGGTTTACCTTTAAACAATATGCACTCATCTCTGCATTGTAAACATTATGTAAGGTATGCAAAAAACTGTTACTTGCAGTTATGTCTAGGGAATAGGGGAGAGGAGGGAAACTTACTTTTCTCTACGTATTCTTCTATATTGTTTACATTTTAAAATGTAACAAGTATTTTTTATAATAAACAATAATTTTTATAATAAAAATCTGGTAAGATATTAATTCTTTAAGAGATTCAAAATAATTTTTACTTCTACACACCAGGAAGGCAACTGAGTTTGTGTTCTATGTTCTGGGTACAATTGTTCCGTGGTGCGTTGGAGGGAGTGGGTACAGTTTCTTTCTGTTTCAGGAACTCCACCAAAGACAACCTACAGGTGGTGTTTGTGAGACACGCTGGGACCTGGGACTCTTTGCTGCAGTGCTTGCCCCTGGACACACCTCTCCTTGAGCTACAAGATACAAGGAAACTATATGGGACTAAAAATAACTGCATGCATGCACAGTTAGGGCAAATTCTGGGCAAAAGATATAAAGAGACCAAAAAACCAAACTGCCACTTTTGAAGAGCCCCAGAGCAAAAGCAGGGGGTCGGGAGCAAAAGCAGGGTACTGCGCGTGCCCCCTGCACTCAACGCCACCTAAGGGGTGGGCAGACCACCTCAGCCAACCCCTCCAGCCAGATGCCTGGACACACCCCTACCCTCAGCCCATTAAGGAACAAGCTCGTCCCCCCCCCCTCCCTCAGGGAGCGAGCAAGCAAGGCGAGCAAGCCAGGGACCCTGTTGTTTGTTCTCGCTGCCCCCCTGCTGCAGCAGGGGCCCCAGTAAAGCCTTGCCTGAATTTCTTGTCTGGCCTCTAGTCAATTTCTATTGATTAAGGAGGCCGAGAACCCCGGTCGGTAACATTTGGTTGGGAAGCGGGAGCTAATAGGGAGAGGCGGGGACCCTGACTTTGCAAGCTGGAGACTGCGCCGGGGTGGGGTGCAGGGGCAACTTCCCCGGGCTTGGGAAGGGGATGCCGAGCTGTGGATGCCAGGAGTGGTGGAGACCGCTCATGGTGTCCAGATGCAGCAGGGCTGAGGGCTGCCTGCTGAGACCCCAGACAATAGCTCTGTGGGGTTGGAGGCAGCCGTGAGATTTCAGGGACCGACCTGTGGTCAGTTTGCGGACCTCTCTGCCGGGCATCAGCACCTGTCCTACGGGAAGGGCAAGGTCACCAGGAATGTCATGTAGCAGAAGGACGACAATGACCACCGTGGTCTGTGGACTGAGCCCCCGGCGGCTGCTCTCAGGGTTCTCCTCCAACCTGAGGAGGGCAAGTGCCGGAAAGAGGTCGAAGTCCCTCTACCCGGAAGTCAGATGAAATTTGACCTGGAAAAACGAAGTAGGTGTCATTTCTTTTTTTTTTTTTCTTTTATTTCTTTTATTTATTTATTTTTGGCTGCATTGGGTCTTCATTGCTGTGCGTGGGCTTTCTCTAGTTGCAGTGAGCAGGGGCTACTCTTCGTTGTGGTGCGCGGGCTTCTCATTGCAGTGGCTTCTCTTGTTGCAGAGCACGGGCTCTAGGCGCACGGGCTTCAGTAGTTGTGGCTCGCGGGCTCTAGAGCGCAGGCTCAGTAGTTGTGGCACACGGGCTTAGTTGCTCCGCGGCATGTGGGATCTTCCCGGACCAGGGCTTGAACCCATGTCCCCTGCATTGGCAGGCAGATTCCTAACCACTGCACCACCAGGGAAGCCCCAGGTGTCATTTCTTACACTGATTTGAAAGAGAGAGAGAGAGAGAGAGATTGCCGTTTGTGGGGTTTCTTTATTTTTACTGAATTCGCAAATACAACTTAGTTAGACTTTGAGGAAAAGGTAAGCAAATTAGATGAAGTGGCCCCAAGAACCTAGGATGAGCCACCAAATCAGGGGGAGAGGAAAGGAGAAGGGGAAGCGCCTCTCTTAAAGGGGTTTCAGAACCAGTGGGCAATGCAGGTGTGGGGTTTTCAGATTTCATCCTGCTTAGAAGGCAGAGGAGAGCCTCCTGTGGGCTTTTCAGCTGGGCAAGGCAGGATCCCAGGCTTAGGCGGGGAGAGGAGCAAGGCTGCGTCGGGAGAAGGCTGAGCTGAGCTGAGAGGCTCTTCACAGCCCATTCAACCAGATCCGCGGCCTTGGTGGGACAGCGGAGAAAGGCTTCCATGCTACAGCCAAGCTTGAAAGCTACTGGCACTTTGGATGCCCATCCTCCACCAGCGTGACGTGCCAAGTACCGCTCTAGGCTTCAGGGACACAGGGAACAACGGATCATCATTACCTACAGAACGACAAATCACAGTGGCAGGTAAGTTCTATGAAGACAAGTAAAGGGGGGTCAGGAGTGACGTGGAGGGGGGAGGCTGCTCCTTTAGAAAGAGCCACGGAGGAGTCTTCTCTGGGGAGCTGTCTGAGCCAAGAGCAAAAGACGTGAGGAAGTGACCCCCACAGAGATCTGGGGCCAGGTTTCCAGGCAGAGGAAACAGCAGATGCAGAAGCCCGGACAGAATCGTGCTTGGCACTTTCACAGACCAGCAAGAGGCCAGTGTGGCTGGAGCGTAAGGAAGGGGGAGCGGCTGGGTGGTCGGGGAGGGGCCTGAACACATGGAGACTCTGGGGCCTGGTCTACACCATGAGGTGGAGCCACAGGAAGGTTGACAGAAATAACATGATCTGACATCCTCGTTGGACAAGAGCCTTTCTTCTCTGGGGAGAATGGACCATGGAGTGAGGAGTGGAGTAGGGAGGTCCATGAGGCCATTGCCCAATGCTGCATCTGGAAGAGCATGAAGGTGGCTTGATGGGAAGGTGAGGGGTATGGGAGGGGAGAGGGGATGACAGGATGTAACGCCGGATCCCATGCGGGATATGAGGGACATGGAAGCATTGGGGCTGGACCCAAGGCTACCAGGATAAGAACCCTGGAGGGGAAGACTGGGAATGGGGTAGCCAGACTTCTGGGCTAGTTCATGTTAGATTTGAGAACCAGGCCATGGGTCCATGAGCCTGGATTCAGAGGAGAGTCCAAGGGCGGAGTTTCATATCCAAGAACTTCACCAGACATATGGCATTTGTGTTATAACCATGCACCAGCTGAGATCACCCAAGAAGAGAGTGTAGAGAAGAGGGCTGAGAACTGAGTCCTGGTGAAATCCCAAGCTTAGAGTTTAGGAAGAGAGAAGGATCCAGCAAGAGGGCTGAATAGGAGCAGCCAGTGAGGGGGGAGCATCAGGAGAGCCTGGGGGTCGGGGTAGCCAAACCAAGAAAGGGTTTCCAGAGGCGGGAGCAAGCAACCAATCAAATCTACTGAGAACAGAGGAAGAAGTACACAGAGAATGAGCTGTTGGATTTTCCAGTTGGGGTCAAGGGTGACCTCAACAAAAGCCTATTTAATGGGTGAACAAAAGCCTGACTGAAGTGAGTTGAACCGAATGGGAGGGAGGGGGTGGAGACAATGAATAGAGTCCTCTAGGAGTTTCGCTGGAGAGTGGCTCTGAGGAAGGTTTCTATAGCTGGAGGGCAATGTGGGGTCATGGAAGGGTCTTTGTCTTTGACATTGGAAAGATGTCAGCGTGTCATGTGTTGATGAGAATGCCCCACTGTGGAGGGAGAGGTCTACAGTGGGCACAGGAGTGGGAGGAGGAACGATGGCTGGAACAAAGTCCAGCTGTGGACAAAAGATGGCGGCGACTCCACACACAGCGGGTGCTCCCCTTTCACGGGAGCTGGGACAGGACGATCTCAAGGCAGGAAGACAGCAGAGATGATGGGTCCATGTGTATGTGGATGGATGGCGCTGGCAGTGGGAGCCCGGGAGGTTCTCTTCTGGTTGCTTTTCTTTTTTTTTTTTTTAATTTTTGTATTTATTTATGGCTGTGTTGGGTCTTCGTTTCTGTGCGAGGGCTCTCTCTAGTTGCGGCAAGCGGGGGCCACTCTTCATCGCGGTGCGCGGGCCCCTCACTATCGCGGCCTCTCTTGTTGCGGAGCACAGGCTCCAGACGCGCAGGCTCAGTAGTTGTGGCTCACGGGCCTAGTTGCTCCGCGGCATGTGGGATCTTCCCAGACCAGGGCTCGAACCCGTGTCCCCTGCATTGGCAGGCAGATTCCCAACCACTGTGCCACCAGGGAAGCCCCTGGTTGCTTTTCTTGGTGTAATAAATGCAAAATCATCTTCTCAGGCTAGGGAGAGGGAGAAGGCATTGGGATTTTGAGAAGAGAGAAGGTGTGAATTTGTTCTCTAGGACAGAGAGAGCATGAATAGACAAGGGAAATCAAGTACTGGGAGCCCACAGGAAGTGTGTGGTCATACATTTAAAGCAAGACATGTCGGATTGGTTGCGTGTGTTTCTACAGCCATGTTTAGCTGCTACGGTCCAGGCCTGATGTGGGCAAGGGATGGGATATAGCTAGTGCTGGAATGTGGGGTGCAGGTCTGATGAAATGGGGGGGGGTCTAGAGAGATCAGGATGAAAGGTCGTGAAACCCCTCACTCCCTCCTTCCAGCTTGAGCAGCCTGAGAAACAGGAGGCAGGTCGATGGGTCAGAAATTGTTGGAGTGGAGATATTTGAGTGAAAGATAAGAGTAGGGATTCAGGGAGTGGAGCTCTTGGGCCAGTTTAGGTCCTGCTTGAGTTTGGGGTGAGCTGTGGGTGAGTGGGCATCTTATCTGGAGCAGGTGACTCTAGACAGTCCCTTGAAGCCTGTCAGACAAGGGGAGGCCAAGAACTTTCCACGAGATGTTCCACTTTGAGTTTAAGAAGAGCTCACCTTATTTTATGGTACTGTAAGTCCTACAATATGACATCATACAGATGGTCCACGCTGAGCCCCATCATGTGCTGGCACTGTTCTGAGTTTACACGTATTAAATCATGGACTCTTTTTTTTCGTTTTTCTTTTTTCTTTTTTTTTTTTTTAGATTCTTTTCCCATATAGGCCATCACAGATTATTGAGTAGAGTTCCCCGTGGTATACAGTAGGCTCTTATTAGTTATCTATTTTACATATAGTAGTGTGTATATGTCAGTCCCAATCTCCCAATTTATCCCTACCCCCCATCCCCTTTAACCATAAGTTTGTTTTCTACATCCGTGACTCTACTTACGTTTTGTAAATAAGTTCATTTGTACCCTTTTTTTTTTACACTGTTGGTGGGAATGTAAATTGGTACAACCACTATGGAGAACAGTATGGAGGTTCCTTAAAAAAACTAAAAATAGAACTACCATGTGACCCAGCAATCCCACTCCTGGCATATACCTGGAGAAAACCATAATTCAAAAAGATACATGCACCCCAATGTTCATTGCAGCTCTATTTACAATAGCCAAGACATGGAAACAACCTAAATGTCCATCAACAGATGAACGGGTAAAGATGTGGTACATATATGCAATGGAATATTACTGAGCAATAAAAAAATAACAAAATAATGCCATTTAAATCATGGACTGTTTATAACAACCTTAGGAGTCCTTGTCCCCATGTTACAGTTGAGAAAACTGGTAGAGATGAGTTAGCCTTTCCCATGGGTTAATTCTTATGTACAAGCCATGATCATTGTTTGCTTGAAGTAGTTTGATAACATTGATGCAGCACAAGCCTTTTCCCTGTGGGTAGGAGAAAGGGGGAGGTTGTTTGTTTTGGGGAAAATTGTACCAAGGACATAAGGATGCTGTGCTTTGGAAAATACCACATCTTTCTTAGTATTTTCATACATTTTAAGAAATGTCCTTTTTGTTGACCTTAGGATTAGTGAAGCTGATTTTGAATATATCAGCTTGACAAGGCAATAGTTTCCAAGGAGGGCAGGGAACAGCCCCTAGGGGACGTCTCAGAAATGAGTCAGAATTTTTTGGTCACTTCACTGACTAGATGGGGAGAGGAGTCCAGATGGCACCCATGGGTGGAGTTGAGGAACGTAGGACTTTCCTGTAGCTGTAAAACCTGCTTAAATTTAAGCATAAATTTTTGTCCAGTTTGAAGTGAATTTTTCTAGGACTACAACAAATTTTCTAGAAGGTCAATTCTCTTTAAAATCGAGGGAAGATTGTACTTTGTTTTGATTGGAATTTTGCCTAATTGTTCACCATTTTAGAAAATCATCACTCTGCCCATAATATTTCAGTTACCATGGCAACATACCTATTAGTCAATATTAATATCTGTGTAATTGCAGTGATTCTACTTGTGTATAGACAAATATATTTACTTAGCTCTTATTTTCAAATGTTAGAAATAAAGAAAAATGAATGTTTTTCATTAGAAATTGGTACAATCGCCTGACTACTTGATTATATATTCTAGTGTAGCCATACTGAAGGACTCACATATTGAAAATGGATTATTCTACTTTATAGTTAAGACACTATGCTGATATTTTTAAATTATTGTTTGTAATTATGTTATCTTTCAACGAATTTCAGAATAAGAAAGAGAACATACATAATATCTGTTAACCTAAGGGGTGCGGGTCTGGCACTATTGAGAATCATTGTGGGAAAGGAAAACCAGGAAAGTGATTATTGTCACACCTGGGCTGAGGTGGCAGATTATTCCCAGAGCTCTTTGGCACAGAGGGAGCCCAAGTGTGTGATTTGAAGCAAAAGAGAAGCCTCCAGAAGGGAAGAACCCCCAAATTCCAGATGGGTAGCTGGAATGCAGTACTGGAGAGACCAAAGAAGCCACCATGATAAAGAGAAGTGAGGATTTCTGGCCACAGAACCTTGTAGGGTCTGTGAAAGGGTATGTGTTCCATTCAGAAGTCGGTGAGAGGTTACTGACAGGTTTAAATAGGAGAATGATCAAATTTTCATGTTAGGAAGAATTCAATATGCAGAATCGATTGGAGGAGAGTGAGATTAGAGTAATTCCATAGGAGACTGCTCAGGAATCTAGGAGGGAGATAATGATGGCTTGGATTGGGGTCTAGACAGTAGAAATGCTGAGGTGTGCAACAGGGGTTCCAGAAGAACTCAGAAGGTAGAATAGGCAGGACTTGGCAGTTGCATGAGGAGAACCCTGCAACATGCAGCTCCAGCTCCTCTGTCGGCACAGCCATTCTTCAGAAAGAAAGCATGGACCCACCAACCATGACCTGAGAACATTTTAACACAGTCAGATTTATTGAGATACGATGTTGAAAACAGATAATTGACATACAATAAACTACACATCTAAATGTACAATTGGATACATTTTGGCATAGGGATGCACCAGTGAAACCATCACCACAATCAAAATCATGACCACACCCTTCACCCCAAAGTTTCCTCACAATCCATCCCTTTTGCCCCTCTCTACAACCTTCCCATTGCAGGCACAACAGATAGGCTGTCTGTCGTTACAGGTTACATTGCATTTTCAAGGATTTTATATAATAGAATCAGGTTAGCGCAAGTTCGTGTGCCCGATGCACAGTGAGGCCAAACACACCAAAACATCGGAGTCTGGAGCAGAGAAAGGTTTATTGCAGGGCCATGCAAGGAGATGGGTGGCTCATGCCCTAAAAAGCCCCGAGTTTCCCGAAGGGTTTCAGCAACGCATTGTTAAAGGCAAGGTGAGGGAGGGGGGTCGCAGGGAATGTGATCAGCTCGTGCACAATCCTCTGACTGGCTGATGGTGAGGTAACAGGGTGGTGTCACAGGGGTTCACATTATCAGTCCTTAGCCTCCAGGAAAAGCAGAGGATATGGGAGCCGGCCTGTCCTGGGAAGGCCCCATAGGGTCCTGCTCAGTTACAATCATACATTATGTATTCTTTTTGGTCTGGCTGCTTTCAAAACATAATTGTCTTGAGATTCATCCATGTGATTGTACATAACAATAGTTCATCCCTTTCGTTTCTGAGTAGAATTCCATCGTATGGATATACAACTATTTGTTTATCTATTTCCTTTTTGATGGACATTTGGGTTGTTTCTAGTTTGGGGCCATTTAAAATAAAGCTGCTGTAAGCATTTGTATACAAATCATTGTATGGACCTATGCTTTTTTTTTTTTGTCTCTTAGATAAATACCTAGAACTGGAAGAGCTAGGTCATATGGTAGATAGATGGATATTTAACTTTCTAAGAAACTGCTGAAGTGTTTTTCCAAAGTGGTTGCACCATTTTACATTTCCATCAAAAGTATATGAGAAATCCAATTTCTTCACATCCTTGTCTACACTTGGTGTGGTCAGCCTTTTAAAATTTAGCCACTCTACAGGTAGGTACTGGTTTAGATGGTTTAATTTTCACTGCCTTAGTGAGTAATAACATGGAGTGTCTTATGTGTGCTTATTTGTCATCCTTGTATCTTTTTTGGTGAAGATTTTTGGCCCATTCTTTCATTGGGTTGTTTGTTTTCTTAATGAGTTTTGAGAGTTCTTTACATATTCCAGATACAAGTCCTTTATCAGATGCACGATTTTGCAAATATTTTCTCCCAGTCTGTGGTTTATCTTTTCATTCTCTTAACAGTATCTTCTAAAGAACAGAAATTCTTAATTTTGATGATTTCTAGTGTATCATTTTTTTCTTTATAGATCCTGTTTTTGGTGTTGAATATAAGAGCTTGTTGCTTAACACAAAATCACAAAGATTTTGTCCTAGGTTTTCTTCCAGAAGTTTTTAAAATTTTAGGTTATATATTTAAGCCAATGATCCATTTTGAGTTAATTGTGGTTTTGGGTGTGAGATATAGATCTACATTCTTATTCTTTTTTGCATATGGATATCCAATCATCCTTTCTCTACTGAATTGCATCACACTGCATTAATTACTGTAGCTTAATATTAAGTGTTGAAGTCACGTAATGTTAGTATTCTAACATTGCTCTTCTTTTTCAAAGTTGTTTTGGCTATTCCATGAAATGCATAAAATATGCATTTCCATTTGAATTTTAGAATCAGCTTTTCATTTTCTACAAAAAAATCTGCTGACTTTCTTATCTTATTGCATTAGCTAGGACTTTTGGTAGGATGTTGAATAGAAGTGGTGAGAGTGGGCATCCTTGCCTTGTTCCTGATCTTATTGGGAAAGGATCTAGTTTTTCACCATTAGGTATGGTGTTAGCTGGTGGCTTTTTGTGGATGTTCTTTGTAAAGTGGAGGAACTTACCCTCTTATTCCTTGTTTGTTAAGAGTTTTTATCAGGAACGGGTTTTAGATTTTGTCAAATGCTTTTTCTGCATCTATTGATATCATGATATACTTTTTCTTTTTTACTTGTTAATGTGATGGATTACATTAATTGATTTTCTAATCAATTAAGGGACTAGGTTTGCATGCCTGGAATAAATCCCACTTGGTCATCATGTGCAATTATTTTTACACATTGTTGGATTCAATTTGATATTATTTTGTTGAGAATTCTTACATCTATATTCATGAGAGATACTGAAATGTAGTTCCCCTTTCTTGTAATGTCTTTGTCTGGTTTTGGTATTAAGATAATGATGTGCTCATAGAATGAGTTAGGAGGTATTCTCTCTGCTTCTATTTTCTGGAAAAGATTCTAGAGAACTGGTATAATTTCTTCCTTATATTTTGTAGAATTCACCAGTGAACCCATCTGGGCCTGGGTCTTTCTTTTGAAAAGTTTTGGAAAGTTATAGTTATTGATTTAATTTATTTAATAAATATAGGCCTATTCAGATTATCTTTCCAGACACTGTACTGCTGGCATATGCATAGACGTATAGAATTGAGAGTCCAGGAATAAACTCTCACATTTATGGCCATATGATTTTTGACAAGGATGCCAAAACAATTTAATGGAGAAAGAATAGTCATTTCAACAAATGGTGCTGGGGGAATCCCCTGGTGGTCCAGTTTTTAGGACTCCGAGCTCTCACTGCTGAGGGCCCAGGTTCAATCCCTGGTTGGGGAACTAAGATCCCACAAACGCCATGGCCAATAAATAAATAAAATAATATTTAAAAAATGGTGCTGGGATAGCTAGATATCCACATGCAGAAGAGTGAAGTTGGACTCCTTTCTCATACTATGTACAAAAATTAACTCAAAATGAATTATAGACCTAAATGTAAGAACTAAAGCTATAAAACTCTTAGAAGAAAACATGGATGTAAATCTTTGTGACTTTGGATTGGACAAGGGTTTCTTAGACATGACATCTAAAGCACAAGCAAGAAAAGAAAAATTAGATAAACTGAACATCATTAAAAATTTTTAATTTTTTGCTTCAAAGGACACTATCCAGAAAGTGAAAAGACAACCCACAGAATGGGAGAAAATTTTTGCAAATCATTTACCTGATAAGGGAGTGGTATTAGAATATATATAGAACCCCTACAATTCAATAATAAAAAGACAACCCAATTAAAAATGAACAAAGAATTTCAATAGATGTTCAAAAAATATACATATATATGGCTAATAAGCACATGGAAAGATACTCAGCATCATTAGTCACTGAGAAAATGCAAATCAAAACTACAATGAAATACCACTTTACACACCCTAGGATGGCTATAATCAAATAGACAAGTGTTGGTGAAGATGTGGATAAATTGGAACCCTTATACACTGTTGGTGGGAATATGAAATGGTGCAGCAGGGTTAGAAAACTGTAAGTTCTTCAAAAAGTTAAACATAGAGTTACTATATGATCCAGCAATTACACTCCTAGACAATTCCACCCAAGAGAATTGAAAACACATTCACACAAAAACTTTCACACAAATGTTTATAACAGCAAGTGTTCCACCAAACTCAGCAAGAAGCATGACCCCAGGCTCTGGGGTTACTGGCAAGCAGTCAATAAAGACCCAGGCACAAGGATAGAGAAGCAATATCTAAAGAGAAAATGCCCCAAATGCCCATGAACAAAGTTTAGTTGAATAAATCTATTCTATTTAGAATTGCTGATAACATTTAAAAGACACCAACTCATAGGGTAAGTGTTTTAATGAAATGGTAAATTGAAGGGAACTTTATGAGTTTCCTTTAGAGAAAATTTATTAAATTTTTTGTTTTTCAACTTTTCCAATCACAAAAAAGTCCTGTAATTCTTTTGATTCTAAGGGACCTACAGTGCCCCAAAAGCATACAAGATGGTCACAGGGCTGCTCCCCGATTTCTATCATAGTAGCCAAAAAGTGTAAACAACAGAAATGTCTGTCAACTTATGAATGAATAAACAAAAGATAATGTATTTATGATAGAATTTTATTCAGCCTTAAAAAGGAATGAAGTAGTGATACATGCTACAACACGGATGAACCTGGAAACATTACATGCTAAGTGAAAGACACCAGACACAGAAAGCCACATATGTATGATTCCATTTATATTAAATGTCCAGAATAGGCAAATCCACCAAGACAGAAAGTAGATTAATGGTTCCCAGGGTCTGAGAAAAAGGATGAATGGGGAATGAGTGCTAATAGTTGTGGGGTTTTCTGAGGTGATGAAAATGTTCTGGAATTGGATAGCGGTGATGGTTGCACAACATTATAAATATACTAAAAACTACTGAATTGTATACTTTAAAATGATGTATTTATGGTATGTGAATTATAGCTCAATAAAACTGTTATTAAAAAAAGTAATTCAGACATATTAAAGAAAATGTAAACAGTGGAGAAAAGAAATGGCCGTAATTTCACTGTGTTAGGATCCAGTCAGGAAAAAACAAACTGTACTAGATATTTCAGATGGATGGGATTTAATATAGAAAACTAGTTCGAAAGTGCTGATAGAACTAAAGGAGCCACAGAGGAGAAGGTGAGATATTGCAGAGATTAGTAAGTGCAGAAATCACCCACCATGCCCAGGGCTAGGGGAACAAAAGGAGTGGGGGGAGGGTGGTGCTGTCAGAACCCAGGAGCTTGCTCCCTGCTGGGGAGGCCCCGGGGAGTATTGGAACAGCCCAGGTGAGGCCACCTGGGCCGGTACTAAAACCCTGGAGAGACATCTCTGGGGGTGAGGAAGGGTGCAGGGGTCCCTTCGATGAAGGAGCGCCCGCCCAGAGCATCCGGAAACAGGAGCGTCTCCCCTCCCCCACCTACTCCTCCCACTGCGCTTCCTTCCCAGGATCAGAACCGCAGGTGAGGCAGCCAACTGGGAAGCGGCGGAGCAGTTTGTCTGCAGGTCCCAACCCCCTGCAGCCCACAGCAGAGCTCTGCAAGTAGGGAATGGGTTAGGAGAACAAATGTCAGGACCACCCACCAGGAATCTGACGATATTCTGACTGTGGAATGCGTCTAATTTCATTTTTATAGAGATTCATTTTATGGAGATGTTTTAGAAATACTATATTTCCATTTGATGCCTGCTTTTTCTATTTTACATTATATAAAGACATGGAAAATACTTATGATCATCATCATGACTGCCATTCCTCAAGGCCATGTAGAGCCCCAGTGAAACACTGACGTTGGATTTCACAAACTGTGGTCTAAGCACCACCAGTTTCAGGATCACCTGAAAGCGTTATCCAAAACTCTACCCCTTACCTACAGAACCAGAATCTCTGGGCGCGGGACCTGGAATCTGCATTTTTAACACTCTCCAAGGAATTTTTATTTACACCAAGATTGGTGAACACTCCTGAAACCTGGAGAAGCTGAAATATTAAGTTCTATCAAAAGTTGTTCTACGTCAATCCCAATCTCCCAATTTATCCCTCCCTTCCCCTTACCCACTGGTAACCGTAAGTTTCTTTTCTACATCTGTAACTCTATTTCTGTTTTGTAGATAAGTTCATTTGTACCCGTTTTTTAGATTCCACATATGAGCAATATCATATGGTATTCGTCTTTCTCTGTCTGACTTACTTCACTCGGCGTGATAAGCTCTAGGTCCATCCAGGTTGCTGCAAATGGCATTATATCGTTCTTTTTTATGGCTGAGTAATATTCCATTGTATATATGTACCACATCTTTATCCATTCCTCTGTTGATGGACATTTAGGTTGCTTCCATGTCCTGACTATTGTAAATAGTGCTTCAATGAATATTGGGGTGCATGTATTTTTCAAATTATGGTTTTCTCTGGATATATGCCCAGGAGTGGGATTGCTGGATCATATGGTAGCTCTGTTTTTAGTTTTTTAAGGAACCTCCGTACTGTTCTCCATAGTGGCTGTACCAAGTTACATTCCCACCAACAGTGTAGGAAGGTTCCCTTTTCTCCACACCCTCTCCATCATTTATTGTTTGTAGATTTTTTGATGATGGCCATTCTGACCAGTGTGAGGTGATAACTCATTGTAGTTTTGATTTGCATTTCTCTGGTAATGAATGAGAAAAAAAAAAAAAAAAGCTGTTTTATCTTTTCATTTTGCTTCTTTTCCTAGAAAATTGTTGTTGAAATCCAATAGCTATAGCCTTCTGGGAAGACCGGGAAGACAGCTCTCCCCATGGTCATGGTTAACAGAATTTTCCCCTAAAATTTCTTTCACAATATATACCTCACTGGGTTCAATAATCCTCAAGGTTCCAAAAACTTCTAAATGTTTCCACTGTAGACACCATCTCAGCACCTAGTTTTTCGTGTATCTACCATCTCTTAATCATCTGAACTTCCGGCCAGTCTCACAACTGATAGAGGCTGGCAGTCATGCAATCATCTCCTGTGATAACACATCAACACATTCTCCTTTTTTTTCTTTTTTCTTTTTAAGACATGTAAGCAGGGAACGAGAGGCAATGGAAAGAAAAGAAGGGGAATTGAGTGCCGTTTTTCACTGAGAAATCACACACTGGCCAATCTTGGGAAAGTGGCTGCCTAAAGATCAAATAGAAATAATGTTTGGAAGATGAAATTTCCAAATTATTTGGTAGCAGTTGTGGAGTCCCAGGCTTAATGATAGCTCATTAAAATTGCTCTTTTAAGCACTCAGGTGAATCTTCCTATGCAGGCCTTTGTCTTCGAAAAAAAGGAAATTTTGAGATTAGCTCACCATGTGAATCTACTCATCTATTTCTTCTAGGAAGAGAAAGAACAATGGACTAATAACACCATTCCTATATTCAGGGTCCTATAAGGCAAAGACTCACAGTCACCAAGTTTTAATGCCAGCTGCAGCTTTTCCAGCAATCTGAGGAGTCACTAATACCAGGCATTTTGCTCAGATAATACCTGTGCCGAGGCATGGTAATATCCTATGTGGTCACATATCCAAGGACAATCCTCCGTGAAGTATGTCTAGGTGCGAGTCACATTTTGTTGTTGTTGTTGTTGTTTTGTTTTGTTAACGCAGATTTTTGGTACATTTCTATCTACGGGTGCTTGGGCTTCCTGAAGGGATTTTTCTTGTACTTGCCTGTTTGGAAATCCATACAATGCATTTAATTTCAGGATTGGCTGCTCTGTTTTATTAAGTCCATTCATCATTTATCGTGGGGTCATAAACACCTACCCCGGAAGGGAGCGGGGGAATAGGCAGCCACTGGTAGAAAGACCAAGCCAGGACTCCCGTGGTTAAGACTCCGAGCTTCCAATGTGAGGGGGCTCAGGTTCGATACCTGGTTGGGGAACTAAGATCCCACATGCCAAGCGGCCCGGCCAAAAAAACCCCCAAAGAATTCACTGCGTGACAGTCATTGCTAAGCTAAGGAGACGGAGGAGAAAGCCGCTGAATGCCGTTCTAAAGATTTGCACAAGAAATACGGTGGATGGGAGCCCTTTGCCTGAGACGGGGGTGCTGGGGATCAAGGACAAAGGGGCTTGTGACTGTGACAGGTCACGAAGGGCTGCAGAGGATAAATGTGGCCAGGTGGCAGGGGACAGGTCCCAGAGGAGACAGGCAGGTAAAGTCACTCCCCTCCCCAGGACTGGGTTTGAGGCCCCTCCACCCCGGGGGCATCAAACACCAGAGGCCCATCTGTCTTGGAAAAAAGATGACCATGAGACTTGAATCTTATTTTATTACACACCCCGTGGCTGCCACACAGTGGGCTTGTTCAAGACCTCAGGGAGCAAATCGGCCACAACAGTACACGGGAGACCATGAAGTGTTTAAGTGTGTTTGAGAGACACCCCGGATCCTGCCCAGAAAGAGAGAAGTGACTGACGTGGGCAGGCCTTTGCGAAGGATGCCGCTGGACATCACAGCCATCAGCCCACAAAACTGCTGCTTAAGGTCACGCTGCTGCCTGACCAGACCCAGGCTGTGACGAGCACACTGTACGTGGGCAGGCCCCAGAGGGAGAGCCTGCGGACCAGGCTACCTCCCTCGAAGTCTGTGAGGCTCTCTGTCCATTATTAAGACATGCAGGACCTACGTCTGACACTTGCCACTGGCTGTCTCTCCCTTCAGATGTATGGGATACCTCTTCGCTGATTGGCACAAACTCCTATATTTCCCGAAGCCACACGTGGAGGGTCACAGCAGCTCCCAGGCCACCCTGGCTGGGGACGCCAGTGGTTATGCCTGTGTCTGCGGCAGAGGATGGGAAGAGCCCAGGGCCAAAGTTCCAGGGAAAAGGGGATCAGGATCCACCAGGTATCAGGAGCACTCCCGTGGTCCCTGAGTTGTCCCAGCCCCCCCACTTCCGGTGATGTCGGGGGGAATCAAATCCAACATGCCTCCCCTACACCGTACATGGAAGGCCCAGTGGATTCCCTTGAGCCCATCTGCTCTGCCGTCACGAAATCTAAAGGGTCGGCCGCAGACCCTGCAGCAGGCGCGGTGCACGTGTGTGTGGAAGCAATCGAGTCTGTAGCCCCAGGACAGAGAAACGCAGCCATGGGAGGGCAGACAGCAAGGAGGAAGTCAAGCCCACGTGGCCACGGTGGTGCTGCAGACTTCGTCCTCAGAAGATGCTTCCAGTTCATCAGCAGGGGCTGCTGGTCTCTGCCCAGAGGGTGACATGAGTGATGACTCCGGGAGCAGGGCCCACCAGCGAGGAAACAGCTAAAGGTCCATAAGGGGACCCCGTGATGCATGCTTGCAGGATGAAGGGTGCAGTATCCCAGCCCGATGCTGAGGCCTGGATGGGAAGAATGGCCAAGAAGGACGTACCTGTCCGCATGAGAAGTCCCAACCCCTATCTGATGGGTGTAAGTTGCTGCAGGGCAGTGGGAGACAAGCGACTCGAAAGATCATCCTCCAGCCTGTCGTGACCCAGACGTGGAGCCACGAGAGATGACAAGAAAAGAACAAGACCAGAGCAGCCCCGGAGGTGGCAGGCTCAGCTCCTCCCTTCCCCTCACAAGAGCACCAGACCCACCCTGAGGAGTCCAGGACATCTCATAAGTGTGGGTGCTGACCTACAACTGGTTCTACAGCCAGGAACTTCAAATCCAGCCCTATTATGAGACACATGGTAGACAGGTGGATGGTGGACATTGTATCTGAGGTTACGGAAGGGAGCAGCATGGAGGCCACCCTGGAGGCAGCCGAGGGGGCAGGGCTGGAAGTTGTGAGGTCCAGGCCACCTGAGACCAATGAGACAGTGCACTTTGATGTCTATTAAACAGGTGTCCAGGGAGCAGACTCCAACTCTCTTTACTGACATTTAAATAAATGAAAAGACCATCACATGATCTCGGAATGAACTGCTGCTTTCTGTTTGGATGTCCCACAGCCTAGCAGTGACCTCAGAGTAGACACTCTCATGTCAGCAAAGCTGAAACCTGAGACCCTGATCTCCAACCAAGTGGAGCCCTGCGTCACACCAGAGCCCACAGAGCCAGTAGGAATGCTCCATCCTGCCTGAATTGCTGTCACTTTTGTTTCCCCAGAGCTATGGCTGAAAGTCACAGTCTGTGGTCTGGGAGGTGCTGTCCTGTAATGTACTGAATTGTGTTCCTCCCCTCCCCAAATTTATATATTGAAGCCCCAACCCCTAATGTGACTGTATTTGGAAACAGGGCTCTTATGGAAGTAATTAAGGTTAAATGTTGTCATAAGGGTGGGGCCCTGATCCCATAGGATTAGTGTCTTTATAAAATTAGAGGGTGAAGAGAGCACGTGCTCTCTCCACCATGTGAAGACACAGCAAGAAGGTGACTGCCTGACTGCATGCCAAGAAGAGGGCCTTCCCTAGGAACTGAATCCGGAGGCACCTTGGTGTTGGACATTCCAGCCTCTAGACTGTGAGAAAATATATGTCTATTTTGTAAGTCACTCGGTCTATTGTATTTTGATATGGCAGCCAAGCAAACTAAGACACATCTGTCCCCTCTTTTTCACTGTCCTAGCCCCTGTAGATCCTCAAATACAGGCATTTGGTCCAGTCCACACAGTCTACAGACTAAGCAAGGACAGGACTCATACCGCATCAGGGAAGGTAGGAGGGGGTGCAGCAACTTTTGTTGGCAATCAGGACAGGAAAGTCTATCATCATCTGACTTAGCAACTCCATTCCTAGGTATATACCTTACGTACATACACATATTCCAGGAAACTCTACTGAAATTGTGTGCAGCAAAATAACTTGCAATGGCAAACACAGCCCAAATGTCCATCAACAGCAAAATTGGTAAATTCTGGTATAAGCATATAGTGGGATATTATACAATATAGTGAAAACAGTGAAATGAATGCGCTATGCATATTAGAATTGATGAATCTCAAGTAGTGTTGAGTTCATAAAGCACATGAAAAGAATCCATATGATATAGTTCCACTTATACAGAACTTCAAGACCAAGCAACATATTGTACATATTTGCAATAACTGAAGAGAAAAACAAGGAGCAATGAACAACACAGCATGCAGGTTAGAGGTTCTTTCCGGGGGGAAAGGGGAGCGGTGTACATCCCAGAGCTTCAACAGTGTTGGGAATTGTTCTATTTCTTAAGCAGGGTGGTGATTGTCCATGTGTTACTGAGTTTTTTTCTTTTTCGCATTTCTCGAAATTAGGAAAGTCTTACAATCTCCATCAACCGGGTGACAGCTGTCATATGTTATTTCCTTAGAAATGCCTTAACGAATTTATTTCTGTTATGTTTTCCTTTTTATAGATGCACAAGAGTAGCATGTGACAGAGATTTGTCTAAATCTGAATGACTTCAAAATTCCAAGTGACAAAAAAACATTCTGAGCTCCTCATTTGTTCAGGCTTCTCCAAGGCACTGGAAGGGGTGCTAGCAATGTGTTCATATGTATGTTTCTTTTTTCTTTATTGAAGTATAGTTGATTTACGATGTTGGGCCAATCTCTGCTGTACAGCAAAGTGACTCAGTTATACACATATAGACATTCTTTTTTTTATTCTTTTCCATTATGGTTTATCCCACAGGATTGGATATAGTTCCCTGTGCTATACATTAGGACCTTGTTGTTTATCCATTCTAAATGTAATAGTTTGCATCTACCAACCCCAAACTCCCAGTCCATCACTCTCCCTCCCCCCTCCCCCTTGGCAACTACAAGACCATTCTCTATGTCTATGAGTCAGTTTCTGTTTTGTAGATAGGTTCATTTGTGTCATATTTTAGATTCCACATATAAGTGATATCATATGGTATTTGTCTTTCTCTGTCTGACTTACTTCACTTTGTATGATAATCTCTAGCTGCATCCATGTTGCTGCAAATGACATTATTTCATTCTTTTTTTATGGCTGAGTAGTATTCCATAGTATACATGTACCACATCTTCTTTATCCATTCATCTGTTGATGGACATTTAGGTTGCTTTCATGTCTTAGTTTTTGTGAATAGTGCTGCCATGAACATAGGGGTGCATGTATCTTTTTGAATTATAGTTTTGTCCAGGTATATTCCCAGGAGTGGGATTGCTGGATCATATGGTAATTCTGTTTTTAGTTTTCTGAGGAACCTCCATACTGTTTTCCATAGTGGATGTGTGTATGTCTTTTTGTAAATGTTTGCAAAGCAGGATATTTAAACCATAGTCAGTTAAGTTCACTTGCTTTCTACTGCAGCTTCCCTTCAGTCACACAGACAACCCCACACCTCTTCTTTGTCATATGGTATTAGAACAGCTATGAATATTTTTGGAATCTGGCTTGGGGAAAAATGAATTGGGGGGATATTCGCTGGTATACATTTATGTACCTGCAGCTATCTCTAGGCCCAGTTATTGCTGACCGTCCAGGAGAGAAATGACTTGTAGGGATACTGGCTTCTCACTCAATGATGTGACGTGAGGTTAAAGGGCCAGAGAACAAAATGTGATATGAATATAATCTATGAACCTCTGTCCTTGGAATGAGGTATTTAGGTAGTTCTAGAAGAAACAGGGTTTGATGAATACAAGCCAGAAATGAGTCTATGATATCACATAGACATGCCAGACAGTTAATTAATACAAATATTATGTCATTTTCTGAATTTTGTGATGTTTGTGGTATTTGCCAGCTTTTGAAAATTGGTAATTTGTAACTATTACTTTTTCCATTCTAAATAAATGTTCACTTTCATGCCTACTTTTATGTTCATAATTTTGTACCGTTATTTTTTGAACTTTGTATTTTTTAATTTGGTCAAATGTCATCATAACATTTGTATAGGCTGCTCTCTACTCAACACAGAAATTGTACTTTATTTCTCTTTCTTGCGTGCTTACGTTGTATCACTTAAAAATTATAAGGACAGGAAATACAGCATTGTAAAATTACTATTCTTACCATATCACAGCTAATGTTATTTTAAAAAAACATTTATTGAATGCCTATTCTGTGTAGAAATTATTCTAGAAGATGACATATCATTTAATCTCTATAACAACATTTCTCAAAATCCCTCAAATGGGGTCTCAGGACCCCTTACGTTCTTTTTTTTCTTTTTCCTTATAGTTTTTTTCCAGCTTTATTGAAAAATAATTGACATACATCACTGTATAAGTTTAAGGTGTGTAGCATGATGGTTTGATTTGCATGTATTGTGAAATGATCACCACAATAGGTCCAGCTAACATCCATCATCTCATATAGATACAATAAAAAGAAAAGAAAGAAGAAAAAAGGGAAAAAGAAAATTTCTCCCTGTGATGAGAACTCTAGGATTTACTTTCTTAAAGACTTTCCCATAGATCATACAGCAATGTCAGCTGTAGTCCTCATTGTTGTATATTACATCCCTGCTACTTATTTATCTGATAACTAGAAGTCTGTATCTTTTGACCACCTTCATCCATTCCCTTCTCCCCCTACCCTCCGCCTCTGATACCTACAAGTCTTATTTCTTTTTCTGTGAGTTTTATTGTTTGCTTTTTTAGATTCCACATATAAGTGCCTTAAAGAGAGACTCCAATATCAAATGTGTTTCAGGCCTCACAAAACTTATCTGCCCCTAAATAAAAGTTTATCAGAGGATTCTGACTCTGAACTTTCTGTTGCTACCACTTGATCTCCATGCCCCCTTATCCTACAACAAGTTAACCACTTCATGAGTTTCTGATTTCTTCTGTGAGTATTTTTGCAAAATTAAGCATATATGAATATACACACACATGTATTCTTATTTAACCTTTTATTTTACACCAAAGGTGGCATGTATGTATTCACTATTTTTATGCAAATTTTTAAAATTTAATTTTTATTTTATATTATAGTTGATTTACAATGTTGTATTAGTTTCAGGTGTACAGCACAGTGATTCAGTTATATGTATACATATATCCATTCTTTTTCAGATTCCTTTCCCATATAGGTTACTATAGATTATGGAGTAGAGTTCCCTGTGCTATACAGTAGGTCCTTGTTAATTATCTATGTTATATATAGTAGTATGTATATGTTAATCCCAAAATCCTTATTTATCCCTCCCCCCACCTTTCCTCTTTGGTAACCATACGTTTGTTTTCAAAATCTTTGAGTCTGTTTCTGTTTTGTAAATAAGTTCATTTGTGTCATTTTTTTATATTCCACATATAAGTGATATCATATGATATTTGTCTTTCTCTGTTTGACTTGCTTCACTTAGTATGATGATCTCTAGGTCCATCCATGTTGCTGCAAATGGCATTATTTCATTCTTTTTTATGGCTGAGTAGTATTCCATTGTATATATGTCCCACATCTTCTTTATCCATTCCTCTGTCGATGGACATTTAGGTTGCTTCCATGTCTTGACTAATGTAAATAGTGCTGTCAAATCTGTTATTTTCTAAAATTTTATTTTCTGGATTTTGAGTAATAGTTATCACAGGCTTTTTGCATTTTTAGGTTATAAAGAAACCATCCCATGTTTTAATCTAGTACTTTTAGCTGCTAATTTTTAATCTAATATACACTGTGAAGTACATATCCAATTTTATCTATTTTCAAATGGCTATCCAATTGCCCCAACACCATTTATTAAAGAGCCCATCCCCTTACCCCAGCAGACTTGAGATGCCATCTAAAGCAAACACTAATGTTTGTATGCACTTGGCTCTATTTCCAGATTTGTTCTGAACTTGCTGTTCCACTGATCTATTTGTCTATTCCTGCATCAATACCACATAGTTTTAATATCTGGTTGGGCTAGTTGTCCCCTCAGTCTGCCATTCTTGTTGTTTATTTTATCATAAAATCTTTAGGATTAACCTGTCTAGCCTCAGAAAGTAATTTGTTAGGTTTTTAAAGTGAGATAGTGTTAAATTTTACACATTGACTTGGAGAAAATTGACATCTCTGTGATGTTGAGTCATTCCACCCAAAAATGAGGGATTTCTTTCCGTTCATTCAAGTCTACTTTTGTTATCTTCAGGAATATTTTATAATTTTCTCATGTTGGTTTTTGTGTACTTCTTGAGTTTATTCCTAGCTGCTTATTTTTTCTTTTCTGGTGTTATTGTAATTAGGGTCCATTTTATCTTCTAGTTTGTTATTATAAATACAGACTAAGGCTATTTTTGTATGTTAATTTACTATCCTGCTCCTCTACTGAATTCTCAGATTGTTAGTATGAATTTAAGACTTGATACTCCCAGGGTTTTCCAAGTACGCTATCATATCATATCACCCACAAATAGAAATCTTTTTTTCCAATTCTTTTCTTTTTCCATTTTTACAGTTCCAATTTTTTCTCCTGAGCCCTAATTATTTTCTCCAGAGCTAAGAGTGATGGAATGATGGACAGAAGTTTCTGGGGAGGTGGGAGGGACGGCAGTCTGGAGCACGGGAGGATAGAGTCTTTGACCAAAGTGGGAGAGGCACCTTTCTCTGACAGAGGAGAAGGCAGTAGAGTTTGAGCCTTTGGCTTGTTAATCTCCTCTGGAGAGAGGGATCACAGGGTGGAGGTGAGTGTCGGCCTCCGGAAGTAGCAAGGCTTGGAAAGAGAAAAGGGTAAAACAGCACCCACTCTAGTGCTGTGGAGGACACTAAGCTTAACATTGGGCCGAACCCACTCCAAACAAGCCTGGGTCCTGACTTTTCTGGTGAAACCAGGAAAATTTTCACAGTGTGCTGCCAAATAAATGAATAACCAAATGTTTTAAGTGACCTATAATTCTGTGGGAAGGAGTTAGGTAATCTTAAGAATCCTTATAAATGATTAAATCAAAGCTCCTTGCCTTCAAGGAGTCATTTGATTCACTTTATATCAATGGTTGTGTATATTAGCAACACCTGAGGATCTTTAAGAAAATAATCAGTTCCACGTCCCATTGCTAGAGATTTAATTTGGGATGGAGCCCCAGGGTAGCTGCAGTTTTGGAAGGCTCCCAGGTGGTTCTAATGTAGCCGAAGTTGAGAGTCCTAGCCTACCCTACAGATGTGTGGGTCTGTGTTAACTGTGTCTGCTTAAGCTGCCAGGAGGCGGCCACCTAGCTCAGATGTGCAGGGAGGAGTACTGCTTTCTTAACTCAAATTCCGAGTGCTGCATACACAGAAGCCTGGGGCCCAGCCCCTGTATCTTACAATTCAGTTTGCTGAGTTCTACTCGGTACCTCCAGTGTGCCCCGCAAAGGGCTAAGCACTTCTGCAAATATGAAACGCCTGAGGCTCAACCAGGTGAAGAGACTTTCACCTTTCTGTTTTAGGTAACCCTGCATCGTTCTTAGTTGTAACACTGAATCACTGAAACGCGTTTCTATCTCTGACTTCTTGGGCATAAACTTCAGACACCTTCGGGCCGACTGCAGTCAGCCCCCCAGCCCCAGAGCTCCGAGGCCGAAGACCTGCCCTAATAAGGTAGCGCCCGGGGATTAGCTCAGAGTCACACTTGTAGGCGTGTCCTGCCTCGCGCACGCGCACAGCTTCCGCACCACTCTCTTGAGAAGCGGGCGCAGGCTCAGAGGAGAGTTCACTTCCCGCTGGCTCCGCCCAGCTCGCTCCCTGGAGGCGGGGCGAAGGCCCGGCTGGGAGAAGAGGCGGGGCGGCGGCTGCGCGCGTGCGCGGAAGAGAGCTGAGGGGCGGGTAGGCCGTTGTCGGCCGGGCTCGAGGGAGTTGTGAGAAAATGCAGGTAAGCAAGACGGGGGGCGCGACGTCTGGAGGCTGCGGCCGCTCGTTTGCCCCGCTGGGTCCGCGCCGGCGGCGGGCTGTCCTTGCCGGACCTGTGGGAAGCGCCGCGCCCCGCAGGCACGGGGAGGCCACGCGAGGCGAAGCCGGCGCAGGCGCGGTGCGGACGGGTGGGCGTGGTCCCGCGGGTCCGCGGGCTGGGGGTTCCTACCTCGTGTGTCTCACTCCGGAATCTCAGCCCTCGGGGCTGCCTCTCCTTGAGCTCGTCTCCCGTGCGGCCTGCGAAGGCCTCTCCGGGTCTTACCTGACAGTTACTTCCTACTTGTTAACTCTCTTAGCGAGCACCTGAGCAGGTGCGTTGTGGACCCCTTCGCGGATGGAAGCTGAGGCTTGCACGAGTGGAGGGTCCCGCCTGGGGCGGGCGGGGTGTCCCATAACATAACCCGTGTTCTGACTCCACGTAGAGCAGGGTGAGGGGTTATTACACCCGCCCCCCCCAACGTTGGTGTTGAGGTTGAGGTGCGCCCCCTTCTGGACTCCCTGGCGTCCAAAGCTCAGCCCGAGGGTCCCGCAGCCCGGTTACTTTCCATCTTAAAATGGATAAAACCACATCCCCCAGTTTTGTTCTTTCATTGTATCAGGAATTTGCTAATGGAATTTGACTAAAACCCACGGAAAAGTGGGAAAAAAGGACACCGTGGAAATGGATGCTTTTATGAGAAAATCTCTGACAGCTCAGTTTGGTCACTGTTGAAGGACCCTTCTCCAGAGGTCACTCTGCTGCCCCCCAGATCTCGCTGTGGTCAGGAATCCCGAGGGACTCATCTCTGACTCAGTGGCAGAAGGGAAATGGAGTTAGTGTGGGTTTGGTTGGGGGCTGCAGAGGATGATCGTCTCCAAATCCAGTGCGTCTGGTGAAGAGGAAACTCAGGGCTGACCCGGCCTCCTTCGCATTCTCTGTCCTTCAGGTCCCGGCTTAAAAACGTCACCTCCTTCCTGACCACCCTGTGGAAAGGATGCTGTTAGTTTTCCTTCAGACATATTTCAGCAAGACTGGGGCGAGGAGCTGGGGCTGGAGCCTGGTTTTCCCAGTGCCCTTTGCACAGCTCCCCGGTTTCATCTTCCAGACCAGGTCCGTTAGCAGTGTTCCTGCCAAGCGGTGCCACACCAGGGTTCGGGCAGCTGGGTTCTGGAGCTAAGAGCCCACTTCGACATTTATCCTTCTGACATTTGATCCTGGTAAATTTGACTTGTTCCAGCCTGGCGCCGTGGCTGTCCCAGGCTTGTGAGGATTCACTAGGTAGATACAGGTAAAGGGCTTCGCAGGGTCCCAGCACCTAGGACTCAGTAAGCGTCAGCCGCTGTGAGCTCTTCCACGGGGTCTCAGCGCTTCCTCTCAGGTTTGGCCGTTAGAGAGTTTTCTTTTCCCTCTGATTTTCCTGCAGCCACTCAGGACTTTAGGATGCTTGATCTCTGCACTCAGGCCCTTTGCACAGGCCGGTCCCTCTGCCTGGAAAGTCATTTCCTAAGTTTTCACTCCTCTTTGTGGTTTTGTCTCACCCTCCAGTCATGGTTAAACGTCACCTCTTGTGAAAGAACGTCCTTGGCCATCCTGTGGAATGCAGGCCCCCTGGACCTCTCTAGCTCAGCAGGCTGTTGGTCATTGCATTTGCCATAATTTGTAATATCTCTCTTTGTATATTTAATTATTCATTGCCTGTCTCTTCCTCTCACCTGTAAAATAGATGACTTTGGCATTCACCATGCTTCCCTACCATCTAGTACAATAATTTACATGTAGTAGGTACTTAATAAATATCTGCTGCGTGAATCACTCCAAGTCATTAATGAAAATACCAGAAGCCAGGTCAGAGCCTTGCTGTCAGCACTGATGCCGATCTGCACATCACAGCCTGATTTTTACCCCAAGACAGGAAGATTGGAACAGGGGTTGTGGGTCTTTTGACGCTTTCTCAGAAATAGGCCACAGAATAATTTGGTGTGAATTCCCCTTCCCACCACTTTCCCATTTGAGCCCTCCTTACCCATGGCACCCTTCACGGTGGACTTGGCACTCATGGTGTCCTTGGTCCACCTGCTCAGGACCCCAATGCAGACACCGAGTGGAATGACATCTTACGCAAAAAGGGCATCTTGCCCTCGAAGGAGAGTTTGAAGGATCTGGAGAAGCAGGCAGAAGAGGAGGAGCAGCGGGTCCTTCAGCCGTCCATTGGTGAGCTTGCTGATACTGTTTATTGCGTGTCTGTCTGCCTAGGAGACAACTTGCCCAGCCTCTCACTGCTTTGGTAGAAGGATCCTCTGAGCAAGAGTTGGGAGCCCGGGATTGGGGTGCTGAGCTGGACGCTGCCTCTGGGATCTCAGGCGGGTCACAGGGCATCTCGGGCTTCAGCTTGCTGGGCCATAGAGTTAGGGGGACTTCAGAGGCCCCCTCCGTTTCCACCGTTCCTCGTCTGTGTCGGATGAGCACGTGATAACCCCGAGGAAAGTATTTCCAAGTCTTGACTTTCCTGGTCTGTGATTCACTTTGGATACTGTCATGGAAATCTGCTCAAAAGTTTTTAGTGTTTGTATTCTCGTGAGGGTATACTTTATCTTTGTGGTTTGATTACGAATATTAAAATAGCTTGATTTGGGGAAGCATAAGATGCTTGCAGTGTACAGGGTCTAGGAGAGGGGCTTTCTCACATGTAGCTGTATCACCTGAATCGGAATCCCTTGGGGTGCTTGTCCCCCCAAAAAAAATAAAACCAAATACAACAACACACAGACCCTACTGAAACGGAATCTCTGGGGGTAAGGCCCAGGGCTCTGCATATTAAACTAGTGCTTCAAAGAGTTTCTGATTTACACCAAAGTTTGCGAACCATTGACCACAGGGGCTAGGCCTTTTGTCCCCTGTTGACACGTTAGAGCTAATTTAGAGAAGGATTTATTGCAAAGCGTTTATCCTGCAAATGTTTACTGAAGCATTGCTGTGTGCTGGGTGTTGTTCTAGGCAGTGGGGCTTGAGCTGTGCACGGGTCGGACAAAACCCCCTGTCCTCTTGGAGCTTACATTCTAGCGGGCGAGACAGACAGTAAACGATACGTGAGTGAAATGTAGGAGATAAGGCAGGAAGGGGCCGGAGGAGGGGTGGGTATAATTGCAGAAAGGGTCAGAGAGGGCCCCCCTGGCAGTTGAGTAGACCTGAGGGAGGTGAGTGAGAAGTGGAAAGCATGTTGGAGAATCCGCCAGGAAGCCAGCAGGACTGGGAGACAGTCGTAGGAGGTTCAAAGAGGCAACTAGGGCTCGGACCATTTAGGACCTTGTAGCTTCTAGTGTGGACCTTGGCTTTGCTGCCAAATGAGGTGGCTGTCACTGGAGGTTTGAACAGAGGAGTGACGTGTCCTCTGTGTTGACAGCACCGCCCTGTTGTTGCCTTACTGAGTGCACACTGTGGGGGGCAAGGCAGGAAGTGGGGAGACCAGTCTGGAAGAGGCTGCAGTGGTACCATTGGCTTGGAGCAGCGCGGTGGGGGAAGTGGTCAGATCTGGATGGACTGTGAAGGTAGGACCGACAGGATTTACTTATGGATCCTATGAGGGTTGTGAGGGAAGGTAAGTCAGGGGTGACTGCAGGGCTCTGGGCTTGAGTGGCCAGAAGGGCGGAGTTACCACCAACTGAGATGAGGAAGGCTCGGGGAAGAGCAGGTTTGGAGGTGAGATCAGGAGCTCTGTTTGGGACATGGTCACTTTGAGATTTTTGTTAGACAAATAGAGATGGTAAGGGAGCAGTTGGGGATGCTGTCCCAAACCAGAGAAATACGGGCTGGAGGCATAACTTCGGGAGTTGTCAGCATGTTGCTAGTACTTAAAGCTGTGAGATGCGGTCAGCCAAGGGAGTGGGTATCGATAAGGAAGAAAAGGAGTCAGTCAGCAAAGGGCCTAAGGGAGGGGCAGCATAGAGGGAGGAGGAGAGGGGGCCACAGGAAGATGGGCTTTTGGGGAGGAGCTGGTGATGGGTTGGGTCAGATGTGCTCATCCATTGAGAAGACAGAGGTCGTTATTGACCTTGATAAGAGCAGTTTCGGGTAGTGATGGGGTGGGGGTCTGGGGACAAAAGCCTGATGTGATGTCAAGAAGCAAGGGTGTTTATGGCAATAAAAACAAAATACAGAGTTTGTAGCAGTTGATTAGAAGAAAAGGTAGAGCTGCGTAGCACTCACAAGAGAAGACCAGGGGATAGCCCTTTCACTCTAGGAGGGGTGTGCTTGGGGGGGACCTCAGTGGGTATCCTCCCATCTCCTCAGAGGCATGAGAACTGTTATGCACCTGTCCGTGAATGTCTGTGCTTGAAGATCCGGCCAGGTTAGCTCAGGCAAATACAACTCTCCTCTTTTATAAACTTGCGAAACTTCCCGTCTGTATCCTTATTGTGTGGAGGTAAGAGCCAGGCCGGCAGCTGTCTTTTAAAAACACCCTCCCCTTCTTATTTACTAGTGTAGCACCTTAAGTACTTTTTATTTGGGTTTTGGTGGGCTGGGGATCTTTTGGCATTGCATGCACTCCTTTAGGAGAAGAGTGAAGGGAAGAAAACCAAAATGTGTGTTTGTTCATCTTTTACATTTCTGGTTTCTTGCCACCTCAATGACATTCAGTGAAAACTTATGAGGACATGACTTTGGAAGAACTGGAGGATAATGAAGACGAATTTAACGAGGAAGACGAACGTGCAGTTGCAATGTACAGGTTAGTGCCACCCAGAGGGACTGCTTGGCTTTTTGTGTGGCACTAAAATGTGTGTCCTTTGAAACATTAATAAATCTGGCAAATCAATAAATAAACGTGGACCTTTACAAAGGTTGCTTGTGAAAGGGGTGGTGTGTGTGTGTGTGTGTGTTTGTAAGATGTCTCTGTCTTCCTTCTGTTGTGCAGGCAGCAAAGACTGGCCGAGTGGAAAGCAACCCAACTGAAGAATAAATTTGGAGAAGTTTTGGAAATCTCAGGAAAGGATTATGTTCAAGAAGTTACCAAAGCCGGTGAGGGCTTGTGGGTCATCTTGCACCTTTACAGACAAGGGTGAGCTGATCTCATGACTGTCTTTAAATGTTAATTTGAATTTATATCTTGAACATTTCAGGCTTAATCCACCCAGGAGGTTTTTTTGTTTTTTGTTTTTTTTAACTAGTGTTTTTGTTGCTGATTTGCCCAAACCTTATAGCCTAATTTTTGTCTTAAGACTTTCAAATTAATATGTGACTAATAGGGATGCCTTTGTTACAGTGTAGCAGAGGAGACTCTTTTTTTTTTTTTTTTTTTAATTGTAAATGAATTCGTCAGTCACTTGTCCCTCTGGAGAAGCTCGGGCATTTTACAATTCCATGTAATGAATCACTCTTGTCGATGGCGAGGGTGACCTTTGTGAGAATTGTTCATGGCGAGTGAGGCAGTGGACCCCCGGTGCTTCTCACCTCCAATTTTATTCCCATCCTGTGGAGTCTAATGCTTGTGTAGGGAGTTTCTTTCAAGCAGGAAATGCTTTCTGAATCACACATTTTAAGCCTTGAATGCTCTCGCCTATAGAAGAGCAAAACAATTATCTTTTACATTGGAGCTGTGTTTCTAACTTATTCTTCAGTCAAATTAAGTTGGGCTTTGGATTTTGAGTTCCTCCCTTTGCCTAAACATGTTAGAAAGTTTTTTCTAAATGTTAGTTCATCTTGGCTGGAGTAGCAGAATCACTTGTGAAGTCATTATGAGGTTTTATGTAGGGCAGAAGGGTAGTTGAGATTTATTATGTACAAATGCAGAATCACAGTTGGCTTCTGTTTCTATTTTTATAGGATTCCCCTCTGTGCCCTGATAAATCAGCACTTTAGTGGACTTGCCAGGAAGTTTCCTGATGTCAAATTTATCAAAGCCATTTCAACCACCTGCATACCCAACTATCCTGATAGGAATCTGCCCACAATATTTGTGTACCTTGAAGGTGATATCAAGGCTCAATTTATTGGACCTCTGGTGTTTGGTGGCATGAACCTGACAATGGATGGTAAGGGCCTCTTTGAGGTGCACGTGGGAGATGGGGAGGAGATGCTTCTGTTGGCGAGGGTGCCTGTTTCCTAGACACACATTAGGATGACTTGTCAGATTCACCTTTGCCCCCATGCGAGTGATTGTAAAAAGGGAAGAAGCATGTTGAATCTGTCATCTTAGACAAGTCATTGGGGGCAGTTAAAACTGGGCTTTAGTAATTCTCAGTTAAAAGGGGGCAGAATGGACTTTAAAATATTTAATATTAATGTCTGATGTGTTTTATTTGTCCCTACAGTTGAATATGTTCGTTTTTACTGGTAGCTCAAGATCACATCATTCATTTCTTGTTTAATTCACATGAACGTTATTAGTGACACATGCTTATATGTATCTACATATGTACAAATGTACATATATATAAATCTATAGAAATTTTTTCTCAGTTGAATAGTAGCTTTTAAATTAAAAGTTTATTCTCCCTCTTAACTCCTGAAGGATATGTGTTTTTTTTTCTACCTGTTACACAGGAGGTGTTAAAATACATATGCACACATAACATGAGAGAGAAGCTGAGGCCTGCACGTTTCTTGATAAGTCAAATTCTATCTCTTTAGTGAAATAATGTGTCCAGCTGTGCTTTAGTTAGTAGTCTTTAAAAATGTGTGTTAAAATATGACTTTATATTCTACTTTATGTAACTCTTTATGTAAGATATTCAATTGGGAAAAGTATAAACATATACATACATACATAAACACACATATATGTTACATCAGTTATGCATTATTCCCGTGTTCAGAGGCATATGGCGTTTCAAACTAAATATGGGTTTGCTTCTTGTTTTGGTCTTTTTGCACATACCATGAGGGAAGAGAGATAGGTATACAATAATAATTATAGGTTTTATTTCTAGGAAAAGTTTCATTTGAGGATTAGTGAACTTATAAGATAATGATTACTGCATATAAATGAACAGTAACATTAAATACATTCATTTATACATATGTGTGAATTTAAATATATTTTTAAGAATCAGAAATCTTAAAAAAAAATCATTTTTAAGATATTTGTTGAATTTTTATCACACTGAACCAAGGTACCTAGAGCTGAAAATACTGGTGGAGCACTTTGAATTAACACGACTTCAGTAAACTTGGTGTTCAGATTTTAACAGAAGTTTCTAATTGGTAGAGCATCACTTTAACCAGGCTATTTGTAGTAGAATCTCTCAGCTGTCCCTCAGTCCTGCCTGGGGTCTTTTCTGCAGTGGAAAAATACATCACTTGATTGTGCTTCACAAGGTCTCACTGATTACAAGAGCATAAAATATAAGAGCTGAGCCTTTAGTCACTGATTCTTTATTTTCCGGTACTTTAAAAAATTATTACTTGGAACAAATGTATCAGACCTAGGATGTCATCATACATTGAGCCTTTGACTCTAATAGGTTGAGCTATTGGACATGAGGTTTAAGAATTTCCTTTTGTTAACTAAATTTAGATTTAATGATTAGAGTGCCAGCAGGACTGTGAAAAGTATTTCATTTACATGTTTCATGCTGATTTCTTTCCTGGGAAATTGTGCAAGCCGAGAAACTAGCTGTTAGAAGGTAGATTTAGTCTCTTTTATTTTAGTTATCATAGAGGTTCAAATGTATGTAATATCTCATTTGATCTCATCTTCTGAAAAAGTGTTTGCAGGTATTTTTTTCCTTCTTAAGGGTCTGATTTTTTCCTTTCTTCCAGGCACCTTATAAATATGGCCCTCAAATTAAATTGTCATCAAATGTTGATGATCGTAGTTTCTGCTTAGAAAAACGCTGTGGCTTGAGGGCCCCATGCAGACTGTGTCTTAGGCGATTTGCTTTTTCTTTATCATGTAGAGTTGGAGTGGAAATTGTCTGAGTCTGGAGCAATCAAGACAAGCCTGGAGGAAAACCCTAGGAAACCCATAGCAGATGTGCTGCTTTCGTCCGTGCTGTGCCCCGTCCCTGCCAGGAGGGGCAGTGATTCTGAGGATGACTAAGGCTGCGGCCCTGGTAACCTGATGAGCTTTCTTGATGTGACACATCATCTGAATTTTTTTTTAAAAGGAACAAGTAGGAATGTATACTTTGGTTTTAGCCTTTTATAATTGTGTTTCAAATCTCATAGATCTCAGAAATAATCATTGCTGGGAATCCTTTTAAATTTCTTGGAACTCTCTTTTTAAATTAATAATATTTCCTTAAGGAAAAAATAAAAGCCAGATATTAGTATGGCAGGTGTCTATGTTTTCCTCACTTGTATTTTAGGTAAGCTGTAAAGCTGTTCACTATTTGTTCACATAAAACTATAAAAGAAGAAATATGGAGGGTTTTTTTTTTTTAGTAATGTGAGTAAATTATACAGTGGAAAATGGCAAGGTAAGCTTTGCATTTATATTATTATTTGTTTTTATTTTATAGAGGTAGCAACAGGATTATTAACTCAAATAAAATAAAGGCATAATTGCTGGGAAGAAGTCTTAGTATTTATCCTATTTAGAAGAAATAGGCAATAATTTTTGGGAAACAAATACTGCCTTATCAAAGCAGTAACTAAAAGATTCCAATTTACTGCCATTGGGGGTAAAATATTTTTTCTGGTTAAAATAATTTTTTGTCTCAGGCTGTTGAGATGTCAGTCTCAGTTACTGTAAAAGGTCACCTTAAATTCTTTTTTGGAAATAGATATAAGCACACACATAAATAGGTAACGTGTATCTCAGTCAGTCAGTAAAAAATATAGCAAGATGTTTTCTGAACCAGAATGCTCTTAGCATTTACCACTTCTTGTCACATTGACATTAACAGAATAATTAGGGGAACTATTATTCCCTAATGCTTGTGTTGAGTGATGTAGTACTCAGTGCTGGTTTGAATCTTAAAAGTATGAATCAGAGAGGGCACAAAGTTCCTTCAGATTATTGTCGTTTATTTTTGCCGTAATTTGGAAAATAACAAGCAGCTGTGACCCATTTGATCTGTCAGAATGATCTGTGTTAGTGACTTTGTATTTCTACACATGAGAGCCAGCACTGCTGATGAAAACATACTCTATGTCACAGTCTTCCTTGAAGGGTTTCTCATGAAATTTTAGTTGCAGGGTTGAAATAAGCGTGGTCGGTTCTGTCACTTGTCTGCTGGTCCCATGGGTTAGATTTTCTGTTGTCAGCTGCCATCAGAGTGAAGCGCGGAGGTGCAAGCGTGGCTGCAGCATTGGCCTGAGAGCTGCGGTGCACACAACCCCCGGGGGAGGGAACTGTGCCTGACTGTGGCCGGGGGCTGTGTGCACCGTGACAGGGCAGCAGACTTCGTTCCACTGCGGAGCCCGTACAGGGGGTGATTCTCAACATACGCTGTGCCACTTCGATCTGTGCTCCTGTGAAATCTTGCCTCCATGCCAGACTCGGGCACTTGGTTTGCGCTCAAAAGCTCAGGTGTCCGTGGACTTGGTTCATGAGCCCTGTCTGGCCACATGGCTCCCAGGCCCCAGGAAGCTGTTCAGTCGTTCTGACTGAAATTGATTTAAAAAGGGGGAGAGAGCAGCATGTCTGTCCTAGAATTAGTATCGTGATTTCGAACCTGTGGTGCAGACTTCTGCGGGTTGGTTAATTCTGGGAGACTTCGCTGTGTTACTTACCATTAACTTCTTTCTGTTTCGTTTGGAGCATTTGTGATGTGGTAGAGGTGATACAACTTGGCTCTTAAGCATTGAGTTTGTCTCATTCCACAGCAGAAACACACAGCGACCAGGGAAAACCGGCAAGAAAGATCCTGAGATTCTGTCTCCTGGTGTTGGCGGGAAAAGTGTATGGGGAAGGGTGTTGAGCAGGTGCTAGGAAACCCTTTCTAGTGACTGGTGAGAAATGGTTCCAGGAAGTCGTGATAGTAAGTAATTGGGAGACGTGAAATGGAATAAGACTCTTGCCTCTCAGCATGGGTGGGTGTAGGTTCTAGGAGCCCCGTGGCGTATCCTCGGATGTTCACGTCCCTCGCAGCTCGCTCTCCAATCCTCAGAGCGTTTTCAGTCCATGGTTGGTTGAATCCGCAGATGCGGAACCTGCAGATACAGAGGGCTGATTATAGTCAAATACAGTTGATTCTTCTTTATTTTCCTTATTTTGTAGAAGAGAAAAAGGATACGGTTAGGTTGTGTACACCTACCTCATTGCAAACCTGAATTTACATCCTCTTGTGCCGAGGTTGCAGACAGAACGGCTTCCTGGGGCATCTTCTTCCTGAAGTGCCTCAGAGAAGTCGTCCTGGATGTAAAAGACGCTTTATAAGAGACGCGAAAGGGCTGCTTAGAAGGGGGTCCTCTGTCACTAATGCCTCAGTTTTTCATCATTTATTACTTCCAGCTTTAAATTCTGTTTTCTTATATAACAAGCCCAGATTTTGCCAAAGTGCTTTTCAAGTGTGACAGACCAAATGTGTTTTGACTGTGTCGCCTACTTTTTTTTTTTTTATACAATTACCACACTTTAAATTTATTTTTTAATTTATTTATGGCTGTGTTGGGTCTTCGTTTCTGTGCCAGGGCCTTCTCCAGTTGCGGCAAGTGGGGGCCACTCTTCATCGCGGTGCGCGGGCCTCTCACTATCGCGGCCTCTCTTGTTGCGGAGCACAGGCTCCAGACGCGCAGGCTCAGTAGTTGTGGCTCACGGGCCCAGTTGCTCCGCGGCATGTAGGATCTTCCCAGACCAGGGCTCGAACCCGTGTCCCTTGCGTTGGCAGGCGGATTCTTAACCACTGCACCACCAGGGAAGTCCCCTGTGTCACCTACTTTAGAAGCATGTTCCTATGGAAGTGGTTTTGTCTTGTTTATGGAAACCAGTTGTTCCTCATAAATAAACACAGCCTTTTTGACAGGTGTTCTTGATGTTTACGTTCACACAGCCAATGGTCTGGGCGTTCCGCCCTCTGCAGACTGCCCCGCTCGGTGACTCCACAGGGCAACTGTCACTCATGTGCTACCAGGAGTTCCCTGGGGCCAGTCTCACCGCCCATCCCTGCAGTAGCCTCGTCTTCTCTGTGTTCAGTGTCCAGTCAAGATGGGTCTGCTCTCCACGGCTAAGCCGTACCTCTATACTTTTGACCTCGTTCTCCTCTGCATTCTTTAGGACTTTGTTCTAGTAAATTATCGTCTATCTCAGTCTCTCCCTTGATGTGGGGCCTCAGGCAGTAAGTGTTTGGGTCCAGTGTCAGGGACTGTTAGTTGCCTGACAAGGGCCAGGATTCTCCAGCTCTGCTCGAGCAGGAGTGGGACCAGCTAAGGATTAAATTCCCAGCCTCCCTTGGAGCTACGAGTTGCCAGAGGGAGGTGGGCAGAAGATGGCTGGGAGTTCTGGGCAAGCTTCTTAAGAAGGACAGACATTGTAGATGTGATTGCAGCCTACTTGGGCTGTAGGGTGTGCTTACAGAGCCAGAGCAGTGAGGATGATATTTTTGATGCCACTGTAACCCAGCTCTTGACTGCCCTCTCTGGACTTCTCTTATTGGGAAAGAAGTAATCTCCATCTTGGCTCTCTTAGAAGCAGCTTATGCATCTCCCGTTAAAGGCCCCTGCCCTTCAACAGTCAAAACCACAACCTATCTAAGCTTTCTACTCCCCGCTTTCAAATTACTCGACAAAGCAGAGCAGTGTCTGTTCCCTGCCTCTGCTTCATCATCATTGCCCTTCAGTAACTTTATGAACCAGACCAGGACTTCCATTTCCATCTGTGAAAGACCAGATACTCTGAACAGCCCACCTGATGGTAACTCAAAGTGTTGGATGGAACTTTTTTTAAATGTTCTTAAATGTGCCACTGAGCTGTCAAGAAAGGAATTCATCTTCTGAGGCCAAAAACAAAGTGAAAGCAGAACTGCGGAAAGATGGGCGAGCCTGTTTACCCCCCCGGGGCACGTACTCTTGGTGACACCGAGCTCCTGTGAGGATGGATTGTGGGGGACAGGTGGCAGGAGATGAGCCTTCAGGGAGATCCCCTTGCAAACAGCTGGACTCCCAAAGGACTGCCTTCAGTCTTGGGGGGAGCCAGCACTGGTTGGAAAGGAGAGCACAAGCATCCCTAAGAGCTCGCTTACAAGCCTTCCCTCATGTGGGTTTAAATTCTCATGGTACATGTGATCTAAACATTTTCCCTGTGAAGTTCTTAAAGAGGTCTTAAGTTGTAATGCCCCTGTGCTCTGGACCAAAGCAACTGCATATCCACACGAGAAGAACTCAGCTTTAATTTAGCCTTCAAACACTTTCCACAGGGACATGAGCTCAGAGTCATAAATCACAAACCCCCACATCACAGGATGCCTTGACTTCTGAATGAAAGCCAGCAGAAAAAGAGTGCATTCAGATTGCAAAGATTGAGGGTAGTGGAATTTTCAAGACCAAAAATACGAGCACATTTAACATGTTTAAATAAATAAAAGAGTAAAGAACAAGAGTTGCTTGTGTAAGTCCCTTATAAAAACAAGCATTGGGGGACTTCTCTGGTGGTCCATTGGTTAAGACTTTGCCTTCCAGTGCAGGGGGTGTGGGTTCGATCCCTAGTCCAGGAGCTATGATCCCACATGCCTTGGGGCCAAAAACCAAAACATAAAACAGAAGCAATATTGTAACAAATTCAATAAAGACTTTAAAAATGGTCCATATAAAAAAAAAATCTTAAAAAATAATTAAATCTTAAAAATAAAAATAAGCATTGGAAGAATGAATTAGTAAATTGGAGAGTAGAGGCAAATAATTACCCCATAGGTAGCACACAGAGACAAGTAGGTGGAAATATAAGAGTTAGGTGAAGAGATGTGGAGGAGAGGCTGAGAAGGTGTAACGTATCTCTTAATATCTTAAAAGGAGAGTATTGGAAATAGGTAATATTTGGAAAGATGAAGGTAGATTTTCCAGAACTGATGAAAGACATCAACCCTCAGATTCAGAAAGCTATACAAATTTCAAGTGAGTTAAATGAAGTAAATCCACACCTTCATGTATACAGCGAAACTGCAGAGTATCAGAGAAATTTGTAAGTGCAGTCAGAAAAGTCAGATTACCTACAACACAGTAACAGTACGGCACACTGCCTTCTCAGCAGTGGCAGTGAAAGCCAGGAGACTGTAATAGTGTCTATGGGCTAAGAAGATGCATCAACAAAACAGAAGCTATCAACCAAGACTTAATACCCAGTGAAGCTCTGTTTTAGGAATGAGGATGAAATGGACATTTTCAGACATAGAATAAGTACGTTTATCACCAGAAGACTCTCCCTAAGGAAATTTAGAGGATTTACTTTGTGCAGAAGGACAATGATGAAAGCTCTGAGATTTAAGAAAGCATAGCGACCAAAAAATTTATGGGTAAATCTGAACATTGACTTTACAAAACAATACAAATAATGTCTTATTTATGACATTCAGATGAAATAGAACTGTGAAAAATAGGACAAAGTAGCACACAAATTGAAGGGGACTTAATTGGAGTTTAAATGTTCTTAGACCCTTAAAAAGTATTCAAGAGGTTGGCAAAAATAAGGTTTAAAAAAATTCAAGTAACAGTAAAATAAAAGCATATAACTTTTAAAATAGTGTGTGTGAGGGTGCTCAGTTAATTCAATGAAAGACTAGATTGGAGAATAAAAAGAAACAGAAAAGGCAGAACCATAGAAAATAAGATGCTAGAAATAAATCTAAACAGTGAGCACAATAAATGGATAATACTCTTAACACTTTTCACTGTATGATTCTGCAGTCATGCTCCTAGGTACTGGAAACGAATGTCCGCACAAAAACCTGCACACAAATGTTTATAGCAGCTTTGTTCATAATGACCAAAACCCAAACAACCAAAATGTCTATCAATAGATAAATGTATAAACAAATTGTAATTTCATACAATGGAATGTAATTCAGCAATCAAAAGAAATGAGCTACCAAGCCACAAAAAGCATGGGTGCTGAGTAAAATAAGCCAGTCTGAAAAGACGGTCTACTATATGTTTCTAATTACAGGACATTCTGGAGAAGGCAAAACTATGGAGATGTTCAAAAGATCAGTGGTTTCCAGGGGCTCAAGGGGGAGGGTGGGAGGGTTGAAGAGGTAAAGCACATAGGATTTTTAGAACAATGAAACTATTCGGAATGATACAATGAAAGTGGAGGTATGACAATATGCATTTGTCAAAACCCATAGAACTTTACAGCACAAAAATTGAATCTTAATGTATGCAAATTTAAAAAAATCACTTAGAGAGTCGGGATACATGGATGGAACACAGACTGACAAAACAATTAACTGCATTATAAATGTATGAAACAACCTCGTGGAAGGGGTTGGGGGGGATGGTGCTGACCTAAGTAACCTTGGAAATGAGTGGAGTCTGTAAGATGAAGCACCAAAGAAACTGCATAAGGACTATACTGCAGCTCGTAAAGTAATTTCTCACATTGGTATGCATTAACAATTCTGATACTGCTGTAATATTCTAGATTTAAACAAATAAATGGCTGGCAGATGGTGAGAGCCAGGTTTCTCACCGTTAGAGTGTAAGGTTACATACAGATAAGCTGGGGGAAGAGCCTAGAGTGATCCAGGTGTAATGGATTAGAGTTGGAGCCATCAGTATGAACTCATGCAGACACCGGTGGTCACAAACTTAGATAGTGTAATACACAGGTTAATAAACACATTTCCTTGCTCTGTCAGTCTAAGGGGCTTAAAAGCAGTGACACCCCCGTTGCAAAGACCACACCTACCATTCAGATATTGGTTTCTAATAACCATTCCCTAAAAAAGGAACCAGAGCTCTTTAGAAAAGTAGCTGATTATAAAACCGGAGCAGGAAATAGGCGAGATTCGCCTGGATCATCTTGCAGTGCCAGAAAGTAAAGATGTGCTCAAAACAAAACCAAAAATCACAATGGTAGCAGTGAGTCACAGGGATGCAGGAGTTTCCTAATGGCTGGACGGTTTGAGCAACAAAGTAAATATTGGATAACAACCCAAAGTGTAAAGTAAATCATCCATGAGTCCATACAGACAAATGATGAGATTAGATAAACAAGTGGGGAGAAGAGACCATCTCTGGCACAGAATTCTGAATAATTTATGTGGATGCTTCACACTTAAGATATTCCACTCTTCAAGCATGGGCTGCACATGGTGACCTCCTTCCAAAGTGACCAGCGTGGAAAGGGAGGAGTAGCTTTACAGTGCAGAAAGCTGGCAAGCTCTATCAGCCAGGTGACCAAGGGCAAAGTCACCAGCGATAAGGCATGTTGCTAGTTTGGCCTCTGGATGTGATGGGATGAAAATGATACAAGGTAAACTCTTTGGTCTTCCTCCCCCAAACCCATAATTGTGCACAAACATCTGACAAATCCCAGTTGAGGAACATTCTACAAAACAGCTGATCAGAACTCAAAACTGTCAAGGTTACCAAAAACAAGGGAAATCTGAGAAAACTGTGAACCCCGCTGCCAAGAGGTGCCTAAGGAGACGTGACTACCTCATGTAATGAGGTGTCCTGATGGGATCCTGAAACAGAAGAATGAAAGAATTCTAAAGTATGGATGTCATTAGCTAATAGCCGTGTATCAGTATTGATTCATTAACTGTAACACATGTGCCATATCAGTGTAAGATGTAAGAATAGAGGAATTGGGTGCAGGATGTATGGGTACTCTCTCTACTATCTTGTTAATTTTTCTGTAAATTGAACACCGTACTACAAAATAAAGTTGATTTTAAAAAATATGGTGGTTCATGAATCACATCAAACCGGAGATTGTAACTAGTGTAAAAAGGTGGTGCTCGGTTCTTGACTTTCTTCTGTGATAAAGTGCCAGGATTAAAGGGCACAGCTCTTAGTTTGGATCTGCCCAAGTGTAGAGCCTGAGCCAAGGGCTTGGGTGCAGAGTGAGAGGGGGTCCAGGAGGCAGGAGTGAGGGAGCTGAGAGGGAGGTTGGAAGGGGGAAAGGCCAGCATAAGGGTGAGAATCTGTGGTCAGGGCTGCAGGCGGTGGGAAGTCCATCCCTGAGGGCCCTCTGAGAAGTGTGCAGCGTTGTTTACCCACGGAGGGGAGGCTGGGTCACTTATCCCTCAATCCTGGCCCCCACTGCTTGGAGCCTGCTCCCAGGGGGGTAAACTCCCATGCACTTCTGGGCTGCGCCTACTCAAGGGCCGAGCAGGTGTCGACCTGGGAGAAGGACCTGGACAGACAGACACGGGGTGGGATGCTGGTGGTGCAAAGCCAGTCTGAGCTTGCCCGGAAGTTCATTCTACTTTATATGTTTAAAGAGCTCGCTTAGACGTATTCAAACATAGATTTTTGTCACGTATCACTCTTGTGCATACATAAAACGGAAAACAGAAGCAAAATAAATCCGTTAATTAATCCTAAAATGTCCTTCCATTAGGAGTCCTGCTCTGATGCCCTGTGCTACTAGATTTGATGCTGGCACTTCCTCGCTTCTACCAGAAGGTGGCGAGCAAAGCCAACTTGATCCCTGCAGGATGCACCCGGACCTCGGAAACGTCAAAAATGAGGGGGAACGGTGCTTAGAATTGATGAAATGAGTTAGTTATATCCTATAGTGGATGAAGAAGCCTATTTTAACTTGACCATTCTAGCTTTTAATTTTGAAAGCAGATCATAAACTCTGAAGCCGTTCACTGACATTTAAAATGTTGGAAATACCAGCTTCCTGATAGGAAAAATGCTGCTACTGTTCTTTGTATACCTGTTAAAGCAAATACAGTATTTTTTTAAAAAAATTAAAGACCAGTACTTCTTTTTTTGTAGCTAACTTTCTCTGAGATGGTGATTTTAAAAAAACTTCAAGAGTAATTACAAAACATATATGTATAGTTCATAAAAAGTTGTAGTTAGTAAAAAGTTGACTCACAAATCATCCTTTGCCCTTTTTGCAAATGTTACAGAAAACAATAAAAAAACTTGCAACTGTTTGTTCTATCTCTTGGATTTGAGATCCCCAAATAAAATAGTGTAATGAACACACACACACACACATACACACACACACACACACACGCAGGCACGCAAACTGGACTGGACTGGTCTATAGTACCGTAACCACAGTAACTAGATCAAAGTTGGGACAGATCTGTCAGCCCCTTGTTACCCAGCCCTTACTGACTTTGAGTCCCAAAGGTTTTCTCATTCTGTTTTGGTTTCCCAATGCTACTGGGAAGAAAATGGGTGAAGTCCAATACACTTGGCAGTCGTATTTCTTACTATAAATTAATGCAGTTCCAAAACTGTGTGCCGAGGTACCCCAGATTCCTGCAGCAGGTTAATGGGGGCAGGATATCCTAAGTTGTCAAGGGAAACACAGCAATATTGCCCATTTAACAAACACGACAGTAACTGCTACCTCCAGGGAGTTCACGGCTTTGACATAAGCTTGCACTTCCCCTCTTTTGACGATGTCGTATCTTTCCTAAGCGGGGTTTTTGGCAGTTGCTGTGCTAAAAGCAGATACAGCTTAAAAATCAACCTGAAGCAGGAAGTGAAGGTGACAGTGTCAAATTCCAAGGTGGGGAAAGTGCAGTGCCCGACAGGCACTCACATCCCATTAATAAATAATAAACGTTTTTTCTTTCACTTTTCTCATATATATGTATTTTCAAACAGCTAAAAGTTTTTAGGACATGAGTGCTTCTTAAGTTGTTTGGCCCTAACTACTTAATAAAAGAAACTGGTACATGGTTTTTTTTTGACTTAGGGGTACAGTGAAAAATTTCCTGACCTGTGAACTAATGGACGTTTGGGAACCTCTAGTAAATGGGTATTCTGGTTTATAATTAAATCTGGATTATAGTGGTTTGTACAAATCCATCCCTGAGACTTGATTAGCTCTAACTTAAAGGATAATCTTGAATATGTCAGGCTGAGGACTACACCCTGAAGCCTGGTATGACTTCAGATTACCCAAGGGACCCACCTTCGTGGAGCAAATAGCATCATCTTTATCACTACCTGCAGCACCTACAGTGGCTTCTCATGGTGCCATTAAAACGTGTGTAACCTCCCTGTGCCTCAGTTTCTCATCTGTAAAATGGATCCAACCCAGATGGTTATTGTGAGGGCTAAATGAACTGAGATTTGTAAAGTGTTGAGAACACTTTGCTGATGTCTCATTGTTGTCGAGGCTGTAGTAATAGTAGTCTCCATTGCCAGCAGCAGCAACCTGTTTTTTGAAAGCACAGAGCCTTTGGCATCATGGTGGATTCGCTCATTTGAGATGAATTGCTTGGTCCTAGTACTTGTGATTATAAACTGGGCCTCATATGACCCAGAAACTCTTACAGTAAGTTTGTCAGTACAATTTGGGAAGAATCTTAAATTCTTATTTGGGGAACTTCATGTAGTTTTCTTTCCTTTTTTATTTCCACCATTACATAGTCCTTCTGTGTAATCTATTTTTTTCCTCTGGTCTTTTAAATTTTGCTTGGAATGTTAGGAAATAACATCTCTTTCTAGATTATCCCTTACTTTCTTGGTGTCCTAGTGAGTAAAATTCTCAGTCAAAAGCATATGAGGCTTTTATGTTCTCATACTGTTTCATTTATCACTTTCCAGGACACCTCTCCTCCACATGGATTAAATGCTGGGGGTTTTTTTGCCTTGATTTTTCTCTCTTTGAGGTCTCTACTGCATAACAGTTGATCGTGTGATCCCAGACTGTTCATCAGCCCTCTTAATGGATGCACCCTGTCAATTACAGGAATGGCATCGTCGTGGAAAGAGGCCCCCGTGCTGGGCTGTGAAGCATCTGGGCCATTCCTGTCCTCTTCCGGGATCCTACGTGTGAATTCTTTGGGAATAATGTACAGCTCATAGAGGCCTGTGACCACATTCGCAGACAGTAGGATGAAGGTCACTGGGCTTCAAGGCACGTTTTTCATTTTCCACTGTGTTAGAATGAGTCTGAGAGAGAGAAATGGCATCAGCCAGCAGGACATGAAGCAGAATGAAAGTTCCCTGGACGTGAGAATTCTCTCCGAGGCTTTTTGTTTAATCTCCCCTCACTTTTCCTCGGCAGATCCTACTACTGATATTCAGCCAGACATGTCCTTGGCAGTGAGAGGTCTTGGGAGAATGAACTTTCAGTGTTACTGGATACATTTTTATGCTTCAATCAGTGAACAGTGGATTGGGGTTGGGGGGTGGCGAATCTCTTCAAAATGAATTCTGAGTCATATTTGATCTGCTCTTCTAGTGATTTTGTAACACGTTATGACATATCAGATAGGTACAATTCTTCCCACGCTCTCCCAGCGTCCACTTGTGTTTGTGACCTCTCATAGTTCTCACCCTAAACCCAATAAGCACATCATTTAAAGAAAGAAAAAAGGAAGGGGGGAGGGAGAGAGGGAAAGAAAGTTGGAAAGGGGGTGGGGGGGAAGAATCAATGTTATTTGGAGGCCCTGTGTTGGCAACTATTTTTAAGTTAGTGAGTTTGTCCTTCTGTTTGCAAATAGAACATTAGGTGGGTCAGAAGCTTTGCCATTTTTGTTCAGGGCTTTTATTTGTTTGGAAAGGACCATAGGGAAGGTTTTGTTAATTTTCAACTGGTACCTAGAGTTGAGGAGACTTCTGCAGCAGATTTTTGCACGATCTAATGGCACCACTATCGGTTTGATTCCATGGTTCTAGGTAAAACTTTTAAAAAGCAGAAGTGGAGTTTAAGAAAGTTTTTGCTAAAAGTCCACAGAGCGTTATCCTTTATTGACCAGGATTTGCTCATGGGTGTGTATACATGTTTGCAGAAGCAAAGAAATTCAACACCTAAGAGCTCTGGAAGGCCTTCCAAGGCCACTACCATGCAGTGTCCTCTTTTGGAGACAGCAGGCCTGCTGAGTTAGCACACAAGAGCCCAGGGAACTCAACGTGTACCCAAATAAAATGACTGTTAAGCAGGGTCTTGCAGCTCAAGAAGCAATCTCTGGTTGCGTGTGTGGCTGCAGCAAAGTGAATTAGCCCCTGCCTGGGCTTGCGGAAGAATCAGGTCAGGGCCGGGAGTCATTGTGAGGCTGGTCTGAACGGTACCTAATGAGCTTGCCCATTCCTAGGGAGAAGGTGTCTTTCTATTAGGTTTTTCTTGAGGTGTACAGAATAGGTGAGTTTCCCTGGAGCATCTGATCACAATTTAGCAAGGCCAGACAGAGAGAAGCAAAGGATGCTGGGGCCTGTTGGTGGAGTCGATACATGAAGTTAGGCCACAGAGATTTGGGCAGAACCAGCGTACCTACCAAGTGGTTGAAGAGTGTGTGTTCCAGAGTTAGATCACCCCGGTCTGGAAGCTACCTTTCCTGCTTGATAGCTGTGCGACTTTGGGCAAGTTACTTAACTTTTCTGAGCTTCAGTTTCCTCAACTGTAAAATATAGATGGAAATGATATGGACCTCGCAATGCTGTTACAAAGGTCAATATTATAATTATAATACAAATTAATGTCTGTATCTTGCTTAGTAGAGAGCCTTGCTCTGGTAAGTACCAGGCAAGCGTTTATTACGTGAATTCATTCTCAGACCTGGAGTTCCAGCTGTGATTACCGCCCCACAGCCCACCACAAACCTAGTGGCATGAACAGCCTCCTTTGTGTTGCACTCACGAATTCTGTGAATCAAGACCCAGTGGACATGGCTTTCCTTTGCTCCACAGTGTTGGGGCCCTCGGCGAGGAAGACTCATGCCAGGAGTAACTCAGGTGGCCAGGGCTGTGTCACCCCGAGGCTCCTTCACTCACGTGCGGGGCTGGGTCAGGCTGGCTCGAGGATTGGGCTCACTGGGACCATGGGCCGGAGCCCACGCATGCCTTGGTCACGGCCCTGGCTTTGCCCATCCTGGAAGCTGGGTTCCGAGAGGGAGTGTCCCAAGGGCATGTGAAGAGAGCCAGCAGGGAGCTGGTGGCCTGCTGTGACTGAGCCCCAGACATCACAGGGGGTCACTCCCACTACATTCTGCTGGGTGAAGATGTGCCCCGCAGGCTGAGGTTCAAGGGGAGGTGATGTGGACTCCACGTCTCCATGGAATTTGATGTGACAGGAGAGCCTCACCAGCCCCGTCTCCTGTGGAAGTCCCACGTGCATTGCTTGAGTGGGCAGAACTGACGCCCCGGCTTCTTCCCGAGGCGCAGAAGCCTCTGCTTGACGCTGGTTCACCCTGCTGGGCGGGCCTGACCGACAGGAGCCTCAGGATCAGTGTCGCTCTTCGTAGGAACTGAGTGCAGGACCTTGGAGTGGCTTCCAAGGCCACAAAGCCAGCGTCAGACCCTTGTTCCTCACCTCCTGCTTCTAGCACAGTGGCTGATGCACCCCATTACCTGAAGTCAGTGCTGAATCGCTATTCTTATTCCATGAGGTTGCCTGTGCTCCGTTGTTTTAATTACAGGCTGTTACTTCATTTAAAAAATCAGCACTAGGATTAAGGGAACTGTCATTTAAAAAGCCAGACTCCTGGCCTAAAAACTCATCAGTGAATCAGAGGACAAATGTTCCCATTGTGCTGGTTAAAAATAGGAGCTATGGAAAAAGTGACAGAATGAGATGAATGCCATTAAAGTGTAATTACATTTACTGTAAATGTGAGCCTTGGGAAGAGTATTCTAGGCAGAGAAGCTCTACCAGAGCCTGTGACATGGAAAACCCAAAGTCTCAGCTGAATGCTGCTTTTACGTTTTGAATCATAATCAATATTATAGTGTATTATTGTGGATTGTTTTTAGCGTCTGTTAGCCTTATTGGGGATATTTGAAGGAACGGTGTCACTCCAAAGGGAAGTAAGAACCATGCAGCTCACCTTGAACCTCAGAATGTAGCTTTTCTGTTCTGTCAAGGCAATGTTTCTAAACATCTGTATTCTATGTATCTATAATCTATATAACTATACGTTTCCATCCATCTCTGTATCTCCTACCTCAATGCTTAAGTGTGGTCACTGGATTGGACGTATTTGAAAGGCAGGGCTTGTGTGTGTGTTTGGGTTTTTTTTCATGAAAATAGCTTGTACTTTTCTGATTTTAAAACAATACCTTCTTGCCATATAAGAGTCTTTTGAAATGTTTGAAGAAAGTAAACTGTCCTGAATCCAGCCACACACAGATAAAGCACTGTTAACATCTTGATGAACATCCTTTCCAATCACAATCTTTTTATGGATTGAGAGATAGTTCTCACTTTTCTGTTGCTGTTGTTAAAGCTCAGAAATATACTCTGGTCCTATTTTATGATAATATAGAGTTACATTATCCTGTCTAATGGCTAATAGGATAGGATGATATAGGGTTGGTATACCATAATTTATTTAATGAAGACACTATAATGTCATAATGAGCCAATTAAAACTTTGGCTCATAGCTAAAAATTATTCTTTTCCATTATTGAAAGACAAATGATTTCAGGTTTATACCATGTATATACCATGGTTCAATGAACATGTTGCTTATGCAGTTGGCCAATTATTTTCTTGTTTTCCTAGGAGTGAGATTGCTGGATAAAAGACATACACATTTACCATTTTGTTATCTCTATTCCAGAGATTTCCCTCTGGAAACATGCCAAATTTATACTCCCACAAACACCTTTGTCAGCATTAGGTATTATAAATCCTACCAATCAAGAAAACAATTTCATTTTCACATTTATATAATTGGACATTTGTATGTCTTTGAAAAATTACCAGTTCTCTACCCATTTTTATTGAGGTATTCCTTTTTTATTGATATGTAACTGCTCTTTGCATATTAAGGATACTAGCACTTTGTCGTGTGTTTCTTGTTTTTTCTCAGTTTATCTTTGTTTTTGTTTTTTTGTTTTTTAAAATTAATTAATTAATTAATTTTTGGCTGTTTTGGGTCTTCTTTTCTGTGTGAGGGCTTTCTCTAGTTGTGGTGAGCGGGGGCCACTCTTCATTGCGGTGCGTGGGCCTCTCACTGTCGCGGCCTCTCGTTGCGGAGCACAAGCTCCAGATGCGCAGGCTCAGTAGTTGTGGCTCACGGGCCTAGTTGCTCCGTGGCATGTGGGATCCTCCCAGACCAGGGCTCGAACCCATGTCCCTTGCATTGGCAGGCAGATTCTCAACCACTGTGCCACCAGGGAAGCCCCTTTGTTTTTAACCTGTTTATTTTTGTTTTGTTTTAGTCCATTTTTGCCATATAGGAGTGTTACAATGTTCAGCATTTCATTGTTTACAACTTCTGGTAGCACACAGACCTGCCCTAGGCCCAGGTGAAAAACATCACTTATGTTTGTTTCTGGTATTTTAATGTTTTCATTTTGTTTGATATACTTTTAGCATAAGAAACCGACTTCTATTTTTGCTTCCCAAATGGTTATCCAATTAGGATTTCTTTAAAAGCTTGTTTGGAGAGGTAGAAGCCAAAGAGAGCGTAGAAAATAGAGGCTAAAAAGCAGGACTGGCTTCTCTATCTGACCTCTTGTCTTCAGCATCCTTTCCGCGCATAGTAGGACTAAGGGAAGCCAGTGTGGCTTTAGGCGTTGACTTTCCAGGAGTGTTGGCTGAAGCCAGGAATAAAATTGGGACAATACCCCGAAACTTGGCATGCAAGTTAGCTTTAAAGGGAATAATAAACAGGATGATGATAAGAGGTAGTTTGTGTGATGGAGTTTCCAGTTCCCTGAGAGGCTGCCTTCTCCACGCTGAGTCCATGACCATCAGAGACCAAGTGTCCTTCCCCTTTCCCCGCAGTGGTGTGACGTTAACACCAGTGCTGACGCTCTGGTGAGCAGCAGTTGGTGCCTCTGGCCCAAAACCCCTTGAGGATAGGTGCTGACACCCACCCGTGTGTCCCCTGCACTTATGCGGTCCCTGGCACACAGCTGGCGCTTTGAGGGCCTTTACCGGAACAAAAGGAAAGGCACTATGGTAGCTCCCCAGATTTTGTTGCGTCCACAGTGGAGATGAGTCATCACCCGGAGTCATGAGTCGAGCAGCGTTTGGGCTCAGAGCTAAAGGTTATGCTCTTACTGAATTCATTTTCATGCCTGTGTTCACTTTTCCAGCAGGCATGGGCTGAGTGTCTGCTACATGCCGGGCCTGTGCTGGGTACTGGGAACCTGCCCGCGCCGAGCTCCCGGACGCAGTGGGGAGAGAACCACAGTGGGTGTGGAGACCAGAGGCAGACCCCCGAGAAGTCAGGAGCGGCTTCTAGAACGAGCCTTGAAGGATAAGGGCAGGTAAGAAATTCCCTTCATTAAAAACACTTTCTCCCAGGAAGCACAGGGAGGAAGGGCGGCCTGTAAGCTGGTCCAGGTTTTGTTCTTGTTGAGGATGAGCTTTTAAACCTGCCAGGAAGCTTTGGCAGAGGTTGGCTTCTAGCTCCTTTACCGCCTGGACGTGTGTTGCAGTTCGTACGTTTTCATGCTGTCCATCAGACTTCCTTGACGGTTCCCTCGTGGGCCCTGAGCACTGCCAGGAAGCAGGGGCAGGAGGTGGGGCTGGAGGGGGCTGCGTAGTCCACTGGCTCAGGCTGGGGCCTGGGGGACAGCGCTGGGCTGGGCTGGAATCCTGCTGACCTGGTCCCCACAGAGCGATGGAGAACAGGCTCCTTTGTCCTGGACGCTTGGCTTATGTTTCCGCGAAGTTTACGGTAGTTTTGCCAGCAGTCTGGCATGTTCATAGGGAGCTGTATCGGTTCAGATGTGCAGGCCTTTTAAACAGGAGCTGCTGCTAGAGCAGAAACTCCCCAAGTCACTTATACAGTTTGATTCCTTTTACGTTATTAAGTAGCATTTGACACAGACGCAGGTACCTATGTAACAGATGTTACATTCGTGTAAATTACGAGGCATAGTAATCAAACCAATGCTCATGAACTTGCTGTGAACACCAGAACTAGAATATTGTCAATGTATCTGAAACTACCCTGTGCCCACCACCCCATCCCATCCCTGTCTCACCCCCAGAGGTCACCACTCTCCTGGATGTTATTTTTTCATTATTTTGCTCATCTGAAAGTAGCTTCACCATCCATGTATGTACAGGTAAACAATACACCATGTCTTTTTGCTTGATTGTAAGCTTTATAAGTACGTTGTCTTCTGCGACTTCTTTTCCCACTCAACTTATGTTTCTAAGACTCAGCCATGTGGCTGTGTGTGGCTAGAAACACTCATTTTCACTGCAGTGTACTATTCCTTAGATGTCTCTGCCACACTTTATTTATCCTTTTGTTTATTATTAATTTTTATTGGAGTACAGTTGCTTTACAATGTTGTGTTAGTTTCTGCTGTACAGCAAAGCGAATCAGCTGTACGTATCCATATATCCCCTCTTTTTTGGATTTCCTTCCCGTTTAGGTCACCACAGAGCACTGAGTAGAGTTCCCTGTGCTCTACAGCAGGTTGTCATTAGCTATCTGTTTTATACATAGTAGTGTGTATATGTCCATCCCACTCTCCCAGTTCATCCCACCCCAACCTTCCCCTGCTGGTATGCATACGTCTGTTCTCTATGTCTGTGTCTCTATTTCTGCTTTGCAGATAAGTTCATCTGTGTCATTTTTCTACATTCCACGTATAAGCAATATTACATGATATTTGTTTTTCTCTTTCTGACTTACTTCACTCTGTATGACAGTCTCTAGGTCCATCCATGTCTCTGCAAATTGCACAATTTCATTCCTTTTTATGGCTGAGTAGTATTCCATTGTATATATGTACCACATCTTCTTTATCCTTCTTTATAGATGAGCATTTGGGGCTAGGTATCCGTGTATTGTTTTTCTACTGCAGACCCAGGCTTCTCTGCCCTGCTTTGTAATATTGGAGTTGGAACCTGTAAACATTCTTCTTTTGCTAGATTTGTCACTAGAAGGTTCTGGATGGACATTGCAGAAGTAAGGGGCTTCTCTACCTGGTTCTGGGTGCTCTCCCCCCTTCTGGCTTGTGTGATGTGGCTGCTGGTAGTGTGTGTGGCACCAGGGACTCTCACCCTCTAACAAGCTTCGCGTCACCCTGGGGGGAGGCTTCCTGCTTGCCACCCTCTGCCTTGGCTGCGGACCAGAGGGGGCCCAGAAAACCCTGTGAACACCCTCTCCGTGAGGTCCGAGTCCCAGCCAAGTCTGCTCCCTCCCTGGACCGCTCCCTCAGCTCTGGGGCATTCTTCAGAGCTCGTATCCCTTCTCTGTAGAGAAGCCCCTGGTAGTAGTTAATACGCCTTTATGTTACATTTTCCCTGTTCAAATTGCTGGTGTGGCTTTCGTCTCCCATCTGCACCCCAGGTGATGTAATCGTACGCAGGTCCTTTGGTGCCCTGTTGGTTAGGCAGGGCCGAGGCAGGTGGCGGGTACAGTGGCCCCAGCGCACACGGTGTTAGGTCTCCCCGACTCTGGGCCATTAAAGCCGGCGGCTGGCACCCTCAGGCTGGCTCTGAGCTCCAGGCTCTCAAGAGGTACATGTTTGCTGTTGCCCTTTAACTTCCGTCGTTACTGCAAAAACTAAATCATTCTTGTGATCATTTTCGAATTTCAAATTCCCAGTTTTAAAAAATAACTTCCTTTGTAATAGCTAATACCTGAGACTCACAGCTCACTGGGTTTTGGTCAGTTGGCAGTGGTGTGATTCACCATGTGAGGTTGAATTCTGGAAACATCAGCAAGGGGGGGTGGGGCAGCCATGCTCAGGTCCCATCATCTTCTGGAAGATGTTGTACTCCTTCCCACTTCCTGCCTGGCGGGGAGAGGAGAGGATTCTCAAACAAACTCTTCTCTCAGGAGGGCCAGGGAGATGCTCTTCTGGACAGAAATCTCCTCTTGCTTTGCTTCTAAGAGTGGAGTTCTGAGGTCACCAGCTGCCCTTGAAATCTTTCTCAGAGTTTTTGTTCCTTGTCGGCTTACGCACCTGGATGTCTTACGTGTAGCCCAGCATCCTTTTAGGAATAACCTGTGGTACCCAGGCTCTGCTGTCTGACAGACATTTACACCTGAACAAGTCAAGTTGGTCTCTGAGCCCCCATTTCCCCAGAGCAGAGACCATAATGGGATGAGCCTTCTTGGTAACTGAGCACATGACACAGTGCAGAGTGTAAAGGGCTTGGGGAGCCTGGTGCCTGACTCAGCACTGGCTTGATTACGGGGGCAGATGAGTGTGCCCAGTGGCCAGCATCAAGGGACAGAATTCAACCAGTTGGGAAATTCTGCCTACAGGTACCACTCCATTCATGAATTCCTTTTACATGAAAATTTTCATTGAAAAAAGAGAAAGGAAGAAAGAAGGAAGGAAAGAAAGGAAGAAAGGAAGGAAGGCAGGGAGATAGATGTGTACCAAAATGCCATTTTGTATCATTATTCTAGGAATCTATCCTGCATATAGGTTTGGGGAGCGTCTGGAATAACATTCACAGAAAATTATTTTTAAGTTATTTCTAGGTGGTGGGCTGTAGGGTAATTTTAACTTTTCTATTTTGTATTTTTCCATTTTTTGAATAGTTTTACAGAAATAAAGTTAAATTCAGTGACCAGAGAGAAATAGAAATAAAAAAGCCTTTTCCTCCTGGAGGCCAAGCTGGCTGGGGCAGCAGAGTTTGCGGAGCAGCGGGGGCCAGGGGGCAGCGGGAGGAGGGGCATGGGGAGCTTCGGGACGGCGCGAGATGCACGCTGGCTCCCAGGAGCCTCAGATCACTCACCCCGTGGACCCCGGGCCCGCATCCACTGCACTAAACTCCCCGGCCCCCCGCGGGCGCAGCTGTCATGCGGGAAGCGGCCGCGCGAGGGCGCGATCCCCCAGGGAACCACACCGGCCCTCAGTGCCGCGTTTCCTCTGCTCACCCGGCTGAAGAAGGGCTGTGGGGAGCTTGGGGAAGCTTGTGACACACGGGGAGCGGGGGCAGCCTCATTTTCAGGCATCCTCTCTGTGCGGTTCTTGATACCCTGGGTGTGTTTCACACAGATTGCTCATAACTGATAGTGACCATAAACTTAACCTCACAATGACACCCTGCACTCAGGTGGTGCCCTGAGCCCTGAACGTGCCCTCGTGGCTGCACCACGTTTATCACAGGTCCCTCTGGCCCTGCAAGTAAACCCCGTTTTGCCAGGGAGGGAATTACTGATACGTTTCAGGGATGAAGCATGTCGTGGGGTCTTAGGGCAGAAGCATCTGGAGCATAAATGACCTGATGGCTCAAGCGAGCAACAAGATGTTTTTCATGACGAACTTTGTCCTTTAAATCTTTTCTCTGCTCGGTTCTCCGTGCTCAGCACACTCCCCTCTCATTCCGGCTCTCAGTTCTGTGTGTTCAGAGCCCACCTCTGCAGGCCGGGCTCTCATGTCCCGTCCCTCCTGGGTTCAGGACTGTGACGGTGCACTTTGAGTCTGCGCTCTGCCCCTCTGCTGTGAGTGACCCCAGCTGCTCTGAGCTTCCCATTTCCCCTCCGAGTCCTCACGGCTGAACTGGGAACCGAGGCCACAGTAAAACCGATTTGGGAGTGGAAGGGCCGTTCTTTCCTCCCACGCGCGGCTGGAGCAGAACGCAGCGGGGTGTGCCCGGAGCCCCGCCAGCATCAGCAGTGCATCTGTCTAAATGCTGGCGATTCTTCCGGCACAGGCCGCTCTGCCGATCCCCCTTTACCATGGCAACATCTCTGCGGCCGTCACCGGCGTGGGAGGACTTCATGTCTCCTGATAGTCAGGGTGGACCCTGAGCCTTGCTACCTCGGCACGTGGAGGGAAGCAGGCGCCCACCCGGACTGTGGCACCCCTGCGCCCAGAGGAGGGCCCAGGCCGAGGCCCACACCACCAAGGCCTGGGGTCTTGCTTAGAGAGTAACACCGGCCCATGAGCTCTGGGCAGAGGGTCTCGGGGAGGCTCGTCTCCGTCCCACAGAGGCTCCTGGGAGACGGAATCACTTGATGGGCAAGGAAAGGTGGCAGAGGGGTGGATTCTGCCCCCTCTGCAGGCATCGGGAGGCACTGGGCTCCCGGGGCCGCCTGCTCCTCCGGGCCCGCAGGGCCTCTCCAGGGACGGAGCGCCGGCTGGGAGCACGGCTGTCCCGCCTGCGGAGGGGGCGTCTGGCTGAAGCCGAGGCCACTTGAGACTGTTTCCTGCTTGCGGCGAGCTGCTCAGGAGAGTGCGAGGGCCGTTAGGGAAACGTTCACCCCACAGCCGGAAGCTAGGGTCACACCGGGCCGGGGAGCCCATGCGAGGGGACACGGACACGTGCGAGAGCCGGTGAGTGCCCACGGACCCCTCTTATGAGTTCCTGGACTCATAGTGTAGTGAGAAAATCAGCAGGACAATCTTCCCTCTGGCGTTTGAGGACAGAGGTTCAGAAAGGTGCAGTGACTTGCCCAAGGCCACGCTGGCTTAGCCAGAAATCAGGTCTCCTGATGTCCCATCCGCTCCCCTTTCTGCACGGCTCGCTGCCCACCCACCCCACCCTGCTTCCTCCCCGCCCTCGTCCTCCACTCCCTACGGGTGCCAAGGCTCAGCGCTTTTCAGCCTGGGAGCAGGTGGCCCCTGGGAGCAGCGTGGGGCTGAGGCCTGGGCAGCTGGTGCCAGGCAGCCGCCAGGTGGGCCGTGGCACCGCTGTCCCAAGGGCGGCAGCCTGTTGCTGTGCCCCAGTGATCCTTAGAGTCGCAGACTCCCTGAGGAGGGGCCCAGGAAGGCTGTCTGTGCAGACTCCCTCTCAAGATGCGGGAGAGGCCGTCAATTCCCAGAGCTCAGAGCGTCCATCTGGCCGCCTTCAGCAAGCACAGGAGCAGGTGGGCTCCTGAGACCAGAGCCTTCCCTCGAGGAAGCTGCTCACCTCTGGCCTGGACCATCTGCCAGCTGTCCAAGCGCCCTGAAGGCCGGATGCTTCTCAGCGTCCACGCGCCACCCCGCCCCCTCCTCCCTGCCCACGCCGCATCCTCCCAGTGGCCTGGGGCCCGGGGTCCCCACCACCGGGGAGCAGTTCTCACGGCTTCACCGGCTCTGACTCTCTGACGTCTGCTTGGCTGCTCTCCACCCCCCAGGCCTCCAGATGACTCAGACCCACATCCTTCTTCCCTGCTTTACTGCCGCTTCCTTAATTGCTTTCCTTCTTCCAGTTTTGTCCCCTTGCAGTTGCTTCTCCGCAGGCCACAGAGTGAGTGTCTAACATACACTAAAATCCACCTTTCACCAGGGGCCCCAGGGGCTCCTCTCTGGAAACCGGTCCTACCTCTGTCTCCCTGCTGGTCACCCTCACCAAGCCTCACTGCTTTGTCATTGCCTGTTTGCTTCTCTGTCCCCCCAGCAGGGACGGCCTGGGGGGCAGAGCAGTGTGCCTGCCCAAGGGTGCCCCCCAGAGGCGCGACGGCGCAAGCGTGGGTTCAGGAGTGAGTGCAGCTGTCGGGGCCCCGGCCTGGTCCTGGGGGCCCCCGTGGCGCCCCCAGGCCTCTCTGGTGTTTGGTGTGAGGCCTGTGCGTCTCCCTCAACACCCTCCTGACGGAGCAGGCTGTCCGGCCACTGTTTCAAGCGCACAGTTTTTTTTTTTTCTTGAGCACATTTAAGGAAGGAAAGAAAGAAGGAGGGAGGGAGGGAGAAGGAAGGGAAAGAAAAGGTGGAAGGATTGAAAGAAGGAAGGAGATGCATTGACTTCTAAGCTCCGGCTCTCCCGCTTGCCAGGGTTTCCTGTAGGCAGAAGATTCCAGGTCTCGAGGTCCCACACGGCTTTCATAGGCTCCGGGCACTTTTGTCTTTGCGGGCTCCTTCCTCCATAAAAAAGTATTAAAAATTATATTTCGTGACTATGTTCGTATAAAGATGAATATAATCTAGGCCGGAGTTACTATTTTATAGTCATTATTAGTCATTATTGTTATACTCATTTTTCCCTCTGATCTTAAAATAAATTAAAGCGCGTTGTGACCCCTCTCAGTGTTGTGGGCCCAGGCACTGTGCTTCCCACACCCGTGGAGGCCTCCGGGTGGGGAGGGTCTGAGTGCCTCTTCATCTAGGGGTTCTCTTTCCCTGGAGAAGGAGAAGCTCCCCGCCCACCCCCAGCTCTGAATGGGGTCAGAGGACGAAAAGGCAGGCCCTGCCGGAGCGTGTGTGTAAATGCTGTAAATCTAGAAACACAGAGACTGGCACCGTGAGACCTGCCGGAAGCTGGTCCATCCGGTGTCCAGGCTCCTGGCCTCTGCTGGGAGGGCGGTCACCCACGTCTCTGACTGTACCCCCGGCGGGTCACCCACACCCCTGACTGCCATTGCAGCAGCAGCCTGTCCCACTGAGGCTCCCAGAAGCGGTCGTGATAAGTCCTGGATCCCTGCCGAGCCCAAACCATGTGGACCTGATCGCACACGTGGGAAGGAACCAATGGTGGGAGCTGCTTTGAAGACCCTTGGGAATAAAGAGTGCGTGGGCCGGAGGGGGTGCTGTAGAGGGGGCAGGAGCGAAGGGTGTGCAGGCACAGGAAGTCACTTATTCTTACGATTCCGTGAGTGAAATTATACCTGCAAATCAGTCAATTCTGGTAGTGTGTCCTGAGTTGGGCATTGGACTTGTGAAAAGGCTTCATAGAGAAGTAATTCCCTCTTCAGATGGATGTTTTGGATGAAAGGAGAGAGGATGTAAACTCCTGTGCTCCGGAGCTGTACCCAAAACCGTGCGGTGTTCAGATTTTTCTGTTGAGGGAGGGGACACTGCTGTCATCATCACCCCGCTCGCAAATCCACTGAGCACGTGTAGCAGGGGAGCAGGGGTGGGGCCGTGTCCCTGGTGCGTCGGGGGGCCTGAAAGTCGGAATTCCAGTGAGTTCCAGTTCCTCGCTGTGTCACTAGTTAAGCTCTGTGCCTCGGGCACCCTCGTCCCCCATTTCCGATTCAGAGATGACTAACATTAGTACGAAAAAACAAACTACCAGAGTGATAAAAGAAGAAAACAGTTTTACTGGGCAAATCTCCAATTGCATCATCTTTTGGTTTCAGTGAATAACTGCAGGTCCCCAGCTGGCAACCTTTTTACCTAGAAACTAAGTTTGGCAAATCCAAACAACTGGCTCTCCAACAAGAAGGATGGAACCTAACTCTACTTCCTTGAGACATTTCCGAGGAACGAGGATGGTATTTATCAGGTCTTCCACTGTCTGAAGCCCCTTAGGATGGAATCCTCTCCACGGAGGCCCCACGCTGGGGTGACTGCTCGAGGCCGACTCCTCGGGACCCTCTCCCTCTTGCCCCACCCAGAGCCTGACACTGCTGAGCCCAGAGGGTGCAGGGCACCCGGAGCAGATCGCGACTGCCAGCCCCGAATCAGGTAACCCTCTTGTTGAAACCAGGGATTGTTTCAGAAGATGATCCCATTGGCCCTTCACTCAGCCTAGTGAAGCAGCTACTCAAATCCCACGTGCCCTGGAACAGAAGTGACTCCTAATGGACCCAGCTGAGGGTCTGATACTCCTGGGCCTGGTGCCCGGCTCACCAGCCAGCAGCGGCCCACCTTGGCGAGTTCTCGTAGACAAACGTAGATGATGACACCACCTCCCCCTTGTTGATCAGAGCCTTCCAGACCATGGAACCAGCAGAGACTACGTCCAGTTGGGAGGGAATTGAACCGAACTATTGGCATTGCCCCAACAGGAAGCTTAGGACCTGCCCCGAAATGAAGAGATTCACAGGCGAGGAAATCACAGACTTTCCAAGAACCTCATTCCAAAGTCAGCAAGTTGACCAAGCTATAGGTGAGGCTGCTTTTCTTTGTGTTGCGTTAGTTCGTGTGTGTGAAGAATGAGATCTCAAGATGCATTACCAATTCCACCCTGCTTCCTGCACAAACTTTGAAACACACCTCGTTGTAGCTGAGCTGGGTCTAACCATCAGGTCAAGGAATGCTCCTTCCCGTTGAAGTTTTATCGACATGAGATGGAATCTAATTTGTTTGTACCTATTCATCTGTGAAAATGTTCTCTGATGTCGGAGGATGAGGCAACCTGAATCCACCGCCATAATCATCTGCTGACATTTTCAAGGAGAGAGGCCAAGGCCACTGAAGGCAGTTTATTATGAATATCGCCATCTGGACTTATTCGGATAAAATCATTTTTTAACCTAGGAGTCCTTTGTCTCCAGAAATGGAAATCGTGGTAAGTCATTCACTTGATTTTGTGATTTTCCAGGTTGGGTCACATGCCCACCGGAGCCTGGGATAGTCAGGTCCACCCAAATCAGATGAATTGGATCCAGAGCGGGAAAGAGATGGAGAATCAGGGCGCTGCTGCCTGAAGAAGGTGGGGAGAGGGGGGTTGCTGTGGAGGCAGAGCGAGACCCACCCCGTGCCTTCCTCCTGACCCCGTCCTCCAAAACCTCGCGGGAAGATGCTGTCATGACTGCCACCCCCGACTCCGAAAGCATGAGCTTTGTTCCCTCGTTCGTTTATTCAGCAGCCGTTCACTGAGAACTCAGCCTGGGCCAGGACCTGGGCTAAATACCGCTGAGGATGCAAAGTAAGTCAGATGGGGTCCTGGTTCTTAAGGATCTGAATTTTTTGCACGGCTCATACTCCTATTCCTGTCATGAGCCATGAGCCAGGGGTGACATGATGCCTGCCTTCTTGATGGAATCACCTGATTTCCTCTTTCTGGCAAAGAGAGATGAAGAAACCTGTCCATCATGGAGAAGGCATTTGATGTTCACTGAGGTAACAAATCGTCCTGATGGCTCGTGGGGGAAGGCAGTTTCAGTGGTAGTGCACATGGTGATCGTCGTCAGGGGGCCGGGGCCGAGGGTGGCCGCACAGAGAACAAGCTGGCTCATCTGGTGTCCTGGTCTGTGTATCCGGGGCCGCACCTGCCCTGCCGTACCCGGGGACCTGCCACGGCCGTGGGGCGGGGCCGGCAGTGGGTGAGCGTCTGCTGGGCCACAGCTGGGGTTTTCCCTGACTCCTTCAGTTTTTACTTCCCTTCGTGCCAAGCACGTTTGATTTTTAAAAAATCAACTTTTTTCTTCCAATGACCTTACTCGTGCTCTTTGAACCTCGAGATAGAAAAATCAAAGTCAGAATCCAAAAGTTTCCCAGGAGCTCCTGACCTGCTTTGGGGGAAGCCAATTCTTGTTGGAAGTACAAACAAGGGAACTGTTTCCAAAGGTTCTGCACATGAGTTGTCCGAAGCATCCCGGAGGGTGGTACCTGGGGCCCCTCTGAAAGCCACTGCTCGGGCAGTCCTGTCCAGCCTCACTCTCGGCTGGGTTTTACCTGCACGGTGTCCAGAGCAACACTGAGGTCTCAGGCGGGACCTGCCAGGTCACTCTCCTCCTGTGCTGTTCCCACGTCTCTCTGTGCCTCCAGCACAGCCCTTGGCTCTCGCCGGCCTGAGGCAGGGGACCCTGAGAGAGCTCCTCGTATGGAAACAGGGACTCGGTGTCCATGCATCTTGGACCTCAGGCCTAGCAGCTGGTTCCCTTGCTGCCAGCCAGGTAGCTGGGTCTTTGTGCGCGAACCCTGCCTGGGTAGTCTCCCGTTCCCCCAGATTCCTGGCCCTGCCCTGCCCTCGCCTCCTGCCCCAGCCCGGGTGCTGGAGCCGGCTCCTGCACCTCTGTGTTCGGGGCCTTGCCCTCCACACGGAAGCTCTGACTTGGCCTGTTCTTGGATGCCTGTTGGGGCACATCCTTCTTCTCCCAGCGCCTTCCTGCATTCCACGGCCAAAGCCAGCAAACTGACCTGCTTCCTGCATATTATACTGTTAATGCACTTTGTAATCCTCGATGCTTCTCTCCTGGAGAGGAAAATTAATTTCCACATTTTGTGATTTCCTTTGATAGACTTGACTGTTCATGTCTCACACACACACACACACACACACGCACACACACACAGACACACACACACACACACTCTCTCTCCCCACCCCCCTGCCCCTCACAGTTCGAGTTGGAGCCAGCAAACAAACTGGCCAGAAAGGTTTGTGCTTGCTCAGGACCCACAGCTCCAAAAGCCACCCTGCCACCGCGATCCGTAGATGGAAGTTTGCCCCACTTCATGCTCAGAGGGCGTTAAATTGTTGCTCTGAGTTAGAGCACATTCTGCCTTCCCGAAACTTCTGGGCACTGGGTTTCTGCATATGAGTTGGAGCTGGCCCGGACTCTGATGTGGGGATCGTGCGTGCTCTCGGATGTACCTACTCCGTGGGGTTCCCGTGAGGATTAGAAGAAAACCGGAGTGATGGGGCTGGACCTGGAGCTTGATGCCTAGAGTGTGCTCAGCGATGCTGAGATTTGCTGTTACCCTGCCTGAGGGGGGCGTCCACCAGCCCGAGGGGACTCGGGAAGGCTCACACCCAGGCTCCCACAGAGCTGGCTCTCCACGTGCCCTGCGTCTCTTTGCGGATTACGCCCTGCGGGCCAGGCTTCCCTCGGGGGAGCTTTCTTGGTCTTTCATACCTGACTCTCTGCCTTATGCCAGGGGTGGGGGGCTGTCAAGGGGCAGCAGTCCCAGTCTGGGCTGCAAGGAGCCTTCCGTTTCGACACGACCCTCTCCGGGTCTGGAGAGCTGCCCCGGAGCTGGACAGACCCAGTTCAAACCCCAGCCCCGCCCCGTCCAGCTGGGAGGCCGTGAGAATGCCTTCATTTTCCCCATCCCATCTCCGCATCTCTGAAATGGCGATAACAGCACTGGCCTGACTGGCTCGCTGAGGTGAAGGACCGTCCGGCGTCATGCAGCGCTGAATTCCGGCCCAACCCGTGACAGCCGCTGTGTCTGGGTTACTGGGTGGCCTTGCCCCACACGCGCCTGTCATTGTCGTCATCTGTGACATCTCTGTGAAGCCCCTCGCTGAGGAGCAAACTAAGGGAGGTCCTCGAGAGAAACCAATATTAGGAAGAAAGTCACAGACCCATCGTTAGAGGGTCTGCAGAAGCCCAGCCCCAGCCCTTGCCGAGCCTTCTGGGTTTGTATGAACAAGCTCGCTGGCTTCCGCACGCCGGGGCCCTGCGCCGTGCTGCTGCCCATCTTGGTCACACCACGCTCAGCCGCCTTATCTATTCCCTCCTGTCCTTCTCCTGTGGGACTCACGGCTCCTTGAGGACAGAATCCCTTTCGAGCAAAACGTCCTGTGTATAGTCTCCGTGATTCGACCTGCTCTATGTGCAGTGACCTGCGTCGCTGCTCCGCTGTGCCTGCATAGCTGAGTGATGCTGAGGCCGAAGGGGCCTGGATGACTGGCTCAAGCTCGCACGCAGCAGCCCCTCCAGGTCCCTGGCTAGCCCCCTGCCCCTGTCAGTTGTCATGGCGATGTCATGCCATCATCACCACCACCGTCATCGTCTGTTGATAGGGCAACCATGTCATTTGTCACTCAGACTGGCACACTTGTGAATGTGAAAGCAGGAGCTGTTGGTAATCACTCCAGGACCACAGGTGGGACCACTGGGGACAGTCCCCCCATTTATGGAACAAACACTGTGGAAGCCTCCCTGCTAAGCATTCTGCCTACCTTCTCTCTAATCTGTCCAAGGCTCCGCTAGGTCGGTCTGTCTCTACCTACCGTATTGATCAGAGTACTGAGGCCCCAGAGAGGAAAGGGCCCAGACCGAGGCCGTATCTCCTGTGAGGGGCAGAACCGGGCTGTCTGCGCCCAGAGCCGGGGCCTGTGACCACCTGCTGGCCTGCCTGCTGCTCACTTAATTGGGTGCCTCAGACACATGTGGAGGAGCCGCGTTACATGGGCACTTGGTGAGGCCCGGGCGCTGCAAGGGTAACGCAGAATCCTGGGGCCCCGGCCAGGCTGGGGGTCGGACAGCTGTCAGGGCCCTTTGTTTATCTGGCTCTGCATGGACATCTCGGGCTAATTCACCAATCCCGGTGTGATGTGCGGAGCGCTCTGGACTTGGGCTTTTGCAGGGGATGGTGGCCTGGTAGCCTTCCTGCCCCTCGGGTTAGTCCAGGAGCAGTCGTCTCCTGCTCAGCTCCACGGCTGGGGAGTAGGAGGCCCCGTCCCCAGCCGGGGGAGCTGGAAATAGTTCAGGTGTTTCTCGCTCTTGTTCAAAGCAGGGATCGACACAGTGGATCCCGGTGCCTCCCTGTGGGCGCTGTGTGTCCATGAACAGTGAATGACAGCAGGGACAGCTGTCTACCTGGGGCCGTCACAGGCGGAGGCTGCAGCATCTCCGCACACTCACCAGAACAAAGGCTCCCGGTGAGTCCGTGGTCTGTAGCCCACCTGCCGATCCCTTGTTCCTCTGGCAGCCTTCTCCCTGCTCCCTTCAGGACCCAGACAACCAGCGGGGCCCGCACCCCAGGGCCATAGGGGATGCGTGCGCTACAGGGGTCATGAACACCCAGGGTTTTCTGGAAATGCGCTTACCCAAAGCGCCAGTGTAAGAGTAGACGACCAGGAAAGAAAGACACAAAGACATACCGCAATCAAATTTAGAAAAAGGGGTGGTGCATCGATTTTCTTTCTTCACATTTATATTTCTAGGTCATCATTGAAAAGTCATCCAGCATGGTAATTATCACTCCGTTCCTGTGCCCCGGCACAAGTTCCTAATCACTCTTTTTGGGAACTTCCTGGGTAGGGTACACTATTTTACTCATCGTACAGAACTTTTGTAACCAAAGACAATCCAGAATATCATGTGCTCTTCTACTCTGTGTTACTGAAAAATTGTGGGTCGTCTGGGCAATAGTGCTACAGACTGGGCAAGAGGAGCTCCACCTCCCGTGTGCCTGGTGGATACGTGGCATCGAGATATACCACGTGGTTTTTACATACGCTCCTGCCTCCTAATAACATGACGGTGTTTTATTGTTTTCCTCACCAGTGCTATTTGCTAACACATGTACAGCACTGACTGCCAGGCACCGTCCTAATCCCTCTCTACTTCTGATCATGTTGAACTCTCCCCACACCTCTGAGAAATAGGGTTTTAGTGAGGGTAACTGTAGCTGCTTTGAGAGAGAGACGCAGAAACGCGGCGGCTCTAACCAGATTGAAGATTCCTTCTCCCTCACGTGACAGCCTGAGTTCCAAGCTGGAAGGCAGCGTGGTCGGGCGGATGGCTACTCTGCCCTTGTCTACGTGTGCCTTCCAGAGGGGCTCTGGTCGCTGCTGCCCAGCCCTCAGAAGCAGAGAGCAAGAGGGTGGAGGGAGACACCTGGAAACAGCACAAGGCAGTTCCTCCTCCTGTGGGAGAGGAGGGAGTCACGTGACCACGCTGCCAGGAAGGCTGGGGACGTGGTCCAGCGCCAGCCCGGCCACAGGAGGAGGGTGTGGAGAAGGGTGAACAGCCAGGGGTTTCCTTACTGATGAGGGAAGTGGTGGCCTTACTGATGGGGAAACTGAGGCCAGCGGAGTCAGGAGCTCCCTCGACAGCACAGACAGTCCGTGTGGAGCTGGGATTGGTACTCAGGTTGTCAGCCTCATGTCCATGCTCTTAGTCGTTATGCTGTATTGCATTTTTTTTTTTTTTGGTTTATTTATTTATTTTTTCGTACTTTAAATTTTTTTTATTTATTTATTTTTGGCTGTGTTGGGTCTTCGTTTCTGTGCGAGGGCTTTCTCGAGGTGCGGCGAGCGGGGGCCGCTCTTCATCGTGGTGCGCGAGCCTCTCACTATCGTGGCCTCTCTTGTTGCGGAGCACAGGCTCCAGACGTGCAGGCTCAGTAGCTGTGACTCACGGGCCCAGTTGCTCCGCGGCATGTGGGATCTTCCCAGACCAGGGCTCGAACCCGCGTCCCCTGCATTGGCAGGCAGACTCTCAACCACTGCGCCACCAGGGAAGCCCTGTATTGCATTTATAATTCAATATTCATTTAAACAGATGACATAGGTCTTCACATTTGACCACCTACCGTATCCTTCTGCCCCAAAGCATCAAAGCCACCCATTTGTCGGGAAAGTACCCTGATGCATCTGATGTCTTGCTGGAGCGCTGGGTGTTACCCAGACTCTTGAGTCTAGAGCCCTGAGGAGCTGACGGGGTGGACGGACGAGACATTGGCTGGTGGGTAGGACTGGTCCCCAAGGGCCGGGAGGGGGCCTGCTGCTCAAGGCTTTGCAGGGACCGCTGCCTCGTCCTCCATCAAGTCTGGGCGGCGGGGCTGCTTCAGCAGGAGCTGCCGAGGGTGCGGCCCCAGGGCCGAGGGCAGCCAGCAGCTGCAGGTAACGCTTCCTTCAGCCAGGCACCTCTCCTCGGCGGGATTTCCAGAGCCTCTTTGCATCTTAGACAGCTCATTGCTGCTCTCAGCAACTTCATTCATCATGGTCCCTTTTATATTCCTCTCTTCTCCCTTTGGACACCAACATTAGGACAGGATTGGGAGATGGAGAAATTGGGAAGTCAGAAAAACAAAGCAGCACAACTTCATTCATCATGGTCCCTTTTATATTCCTCTTTTCTCCCTTTGGACACCAACATTAGGACAGGATTGGGAGATGGAGAAATTGGGAAGTCAATAAAACAAAGCAGCAGGTACCATTTGGTGGCAATTTCCAGTTACGGAGGCATTTCCTGCGTGCATCTTGGAGGCACGGAGGCCTCCAGGGTCATGGTCAGGATGGGGGAAGAGCCTGGCAGAGGTTTGGAGGCTGCGTAGAGCACCAGGCAGTTGTGGCAGGTCCCCCATCCCAGCTCCGGTCCCCTCGCCTGGAATGCACTGCCTCCAGGCCTCTGGACTGACCACGGTGTTTTAGTCTAAATCGGTTCATTTTCCCTGCTAGGGGTTGGCAGGGACAGCACGGCGGATGGCCTGGGTTAGTTTAAGCAAACACCCCGATCCAGCAATTTATAGCTTCCAGGAGGTTACGAAACCAGCATTCCCCAGGACAAGTTCTGCGTTGTCACACACCTTGGCAGCCTCTCACACACACCCTTTTAGGGTTTCCAGACACCTTGAAACCCATCCATGGGTTCCCTGGGCAAGGACAAGAACTCCTCTCCTAAATTTCTCCAACTTAATTCATTTGTTCATCACACCTATGAAAATGGATCAACTCAATTGTTTATCGGTAAGAGAGTAGTTAAGAGGGAGTAGTTAAATAATCAGGGCCAACCCACGGCATGAAATATTTTGCAGCAATTCCAAAGTGCGAGATAGATGCTACAAACAACAATATGGAAAAATCTCCAAGACAGTAAAGTTTGAAAAGTAAAAGAGAAGTTAATTTGTTTAGTTTGAGTACATACATTGAGAATGTGCCATGTGCTATGGCTGTAAGCAATGAGCAAGCCAGAAGTCCCTCCCTGGGAGCTCACGCCTCTGAAGCCAGGGTGGGAGATGGGAAATGGGACAGAGAGATGTGCTGGGTGGGCCACACAGGGCCGCTGGTTCTGTATGGGGGCGGTTTGAGGCAGGGAGAGCCGGTCGGGAGGCACGGCAGTAGGTCAGGGTATGCAGAAGTGTGGCCTGACCACGATGGGGGTGCGGGTGACAAGTGAGCAGATTCTGGGCGGTAGAGGCCCGGGACTTGTGGATGGTTTGGAGTGTGAAATAAAAGAGAAACCAAGGAGGATCTCCATGTGGCAGGAAATGCTGGTCACCTGGGGAGGGGAGCAGGTTCAGGGGGCACGAAACCAAGGGCTCTGCTTCGGCCCCGTCTGCACGGCCGATCAGGGGTCCAGGCTGAGCTGTCAGGCGGGCAGGTGGTGGTCCAGCTTCAGGCTGGAGGAAGATGTTGAGAGGCATCATCTTCTAAACACGATGCATGGCCGTAGGACTGGAAGAGGTCAAAGGGGAAGAGACATGGTCCAGGACCGAGCCGGGGACCGTCCCTCATTTAGAGGAGGACCCAGCCTGGGAGGCGGAGAGGGACCAGACAGTGAGCAGTGAAGTAGGAGGAGAGCCTGGAAAGGAAGATCCCCAGAAACAAGGGCAGAAAGAGCCTCACGAGGGAGGGAGAGACCAAGTCTCACAAGTGCTGCCGATTCCACTCGTGTAAGATTGTACGTATATATAATATATATATATGTATAATATTATCTATGTGTGTATATATATATGTATACACACAGACCTCGGAGATATTGTGGGTTTGGTTCCAGACTACCACAATAAAGTGAATATTGCAATAAAGCAAGTCACACACATTTTTTGGTTTCCCAGTGCATATAAAAGTGATGCTTACACTATACTGTAGTCTATGAAGGGAACAGTAGCATCATGTCTAAAAAAAGAACAATGAAAAATACATTAGCTAAAACATGCTAACCCTGCCCCGAGCCTTCAGCCAGTTGTAATCTTTTGCAATAGTAACATCAAACATCACTGATCACCGACCACTGTACAAATATAGTAACAATGAAAAAGTTTGAAATATGGTGAAAATTATCAAAATGTGTCCCAGAGACACGAAGGGAGCAAATGCTGTTGGAAAAATGGTGCCGAAAGATTCGCTCGGCACAGGGTCGCCACAAACCTTCAATTTGTAAAAAGCGCAACATCTGCGGAGAGCAATACACTGATGTATGCAACACCAGACATGTAAATGCATGGGGAGTTCTGGAAGTATACAAACCAAAGAGTTAGCGACTGTGTTTGCAGGAGGGGGTAAAGGGAACTTCCTTTCACCCTCTTGTGTCAGGTGTCTGTGCGTTACTCGTGTAATTTTAAAACAAGAACAATAAATTTAAAAGCAAGGGAGCATCTCCACTGGAGAGGGCCTCTCCCTGCAGGGCCTCCTGCCTGCACATGCCTTCCTGAAAGGGGCTGGAGGTGCCCTGGTCTGGCCTTCTCCCCTCCATCCCTGGCGCCCACCACTTCCTTGTCCCTGACCCAGGGCTGGCTCCACGTTCCAATCCTCTCAGCGCTTCCGCATCCTGAATCCTGTCTGCCTTCCTTCCCTGGCAGCTGTCTCCTTCCAGACCAGTTAACACGGCAGCAAAAAGTAATTCCACGATTGGTTGCAGCTCTCCGTGAAAGTATAAATTATATGTGACACTGTGACATTTGCGACAGACCGCCACATTGATTTGGTTCTGTCTGTGGCGCTTGTTTTACCAATGCGCTTTTTTTCCTGCACAATTTCAGACTCTGTTTTGTGCAGATGATTGAACATTCTGGAAATTTCTTTCTTTTTGAATGATCCACTCCATCCAGACATCCCAAACCTTTGAGGCATAACAAATACAGCGCACACGGTCGCACCCACCCACCCACTTTCGATCTCTGTCAGGCTGAGAGTCTCAGGGTAAATGAGCCAATTTGTTTTCATTTAAATATGAAAGTGGGAGAAGTAAACCTAACGGACACGCATGAGCGAACACAGAGCTATAAGCTGGAAAAACACAAAGATGAATTTGTCACCTCTCTCATGATAAATGATGTCTGTGCAGTTACACAGGCCCAGCCCGGCGGCCGTGAGCACCTAGGTGCATTGTATTTTTATCTGTAGGGCCATTACCCTCATGTTTCCTGTCATAGGCTCTAAACATCACAGAGCCATGGGGGAGAGCGCTCTGACTGCAAGGACGCTGAATTACGCCAGAAGCTGCACAGAAAAGTAGGTCATTGGGTCACCCGTGAAAACCAGAACAGAAAGTGAGTCTGTCTGACCCCTGCGAGCCCAGCGCTCCCCGAGCCCAGGCGGCGGCTGATGGAGCCCCTGGATGGGGGAGCCTGGACAAGGGGCAGCTGCATCCCAGGGAGCAAGAAACCTCCGAGGAAAGACCAGTGTTTAGGTGGAGACGCAGGAAGAGCGAGCGATGGGCCTGGAAGCATCCTTCTGGAGCCCACAGCTGGGGACATCTGTGGCACAGATGAGAAGAGTACACATGTGTTTGGAGCCCAGAACAGTGGGGCTCCCGCATTTGCAGGGCTTGCCCCTTATGGCTGTTGACCGCATGTACCCTGCTTGGAGCTGACTGAGAGCAAGTAGACAGATGATGACTTTTCAGTGCTCTGGGGGTGCTTGGGGTGGGGGGGGCGTTATTGAGCTCGACCTCCCATCTTGAGCGGGAATTCCTTCCCCAGGACCCTGGACAGAGGGCCTGAACGTCCAGCCCCACCCAAACTCAAGGAGTGGTGGGCGCTCAAGAGTATGTGGCTTCATGGTGAAGGTTCGAGGTCCGGGTGGATGGGCTGATCCGCCGGACTGAGCGGTGCCGCTTCCTCACTCATGTCCCGTGCACGAGCTTTCCATCCCTACGGCTTCCCGTGCAGCCTTCCTGTAGCGACGTCATGCTTCTTGGGACAAGTATGTGCAAGTGACCGCGCTCCCCTGTGGAAGCCAGTGACATGGGCTCAAGGCCCACTTATGTGACGCCGACGTCGGTTCCCCAACCCCCAGGTGGCCACCTGCTGGTCCTGCTTCTGCCCTCGGAACTGCAGGGGGAGCCAACAGCATCCCCCGGGTCTTCCCATCACTGACCTGCACGGGGGCGGGGTGGTGTGTTCTCCCACAACCTGGTTTCTGTCACCTTCAACATCCTGGTCACCTTCAGATCTGCCTGTGCCTCCTTTGAATTCCCCAGCGGTGGCCTGTGGTCGCTGGAGAGGGCGGGGAAGCGTTGCCTTTATCCAATCAGTACCTCGTAGTTGAACTCTGGGAGCTCAGATTTTTATTTTTTAAACAAGCTGAAAGCTCCAGAATGGGGTTTGGACTGAAACAACGTAAGCAGTTTTCGCGATTTCCCAGGACAGGTTGAGGAAGACTGGCAGAGTCCCAGGAGCTGGGGAGTCGTGGCTCAGAGGAGAAGGACGGTCTTCCGGGCAGGGACACCAACAAGGGGACCAGAGGCTGGAACCGCCCTGGGCCCTGGGGGCTGCTCAGGGGCAGGGAGGCCAGCCTTAGCTTGTCTGGGCTGTAGCCCTTGACCTCAACTGTGATGCTCCTCGGGGCTGCTTTGTGATCAGCTGCAGAGTCTCTAGTTCTGGGAGCTGCTCTCTCTGAAGCAGGAATCTCTTTTCACACCTGGGGAAGATGTTCCGGCTCTCGAGTCCGGGGCCTCAGGAGAACGTGCTCCCTGTATGGGTGGTGGGACAGGATGGGACTCTGGGCTCGCCTCCTCCTGACACCCACTTGGAGAAGAGAGCCCCAGGGTTCCTGCTCTAAGGCCGCCCTCCGCCACTGCCAAGGGCTGAAGTCTCTGGGGGTGCAGGGCGGCCCCCTCTCCGCCCACAGGCCCCTGGGCTCCGGGCAGTTACTCCTCATCCTCTGACCTATGTGCGTCTTTGGAAGGTGATCCCAAAGCTTTCCCTGGAGGAGTCTCCTTTTCCTCGTGCCCACTTCCACGGCTCCTGCCTGCCCTCTGCTAGATTTCGGGGGGCAAAACTTAAGCTGCAATTTCCTCACAGATGTTTTACCTGCAGTTACTGCTCCCGGTCCCCAGGGAGAGGTTGGCTTCGTGGGGGCCTCGGACCCCTCACCAGGCTTCCTGCACACTGATATCAGTCAGGGAAGCGAGTACACGGCGTGCCTTTCCATGTTAATATTCCTTCTGAAAAAAATCTCTCTTCATTACTATGTTTGGACAGAATTTACTGGGACTTCAAACCGACGATGCTAAAAGTTTTTTTGTTTTGTTTTTGTTTTTTTAAAAATTTTATTTATTTATTTATTTATTTTTGGCTGTGTTGGGTCTTCGTTTCTGTGCGAGGGCTTTCTCTAGTTGCGGCGAGCGGGGGCCACTCTTCATCGCGGTGCGCGGGCCTCTCACCGTCGCGGCCTCTCGCGTTGCGGAGCACAGGCTCCAGACGCGCAGGCTCAGTAGTTGTGGCTCACGGGCCTAGTTGCTCCGCGGCACGTAGGATCCTCCCAGACCAGGGCTCGAACCCATGTCCCCCGCACTGGCAGGCAGACTCCCAACCACTGCGCCACCAGGGAAGTCCTAAAAGTTTTTACCTCAGATTTTAAGGGATGACTGATTGTGCAGAAGACGACTGACTCAGTATCTGGTGGACACCAGAACTGACCACACCAGCTCTGCCCAGTTCCAGGGTCCGAGGTGGGGCTGCTAGACACAGGATTTGTACCTGGATGCCGTCTGGGCCAAAGGACAGTGAATCCACGTAAGGCACGCTCTTGTGTCACAGGCCTCCACGAAGCTGACTCAAAGCAAGGAGGAAAAAGATGCTTTGCGCTGCAAGATGCAACCTCTCTGCCTCCCTGCCACCCCCCAGCCCAGGAAATGGGGACCCTTCCTCGAGATCAGAAGCGGTAATGCACCGACACTGTTCTTACACGAAAGTGGTGAGCTGGGAGCGAGCTGGATGCACTTGTGTCTGAAGGGGGTTGTGGTGATGATGGGTCCTCAGCCGGTCTCTCTCTGCGATCACACTTGTCACAGGGAACCAGGGGGAGAAGTATCCCACAGGAGACCCCACATAAAACACTCCACCTTCTGCAGCTCTGCAAACAGCCAGGGGCAAGGAAGAACCGGCAACAAGGAGTTGAGCACAGTGAGAGGGCAGAGGCGATTGGCGGGCTCAGCCCACCTTGCGTTCGTCCTTGGTAAACAGCTGGTACAGAAGCCGGTGCCGGCCGTGTGAATAAAACCCGCTCTAGGCAGTGGTGAAAGGCACCGCGATGACCACGAGGCGTCTGCTGGTGGCTCCCTGCGGCCTCCCGAGTGAGATCCACGTGGGTCTCGTCTTGTCTGTAATACCATGGGTCCCACTGCCCTGTAATCTGTCTGCATGCGTGTATACCATCCCCACTGGACGGAGAGCAGCTCAAGAAGAGGTCATGTCTTACTCATCTTTTTTCCTACCAGCTGAATAATAATAGCCAACGTTAATGAAGCACTTACTGTATGCCAGGCTTTGTGCTAAGGAGGTCACATACCTTTAATTCTCCACACTGATCCTGAGTGGCTGATAGTATTTTCCTGATTCTAAAGATGGGGCACTGGCCCAAGATGACCTGCTGGTAATTGGTGAAGCCAGGATTGGGATTAGATGGGCTGATCTGGTGATCAGGCTTTTAACATTGTAGGCCACAGCTCTCTCAGTAAAGCTTCTGTGCCTCTCCCCACCCCACTCTCTGAACAGGAAGTCATCTCTCCCAAGGTCCCAAGGCCCCAATGCATCAAATCTGTCCTCACTCACAGCTCATACCAAAGCTAGTCTTTTATTGCGTCATTGGCACAGAGACCCTCCGTGTGATGTTGTCAGCTGCCTGAGAGCAGGAACTCCTCTTTATTCATCTTTGTTGCCCTAGAAATCTCAGGTTAGTGCCTTGTATATAGAAAATGCCAACACTTGTTTAATTGAATCGAATGTAATCATTTCTCATCTAGGGTTATAGATGGGCCCAATATAGGGTCCTTTGAGACTAAACATTGTCTATTGAATGGTAACCATGATATAATTGATAATAAGCTGAAAGGTGAACACAGGAAAGAAACATACTCCTGGCAGAAGCTGGGTTGCAAACATGAGTCATGTCTAGTGATATGACAGGTACACATGTGAAGAGGCTCGTTGATGGTTGTTATGAGAACTGTTACTCGGGACTCCTGTCGGACCAGAGTAATAACGCCATCTCTGTAGCTGTGCATGTGATGTATGTGAGTGACAAATGCAGAGCATGTACTGAGAGCATATGCCAGTGGTTGTTACATGGAAGATTGTCCTTGGAAAAGGTAAATACCAAATCACGGAAACTTTTCCTACTGTCTGTTGATGAAGATGCTGATAACCTTTCATGCCTACTTCATCAGGTGATAACATCAATTATAAGGGAATTCTCAGGCTTCATTGAGAAACTACTGTGTGAAGGGTTCTGGAGCTAAGTATTGTGTGAGAAATAAAGAGCCAAAGCAGGTGCCCTTGAACTTGAGAAAATTTTAGTCCTGTTGAGAATCTCCTTCTATACTTTGCCATTTCCTCAATAGTAACATTTTGCAAAACTATAATATCACAACCAGGATACTGACACTGATACAATTTACTGGCTTGATCAGATTTCCCAAGTTTTCCTTGTATTTGTGTGTGTGTGTGTGTGTGTGTGTGTGTGTGTGTGTGTGTTAGAACCTATGCAATTTTATCACCAGAGTGGGTTCATGTATCCACCACACAGTGGAGATGTTGAATAGTTGCAACATCATAAGTATCCTTCACATTGCCCTTTTACAGTCACACCCATCTCCCCTATCCCTAACCCCCATCCTTAACCCCTGGCAGCCACTAATTTGTCCTCCATTCCTTACACTGTGTCATTTCAAAAATTTTATATAAGTGAATTCATACAGTATGTAACCTTTTGAGATTGGCTCTTTTTCACTCATCATAAATCACTGGAAATTCATTTAGGTTATTTAGTGTACTAATATTTTGTTCCTGTATACTGCTGTGTAGTATTCTGTAGTATTGATGTACCCTAGTTTGTTTAACTAGTCACCTATGAAAAGGTATCTGGATGAATTTCAGTTTTTGGCTATAGCAAATAAAGCTGCTGTGAACATTCATATACAGGTTTCATGTAAACATAAGTTTTCATTTCTCTAGGATAAAAGATGAGAAGGCAATTGCTGAGTCAAATAGTAGTTGCATGTTTAGTTTTATAAGAAACTGCCAAACTGTTTTCCAGAGTGGCTGCACTGCTTGACATTACCACCAGCAATGTATGAGAAATACAGTTTTAACTCATCCTTGCTGGTTTTTGGTATTGTCACTATTTTTTATTTTAGTCATCATAATACATGTGTAGTAGTATCTCATCGTGGTTTTCATTTACATTTTCCTGATGGCTAATGATGTTGAACATCTTTTCACATGCTTATTTACCATCTGTAGCTCCTCTTGGGTGAAATGCCTTTGCATGTCTTTTGCCCATTTTCTAATTGGATTTTTTGGTATTTGCTGTTGAGTTTTGTGCTTTCTTTATATATTCTAGATACTAGTCCTTTGTCCAAAATGGGTTGCAAATCTTTTTTCCCAGTCTGTAGCTTGTTTTTTCATCCTTTAAACGTGATCTCACAGGGCAAAGGATTTTTAAAATTTTGATGAGGTCCAATTTGTCAATTTTCCCTCTTGTGCATCATGCTTTTGGTGTCAAGTCTAAGACCTCTTTGCATAGTTCTAGTTCCTGAAGATTTTCTCCTACTTAATAAAAGTTTATAGTTTTGCATGTTACTTTAAAATTCCATGATCCATCTTGTGTTAATTCTGTATAAGGCATGAGGTTTAGGTCATGGTTCATATTTTTGACCTACAAATGTCCAGTTGCTGTAGCATAATTTGTTGAAAACTCTTCTATTGAATTGCCTTTGTATCTTGTCAAAAATTAGTGGCATATTTGTGTGGGTCTATTTCTGAGTTCACTGTTGTTCCATGGGTCCATGTGTCTATCCTTCTGTCACTACCATGCTATCTTGATTACTGTATTTATATACAGGCCTTAATGATGGGTAGAAGGATTCCTCCCACTTTATTCTTCTTTGTCAGGATGATTTTAGCTCTTCTAGGGCCTGTGCTGTACCATATGAAATTTAGAATAAGATTGTCTTGATGATATCTCATCTACCTTGCTGGGAAAACCTTGCTTGGATTTTGAGAGCAATTGCATTAAAGCTATAGATCGGATTTCCCTGGTGGCTCAGTGGTTAAGAATCCGCCTGCCAGTGCAGGGGACACGGGTTCTTCCCTGGTCTGGGAAGATCCCACATGCCGCGGAGCAACTAAGCCCGTGCGCCACAACTACTGAGCCTGCGCTCTAGAGCCCGCGAGCCACAACTGCTGAGCCTGTGTGCCACAACTACTGAAGCCTGCGTGCCTAGAGCCCATGCTCTGCAACAAGAGAAGCCATCGCAATGAGAAGCCCACGCACCGCAACGAAGAGTAGCCCCCGCTCGCCGCAACTAGAGGAAGCCCGAGCGCAGCAACGAAGACCCAATGCAGCCAAAAATAAATAAATAAAATAAATAAATTTATTTTTAAAAAAAGCTATAGATCAAGTTAGGGAGAATTGACATCTTTACTCTGTTGAGTGTTCCAATCCATGAACACAGTATGGCTCTCCATAAATTTAGGTCTTCTTTGATTTCTTTCGTCAGCATTTTATAATTTTCAGCACAGAGATCCTGTACATGTTTTAAGTGTACACCTAAGTATTTTATTTTCTTTGCAATGATTATAAATGGTCTTGTATTTTTAATTTCAGTTTCCACATGTTCATTGTCAGTGTATAGAAATGCAGTTCATTTTTGTTTGCTGATTTTGTATCTTGTGACCTTACTGAATTTACTTGTAAGTTCTAGAAGGTTTTTCTTAGATTCCTGGGGAGTTTTTACAGAGACAGTCATATCATCTATAAATATAGTTTTATTCCTTCCTTTCCAAAATATATGCTGTTTATTTCTTGTTTTTGCCTTATTTCAGTGGGCAGAGCTTCCAGTACTATGTTGAATAGGAATGGTGAGAATAGACATCATTGTCTTGTTCCTGACTTTAGAGGGAAAACGTTTCCTTATTAAGTATGATATTAGTCATAATTTTTTTGTAGAAACTCTTTGTCAAGTTGAGGTGATTCCCTTCTATTCCTAACCTGCTGAGATTTTATTATGAATGGTGTTGGATTTTGTCAAATGCCTTTTTGTGTGTCAGTTGACACAATTATATGATATTTCTGTATTAACTTATTGAAATGGAGCTTAACACTGAATGATTTTTTTGAATGTTGAACCATCTTTGCATACCTGAAAGACATCCTACTTGTTTATGGTGTGTAATTCTTTTTATACATTATTGGATGAGGTTTATGAATATTTTGTTGAGGATTTTAACATCTAACTTCATGAGAGTTGTTAGTCTGTAGTTTTATATGTTTGTAGTATTATTTTTCTGGCTTTAGTACTAGGGTAATATTGGCCTCATAAAATGAGTTGAGAAATGTTCCTACCTGTTCTACTTACTGGTGGAGATTGGGTAAAATTGGTGTTAATTCTTTAAATGTTTGGTAGAATTTTCTAGTGAAAACTTGTGAGCCTAGAGATTTCTTTTGGGGGAGCTTTTCAACTACTAATGTGATTTCTTTAATGGCTATAGGGTTATTCTAATTATCAACTTCATCTTGGTTGATGTGATAGTTTGTGGTTTTCAAAGAATTAGTCTATCTCTTATAGTTTCAGATATACAAGTTTAATGTTATTCATAATATTCCCTTTTTATCTTTTTAATGGCTGGAGGATCCATAGTGATATACCCCATTTCATTCCTGATATTGATGATTGGTATCTTCTTTCTTTCTTTTTTTTTTTGTCAGTCTTGCTAGAGGTTATCAATTTTATTGATTGTTTTTGAAAAACCAGCATTCATTTTTTAAATCAATTTTCTCTATTTTCCTATTTTCAATTTCATTCATTTCTACTTCTTCTTTCCTTTTGCTTCCTTTGTGTTTATTTTGCTCTTCTCTTTCTAGTTTCTTGAGGTAGGAACTTAGATTGTTATTTTTTTAAAGTTTTTTAAAAATAAATTTATTTATTTATTTTTGACTGCGTTGGGTCTTCGTTGCTGCACGCGGGCTTTCTCCAGCTGTGGCGAGCGGAGACTACTCTTCATTGCAGTACACGGGCTTCTCATTGCCGTGGCTTCTCTTGTTGCAGAGCACAGGCTCTAGGCGCGCGGGCTTCAGTAGTTGTGGCACATGGGCTCAGTAGTTGTGGCTTGGGGGCTCTAGAGCGCAGGCTCAGTAGTTGTGGCGCACGGGCTTAGTTGCTCCGTGGTATGTGGGATCCTCCTGGACCAGGGCTCGAACCCATGTCCCCTGCATTGGCAGGCAGATTCTTGACCACTGCACCACCAGGGAAGCCCCAGGAACTTAGATTACTGATTGGAGATCTTCCTCTTCTCTAGTGTGAGCATTTAGTGCCATAAATTTTCTCACAGTACTCCTTTAGCTGTGTATCCAACAAATTTTGATACGCTAGCCCAGCCTTCTTGCTCGCTCTCTTCCTCCCTCTGTGAAAGAGAGAAAAGCAAGGTTGCCGGCGGTAAGGCCTGTCAACTGCTGGGCACCACGCCGAGAGCCCAGCATGGTTACGTCTGGAAGGCAAGAGCAGCAGCAGCCGTTGCAGCTGGGGCCTGGGGCGTACACAGCCTCCCAGGGCAGCTGGGGCCACGGCTCACACTCACGCCCAGACTCGGGCCTGTGCCACACTCCTCACTGCATCCCTCCTTCCAGGAAACCCTGGCTCAAGGCCGCCTCCCTCCCATGTATTCGGGTTATCCAGAAAGTCAGAACCAATAGGCTGTCTCTCTCCGTGTATATCCCTATCTATCGATCGATAGATCTCTCTCTATAGAGAGAAAGGGAGATTACTTATATCTTCTTTGTTATCTAAATGATTACAGAGGCTGGCAAGTCCAAAATCTGTAAGGTGGGCCCGCAGGCTGGAGCACCAGGGCAGCTGCAGTTCAGGTCCGAAGGCCATCTGTCTGCGGAATTCCCTCTTCCGAAGGGGAGGTCAGGTTTTTGCTCTATTCAGACCCTCCACTGATTGGATGAGGCCTCTCCCCATTGAGGGCAATCTGCTTTACTCAGAATCCACTGATTTCAGTGTTCACCTCCTCTAAAACCACCCTGACAGAAACCACCAGAATGATGTTTTACCACATAGCTGGACTCATGGCCCAGCCAAATTGACACAAAATTAACACTAATTCAGATGCCTTACAGCCCATCCCCTTGATCCTAATGCGTCTTCGATTTGTCCTGTACTCATTTCAGCTGCAAAGCTTCCCGCACGAAGCAGGTGCATGTCAGAGCAGAATAAGCTGGAATGTTTCTAGAGCCTCTGACTTCCTAAGGCTCCCCTGGGCATGGTCTGCCCAGGGGCCTCCCTCTGACCCTGGGCGGCACATGTCCAGAGGGTCAGGCCCCCATTTTCTTCTCTCATTCTTCCGTCCATGTACAAGTAGTTCTCAGATTCCCTTGTTGCTGTCCAGCTGGGGATCCTCAAGGTGGCCTGGATTGTATAGGACCTGGATTTAGAGGCTGCTCACCCCACTGGGCAGAATTATCTTTTAAAAATGGAATTCTGAGATCGTGTGTCTAATGTGTGAAAGGCTCAGGGATCCGCGTTCATCCCTAAGTCAGCTGTGACAGCGGCCATCCCTACCCAACATGTTTCCCATTTTAAAGATCTCATGCAAGTTCAAAATAGCTTTACACAATACCAGTGCTCCTCCTGGAGATGATTTTTTTCTTTCTTTTTTTTTTTCCTAATCCTTGACCTACTTTTTTCCTGCGCTCAATATACCTAATGAGTAATAATGACTTCAGAGAGAGTAGTGCCAGAGGAAGCCACGTTGAAGGGATGCCTTAAGAGAATGGCTCTGGAGCCCCGGAACTCAGCCAGCTCTGCTGTCGGGGCAGAAATGAGGGTGCCCATCCGAAGGGTAGGTTTGCTGAAGATCTCTACAGCTGTGTTGCGCCCCTGTTCATAGTCGGGGTGTTGCAGAGGTGGCTGATGGTGGAGAAGGCAGAGGGGCTGCCATACACGTGCGCACACACACACACACACACACACAACCACATACACACACAACTACATACACACATATATACACACACACATTCACACACACACACATACACACACCACACACACAACCACATACACATATATACACATACATACACACACACACATTCACACACACACACACACCACACACACCACACACACTCTCACACACACACACAACCACATACACATATATACACATACATACACACACACACACACTCACACATGTACACGTTCGCAAACCCACCCCACCCACACCCAAGCTGTATGGTGCTGTAAGAAGAATGCTTCGGGGTCTGGCACATCAACTGCTCTAGAGGTGTTCTTCTAGAACGGATTCATTAATACTGCGATCCGTGCAGGAAGGGACTAGGGCCACTTCTCTGCCTCTGGAGCCATAAACCCGAATTGTACAAGGTTGTACAACTGTGCATTCAACATGTGAATTTGGGCGGGGGTATCCTGTAACGGCAACGCTGATCTGCACCCCCAGGGGCTCCATGGTTTCATTTTCTTCATGGGGAAAGAATCTAGGCCATCTAGAAAGTTCTGCCTTTTTCATTCCTTCTAGGTTTGGTCTGTTGTGTCATTAGGGCCGACACCAGAAAAAGAGGGAGTGAATCACGTATGTGTGTGTATTTAGGGGACTTAGAAGACATCAAATAGCCCCAACTGTGCTGTTTTCCAGCCGCAAATGAGGATAGGTCACTGCTAACGGACTCTTCTAGAGGGATTTCTTTGGTCCACAGATTAATGTTTCAACCCCTACCCCCCCCAAGACCTCCATTCCTATTATGTCTCACCCTCTTAGCATTAAATCATCCCCTGCCCCCCTACTATCTCAACCTCTTTGGGACATTCCCTTCCAAAAGGGAGGCCCCATCCCACCATGGGAATCGGCCCGTCTAAGAACAAATGACCCTCATACCCAACTGGCTTAGACCATTTCTTTGCAACTTTCTTCTCAGCATCAAAGCAGCGCTCTCATCAGAAGACATTCCTATCATGCGCTCGACTCTGAAAATGCTTTCAGGCCCATGTGATCTTTGTGTCTGGGGGAGGGGGAGGGAAACAAGCATGTATTGAGCTTGCTCCATGTTTCAGGCTCATTGTGAGTGGTTTTACATCTGTGGTTTCTTTAACCATCACATCAACCTACGGCATGGCTGTGCATCAGGAAAAAAGATGTCATTATGATGTGTAAACCCGCCAACCCCAATCTCACCCCACTGAGGTGCTGCACAGAGAGAGGGGGTGGGGTAGAGACCTGAGAGGCCTGAATATCAGGTTACAGTGATCTACAGAGCAAAGGGCACAGAGATCTCAGGAAGAAGAAAATATCCTTGAAGCTGGGGGGAGGGGAGGTAGAACGGAGAAGTGGATAGAGAGAGAGCTGGTCCTGTGAGAGTTATAGAAAGTTGTGTTGGGTGTTGCTGGTGGACTTACCTCCTTGTTGTGCTGTAAACAGCTCTAGTGCCGTCTCAGGAGGTGTCAGAGAGCTGGAACTGGCCTTGTCACTTTCAGGTATTGTTGCTCTGAGCACCACTTTATAAATGAGGAAATTGGGGCTCAGAGTGATTGAGTCATAGCTCATCAGTGACAGACCCACACACTTAAATGCGGGTTTGTCCGGCTGCAGTCTGGTACATAGTTGACACTCTGTTGATGCTTATGTGAGTCTGTTTACTTTTTCCCATTTGGGCCCAAATAGGAAACAGAGGCACTGCTTAAATTTGACATTTCCCTGGCCAACCAGCTTCCTAAAGTCATCAGAGGCGAGCAGGACCATCTCCCGCACTGCATTCACCCTTGCACTTGCTGTGCATATTTGCACGCAGAATTCCTTACTTCCAGGTACCTGCATACCCCCTCATCTTCTTACCTCAGTCTGCAAAGAGGACCTTCTTCAGTGTCAAGAAGGCTGTAACCCATTGACTTCATGCTGTAAAATTCCCAGCCTATTACTTCGTATTTGTTCACATTTCCGAGTATTTCCCCCTTGCTTTTTATCAACAACAATGTAATAAAACTCACCTTACCGGGTTCCATCTCTAGGGAGAAGAATGGAAGCTTTGTTTTCCTCTCACAGCTTGGCCAGAAAAAACAAGTCCTAAAGCCAGCATTCTTTAATTTCAGTGGTTATAATTTCCACTCCTTATTGGGTTTTCAAACCAAATGGTCAGGTTAGAAAGCAAAGCAAAACTGCTTTTTATCCCTAAATCCAAAGGGTGTGAATTTCATATTCCGAGCCCTTCAGGAACAAAGCCTTCCGGGATAAGTGATGAGGTCTCCCACACAAAGGGATTAGGCTGGAGTCAGTGCTGTTAAGTGCTGCCTTCTGACGCTGAGCCTCGTCTTCCTCTCTCAGGCATCATGGGGAGAAAGAATGCCCAGAGATAAACCCATGCACATATGGGCACCTAATTTATGACAAAGAAGGCAAGAACATACAATGGAGAAAAGACAGCCACTTCAATAAGTGGTGCTGGGAAAACTGGACAGCTACGTGTAAAAGAATGAAACTAGAACACTACCTAACACCATACAAAAAAAAAAACTCCAAATGGATTAAAGACTTAAGTGTAAGACCAGACACTATAAAACTCTTAGAGGAAAACATAGGAAAAACACTCTTTGACATAAACCACAGCAAGATCTTTTTTGACCCACCTCCTAGAGTAACAGAAATAAAAACAAAAATAAATAAATGGGACTTAATTAAACTTGAAAGCTTTTGCACAGCAAAGGAAACCGTAAACAAGACAAAAAGACAACCCTCAGAATGGTAGAAAATATTTGCAAATGAAACAGCAGACAAAGGATTAATCTCCAAAATATACAAACAACTCATGGAGCTCAATATCAAAAAAACAAACAATCCAGTTAAAAAATGGGTGGAAGACCTAAATAGACATTTCACCAAGGAAGACATACAGATGGCCAAGGGGCACATGAAAAGATGCTCAACATCACTAATTATTAGAGAAATGCAAATCAAAAGTACAATAAGGTATCATCTCACACTGGTCAGAATGGCCATTATCAAAAAATCTACAAACAATAAATGCTGGAGAGGGTGTGGTGAAAAGGGAACCCTCCTGCTCTATTGGTGGGAATGTAAATTGATACAACCCCTATGGAAAACAGTATGGAGATTCCTTAAAAAACTAAAAATAGAACTATTATATAACCCAGCAATCCCACTACTGGGCATATACCCTGAGAAAACCATAATTCAAAAAGAGACATGTACCACAATGTTCATTGCAGCACTATTTACAATAGCCAGGACATGGAAGCAACCTAAGTGTCCATCAACAGATGAAAGGATAAAGAAGATGTGGCACATATATACAATGGAATATTACTTAGCCATAAAAAGAAACGAAACTGAGTTATTTGTAGTGAGGTAGATGGACCTAGAGTCTGTCATACAGAGTGAAGTAAGTCAGAGAAAAACAAATACCGTATGCTAATGCATGTATATGGAATCTAAAAAAAAAAAAAAAAAGGTACTGATGAACCTAGTTGCAGGGCAGGAATAAAGAGGTAGACATAGAGAATGGACTTGAGGACATGGGGTGGGAGGGGGAAGCTGGGGTGAAGTGAGAGTGGCATGGACATATATACACTACCGAATGTAAAATAGTTGGCTGGTGGGAAGCAGCTGCATAGCACAGGGAGATCAGCTTGGTGCTCTGTGATGACCTAGAGGGTTGGGATAGGGAGGGTGGGAGGGAGGCTCAAGAGGGAGGGGATATGGGGACATGTATATGCATATGGCTGATTGCTTTGTTGTGTAACAGAAACTAACACAGTATTGTGAAGCAATTATACTCCTATAAAGATTTATTAAAAAAAAAATTGTACCTCGATCATAGGGTTGTTGTGGGGATGAATGACTTGATGTATATAAAGTAATTGGAACAGTGCCTGAATATGTGGATTACCTCCTGGGCACGTTTTTCCCTTTTGATAGTTAAGTTTTAAAGTAAACAACATTTCTTTAATGTAAATGTTAAATTGATGAATATTCCCTTATCTCTCTTTTTTTCCTTTGGATGTCTTTGTTATCCGTTTGGTCTATATTCTCCCCTCCCCCACCAAAATACCCATTGTTGATAACCTATTGAAATGACTCAGCCTAAGTCATAGAACTCAGTAAACTTTCCCACAAGAAGATCACAGCATTTCTGAGATTGGACAGTCTTGCAGCTGCACACTGGAGTTACATGGCACATCCTCTAAATCTGTAATTTAATGCCTACAGGGATGGAGCAGCAAATATTGCTCTTACCCACTGCCAGACCATGTAGCAGTGCCTGGGTGACATTGGGATCAATTTCACCTGCTCTTACCCACTCCTTGCCTGTCCCAAAGATGTGCATCTGACTTGTGAAAAAAATGGCAAAAGCTGTCCAGATGAGAGTTTGTGGGGACAGATCTGGTCTAGTGCTATTTTTTTCGAACCATGTCTCTCGGATCTCTGAGGTTCAAAGGATAAATTTTAGGGATTCTTGAAAATGAAGCCTGATTGTGACAGACAGGACTCAAGTGTCTCATTTTACCACCACGAAACTATCCCCCAGAGCCCAATCTATAAAGTAGGGAAAGTTTGTCCTTGGCACATTCATACCCTCAGACCCCCTTTTTTTCACCCCCCTGACCTGGGCAGGACAAGCTTTGGAGTGTCTGCCCCATCTACAGTCCTCTTCTATGAGTTGCTCCCATGTGGGCAGCCGTGTTGGAACCATGATCACATCACCCGGAGGCCACAACCGATTGGACAAAGGCATAGCTGTAGCTGATAGCTGATTGGTAGGCAACCATAGGGACACCGGAGGACAGACCAGCTGGGAGCTGAGTGAATGTAATGGCAAAGGGGTTCTCAGGACTCCTTCTGTGACACAGTGACCGCCCCCCACAAAAGGCCCTCCAGTTCCTGCACTACTTTCCTGTCTCCGTGAGGTCTGGCTCTAAGAATATTTCTGGGGTCCCACTGAAGCTTGCCCATGCAGTCTGTGTTCTGGCTTCCTTTATTCCAGAACTGTCCTTATAATGAACGCAGCTTACCTGAGAGGCCTGAGGGCAGCTCAGTTTCTTGACACCTAAGACGAACACACCTGTTGTATATCCCTGCGGGCACTTCTCCCCTGCTCTTGACCCGGGGCCTTCACCCAAGTGCCACGCACAGCCCAGCTGTCAACTACAGCCAGTCCATGGTCACTTGAGATTCAACAGGGGACCCTGTCTTTCAAGCTCAGTAACCTTCCATCAGTGCGTTATAAATTCTCTCTTCTGCCCCCTTAAAGCCCAGCCCTGGCCCAGTCCCCTCCGCAGCACTATAGTGGAGCTTGGAAAGTAGCCCAATAGGAGTTTGTCCCATGGTGGCAGAAAGATGAAAGAAAAAATCTGACCAGATGGGTAGAGGGGTGACGGAGCAGTCCTGTGCTTCGGTGCCTTTTCTTTCACTGAAGTTAAAGGTTGTGTTGTTCCATAAGTCACTTGCCCCTGTCTTGTGCTTCAGCTTCCCCATGGGAAATGGGAGCAGTGATGGCCGATGCACGCTGAGCTAATGCTTGCTGGGTACCTCCCGTATCCAGGCACTGTCCTGAGCGTTGACTACACCCTGACCCTCACAAGAACCCTGTGAGGTTGGCCTAGAGTGGCCCCGTGTAGAGATGGGGACGTTGAGGCATGGAAGGGTTAAGTAACTGTCCCCAGATTGCACAGCTGGGAAGCCACAGAGCTGAGATTTGACCCTGAAGAGCCTGACTTTTATCTGCAGGGTAACTGCAGGGGCAAAGCCCTTCTCATCCAGCCACATGGTTCCCAGATATGTTGGGGAACCAGCCCCAGGGAACTCAGGTCTCTTCAGGGGGAAGCAAGAGAGTGAGCCCTTTTCTCAAAGTTGTAAAAATCTGCTCCCAAACGTATTTTCTAGTGGCTGACATTCCATCACTTTAAAACCATTTCCTCACTTTAAAACCATTTCCCTCACGCTTTACATTATTCCCGAGTTTTCCGTATTTCCCACGGGATCACCTTTGTGCTTGCGTGGTGGTCTGCCGAGCCCTCTCCCTCCTCTTAGGTGGGTGACCCCCGATCAATCCCGCGATGGAGGTGACTTTCCCTCCAGACTCCCCGCAGCTTCGCTGGGTCGCCCGTGGGTGTGGTCTACCACCTCCCAGTCCTTCTCCGTTTGTCCACTATCTGCAAACAGAATGCTCTGTGGAGATTCAACAGCAGCCTTTATTACCTCTCGGAGATGTTTACCAGCCAGGGTACAGGCCGCCTGGCTAAATGTGATTTTCCAATAAACAATCCGTGATTTTTAGTATAAGTATGTCCCAAATATTACATAGGCTATACTTGCACTCAAATTTTTCCTCGTTTATCTGAAACTCACATTTAACTGGGCACCCTGTGTTTTTATTTGCTCAGTGGGGCAACCCCCTCTCAGAGGGCTTTCTTCTCCCTGCAGTTTTAACCGGTTGAACACTTTGTTTCATATTTGTGACAAGCAGGATGTGACTGGCTTTCCCTGTGCTGAGAGTGGAGCAGTGGGGAGCTGGGGCATTTCAGGAATTAAAAGGAATCATTGCTTGAGTCTCTTCACCCTGATCTTCCTCGGCCCCAGAATTGCTGCTCTTCCTTCCCTCGCTGTGTCCTGGCTCTGAGCTCAGATGGGTGGGAACTTGTGGGGTTGGGAGCTTGTGTTTGCTTCCATCAGGGGTTGTTCATTGAATTCTCCCAGGTATAGCTGTCTCCCAGGTCAGAGGGAGGTGGACGAGGAGAAACGCATTAACCCACTGCCCCTGCTACCCCGTCCGGTGGCTCCTTGACTCTGGAGTCACAGGCCCTGCTGGTGAAGGTCAGCCGGGACGGGCGATCCTTTTGAGATCAAGGGAACAGCAGGCCTTGAAGAATAGAGGCATTAGCGTAAATGAGGGAGGGAGGAGAGAGGACAGTGAGGCCCCCTGGGGGCCTGTCAGGTTCATTGGAAGCACAGAAGGGCCCAGGGCCCCCCGACCCACCTGGCTTCATGTGTGAGCTCTGTCTGTATGATCATGATACCTGAATGTCCACTGTATCCGTTCACCTCAACACATCTCAATTGAGCACCTACTTTGTGCCAAGTACACTACTGGGCTCATAAAGATGAGAAAGATTCAGTCGCTGCCCTCAAAGGACCCACGTCTTCTTGTGAGGGACACTTGAAGAGGACATTTCAGCCCCACGAGGTGGGTGCTGTGAGAGTGATATGCCCAGGGCACCATGGGCCAGGCAGCCGGTCAGGGACACACATCTGGGCTGTCCTGCCTGCCTCACGGGGTGAGACCTCCCCCGACACAGACCCCAGGAAGCAGCCAATACCTGACATTTCAAACCATGAGATTGAGGGGAAATACTCTTTTTTAAAAGCCCCCATTTTCAGGAAATATCTTAGCCCAGTCTAGCCAGGGGAACCTTCTGCCCTTGGAAATCCAACACAGGAAGCTGTTGGTTCCAATGCTCATTACACACAAGCACCTACCACTTCCCCGGGCTCCCTTCCCGTGCCTGGCCCTCCTCCTCTTCACCAGAAAGCTCATCTGCCTGAGCTAGTTTGGGCTAATTACTGAACAATAAAGGGTCTGATTTTTACATATTGGCTCTGCTCAGAGCTGCCAAGAACATTCAAAGTGGGGCTGGGTGGGAGAGATAAACATGTTTTCTCGTTATTTTACCTACAAGATTCATTTGAAGGGGGGGAAATCGGCCCGTTCGTAACCAGCTAGTTGTATGAAAACAGATTCCTCATTAATTTTAAGTGTGTCCACTGGAGAAGGCAATTAAAGTGAGAATGGCTAGTGAGTGGTGTTCCTGGGAACAGAGAAAGCACACACAGGGAATGGGGCGGGGCCCGGCAGGGCCTTGGGATAAACAGAGCCGCCCTCACCAGCTCTGCACGGGAAGCCGGCTCCGGAGGGCCACGGAGCAGGGGCACCGTGGCTTCTCCCTCCCACGGCGGGGTCTGGGGCTGCTGGTCAGTGGGCAGTTACTATGCAGTGACTAGGAACGTGCTCCCATGACGTAGGAGCAGGAGAGGAAACACTGCAGGCTCTTGGCGTCCACCTACGTGGCCTTGGGAGCCTGAGCCACTTGGGGATTACATATGGCCATCCATAGGCAAGTTGCAAAGCCGGTGGCCTATATTAACTCATTTGTCTTCTCGCCACTCTGTAAAGTAGGCAGGTCTATGGTGTGTTCAGGAGAGGAGTGCCGCTTGGTTTCTTAGAGCAGCTTAGACGACTAGCCCCTGGTACCATCCTCAGATGGCTGTATGGATTCCAGGGAAATCCTCGGCCCTTATAAAAGGGGCAAGAAGGGTGTGAGGAGGGCATATCAGCAGGAGAGAAAGCCAGTGTCAAAGGAGAGCTGGGCCCATTGTCTGGTCCCTTTATGAGAAGACCTCCAACCTACCCCAGAGTTTTTACGGGGTCTTTTATAGCATGTTCTCTCTTCACTCAGCCTCCTCTTTGTGGACCCAGTCCTTCCCACTCTTGGTCCAGATGATTCCGTCAGGAGTGGGCATGTGACCTAGACCAGACCAATCAGAAGAGTGCATTCTCCTGGGCATGTGACTTAGCTGCACCAAGCAGAATCAATCTAGGACTTTTCCGGAGGTATTGGAAGAGAGAGATGCTTTTTATGGGGTTGCTACCCTGCTGGAATGTAAGTTACTTTGCCATCATTGAGGAAGATTCTGTCTGGGAATAAAACCAGTGCAAAAGAAGGCAGAGCTAAAATGAAGAGAAATGGAATCCTGGCAACATGGTTTTAGTTCCTGGGTCAAGCTATGTCTGAATCCCTTGGATTTTCAGTTACCTGAGCCAATGCCACCTTTCTCCTTAATAAGCTTGGGTTTGATTTCTGTAATTTACAACCAATAGACTTCTGTCCAATAATCTCAAGATATAACCTTGGACAAGTTATATTTCTGGGATTCAATATCCTCATGGGTAAAATAGGGATAATAATGCCCCATCTATAGTTACTGAAGAGACCTGGCCATACAGCTACAGGTATAATATTTCCTTGGCCACATTAACCATTTTTGCCCTAGCTTCCCCTTGTGAAATAGGGCTCAAACTCCTAGGAGTGGGAACAATTTGGATAATGGATATGCAAAGGAATCTGTACACTTATATGGGAATATTTTCCCCCAAGGATAATTGCACTTTTCAAAAATTTTTGATTTTGAGATGATTGTAGATTCCCATGAGTTGATAAGAAGCAATACAGAGAGATTCCATATCCCTTTCACCCAATTTCCCCCAATGGTAACATCTTACATAACCGTAGTATAATATCACAATGAGAACAGTGACATTGATGCAATGCATGAAACTTATGCAAATTTCACCACCTCTGCATGCAGTTTTGTGCGTGTGTGTGTGTGTACTTAGTACTAGGTGATGTGTAGATTTGTGTGACCACCATCACAGTCAGAATACAGAACAGTTCATCACAATGATCCCTTGTGCTATCCTTTTTTACCCACCGTCACCTCTTCTTCTGCCCAACTCCTGGCAGCTGCTGATCTGTTCCATCTCTATAATTTAATAATTTCAAGAATATTATATAAATGGAATCATATGGTATGTAACCTTTGAGATGAGCTCCTTTCACTCAGCATAACTTTGCTGAGATCCATCCAACTTGTGAGTATCAATAGTTTCTTCCTTTTTATTGCTGAGTAGTATTCCATGGTAGGGAAGGACAACAGCTTTCTTAACCATTTATGTATTGAAGGACATCTGGGTTTTTCCCAGTTTTTTGCCCTTAACAAATAAAGCTGCCACGAACATTTGTGTGCAAGTTTTTGTGAACGTAAGTTTTCATTTCTCTGAGATAAATGTCCAAGAGTATAACTGCTGAATAGTATGTTAAGTCCATTTTCACTTTTAAAAGAAATTGCCAGATTATTTTCCAGAATGGCTGAATCGCTTTACATTCCCACCAGCAAGGTATAAGAGATCCAATTTCTCTGCATTTTCACCAGCATTTGGTGTTATTACTATATTTTATTTTAGCCATTCTGGCAGGCGTGTGATGATATCTCATTGTTGTTTTAATTGGCATTTTTCTAACAGCTAATGATGTTGAATATTTTTTCATGTGCTTATTTGCCATCTGTATATTCTCCTCAGTGACATGTCTGTGTACCTCTTTTGCCATTTCTGTCCACTTTCTAATTGGATTTTTGAGTTTTGAGAGTTGTTATAGATACTAGATACTCATCTTTAGTCAAATTTGTGATTTGTAAACGTTTTCTCCCAGTCTGTAGCTTGTTTTTTCATCCTTTAAACATGAGATCTTACAGAGCAAATGTTTTTTAATTTTGTTGAGGTCCAATTTGTCAGTTTTCCCTCTTGTGCATCATGCTTTTAGTGTCGGTCTAAGACCTCTTTGCATAGTTCTGGTTCCTAAAGATTTTCTCCTATTTTATAAAAGTTTATAGTTTTGCATGTTACTTTAAAATTCCATGATCCATTTTGTGTTAATTCTGTATAAGGCATGAGGTTTAGGTCGTGGTTCATGTTTTTGACCTACAAATGTCCAGTCGCTGTAGCATAATTTGTTGAAAACTCTTTCTTCTATTGAATTGCCTTTGCATCTTGTCAAAAATTAGTGGCATATTCGTGTGGGTCTGCTTCTGAGTTCACTGTTGTTCCACGGGTGCACGTGTCTATCCCTCTGTCACTACCATGCTATCTTGATTACTGTACTTATATACAGGCCTTAATGATGGGGAGAAGGATTCCTCCCACTTTATTCTTGCCAGGTTGATTTTAGCTCTTCTAGAGACTGTGATTTACCGTATGAAATTTAGAATAAGATTGTCTTGATGATATCTCATCTACCTTGCTGGGAAAACCTTGCTTGGATTTTGAGAGCAACTGCATTAAAGCTATAGATCAAGTTAGGGAGAATTGACATCTTTACTCTGTTGAGTGTTCCAATACATGAACGCCATATGGCTCTCCATAAATTTAGGTCTTCTTTGATTTCTTTCATCAGTATTTTGTAATTTGCAGCATAATGATCCTAGACATGTTTTGTTAGGTTTATTACTAAGTATTTCATTTTCTTCAAAGCAACTATAAATTCTGTTGCATTCTTTATTTTGGCTCCCACTTGTTTGTTGTCTGTATATAGAAACACAACTGATTTGTGTGTGTGTGTGTGTGTGTGTGTGTGTGTGTGTGTGTTGATCTTGTATCCTGCAACCTTACTGAGCCCATTTCTTAGTTCTAGGAAATTTTTTGGTAAATTCCTTGGAATTTTCAAAGTAGACACATTCCATGTTTTCTGCCAGTAAATATAGTTTTATTTCTTCCTTTCTACCCTGAATGCCTTTTATTTCTTCTTCTTGCCTTATTGCAGTGGGTAGAACTTCCAGCACTATGTTGAGTAAGAGTGGTGAGAGAAGACATCCATGCCTTATTCCTGATCTTAGAGAGAAAGCATTCAGTCTTTCACCATTAAGTATGATGTAAGCTCTAGGTTTTTTGTAGATGCTCTTTATGAGGTTGAGGAGGTTGCCCTCTATTCTTAATGTACTGAGAGTTTTTATCATGAATAAGTGTTGAAGTTCATCTGATGCTTTTCTGTGTCAGTTGGTATGATCCTGTTTTTCTTCTTTAGCCTGTTGATATGATGGATTGCATTGATTGATTATCAGATATTGAACCAGCCTTGCATATGTGGAATAAAGCCCATGTGGTCATGGGATTTATACATAAGTAAATATACACACACACACATTGGTTCTGTTTCTCTGGAGAACTCTAACTAATCCACCAGATGATATCTGTTTAATCTCCTAAGAGTCTTTGAGCCACAGAGGTCTCTTCACCTTAGGCTCCAAAGGGCCATGAGAAGGGGGTTCTGGTACCTGAACCCTGGCCTCCCCTGGCACAGCCTCGTGTTCTTTCCCCTGAAATGAGCCTCCAAAAAATTCTTATTTCGCAGGCAGCTTCTCCCTCGGAAATGAAGGTTCTGTTGTAAAGCAGAAGCACTCGCCTTCAACAAGAAACAGCGTATTAGTATGGCCGTCAGGGTCTCCTCACTCTATAAAGTACCAAAGACAAGACGAATAATACTCTAGAAACTTCTTTCTCTAATTTTAGAACAGCGGAAGGAGCATGGGAAACATTTCGGGGGAATGTGTTTGTCTAGTGCCCCAGGATGATGGGGAGGGTACCTGGAGGGAGTGAGAGTGTGCCCTTGATGTCTTTGGGCTCAGCGTGGGCACAATGTGGGGCACAGAGGCCCAGGCTGCTGTGCTGAGCTCGGGACCCCTCTTAACAGGTGCCCTGGATGGCGATGTGGATTAAGTTTGACGAAAGCTTGTCTGCAGAAATGACAGTGAGCCCTCACGTACAACATTTCCAAAGGAGCCAGACTTAGGTTTAAGCTGAAAAACAAAGACCCTGGGTTTTCATAATTATTCTATGGATACTTTAGGAATAGACTGATCACGGCATGCTAGGAAGTGAAACCCATCTTCTCCAGCTCAGTTGTCTGCATGAGTAGCCTTTTTGGTCCCCTGAAAAAAAGAATTTCTTAGCACCAGCTCAAAACCACTAAGAAAATGACACATTTATGGGGGTAGCTGGGGGAGGGGATGTTTCCTTCCTGTCTTAAGGGAATTTTTTAGAATCACAGAATCCCAAATTTGGAAGTTAAAGACCACCTAGTCTAGTGGTTCTAGACTCTGGCTGCACATGAGAATCATCTGGGGAAACTTGTGAAAAACATCAATGCCTGCCCCCCACCCCCAGAGATTCTGAGTTTAAACGATCACAGCTGGGGCCTGGGCTTCCTTCCGTGTGTTTGAGAAGCTCCCCCGGTGATGCCAATGGGCAGTCAGGGTCAAGGAGTCCTGATGGAGTCCAGTCTCTGCCCCATGCCTCAGCCTTAAAAGATGCAGGACACAGGATTTCTGAGCTTTTTGCCCAGCATATACGGATGCCTTCTGTCCCAGGAAACTCACTACCCCCCGAGGTGGCCCCGTTCTATTTCTGGTTGCCTGTTAGAAGTACCTTCTGTGTGTTGAGATGTTCTCTGTCCCGGGAGCCTTCTGTTCTCCTCTCCCCTCTGGCATCCTGCGGAACAACGCTGGTCCTTCTTCCTCAGGCCAGCTCCTCAGATACTAAAACACTGTGCTTCCAGAACCTTCTCTCCACTGCAGTCCTCAGATGACTTATGGATTCAAGGCCCTGATGGACTTCAGTTTGTCAACATAGCCTTCTGCTAGGTCTGCTCTTGGGAATGAGGTACTGGGAAGCTCAGAACTTGAGGCCAGAGGTCCTCTCTGGCCCAAGCCATGACCCTGCCACCCACCATCTGTGTCCTCGAGCAAAGCAAGCCCTCCCCTGAGCCTCCATGTCCTCATCTGTAGAAGGAAAGGAAGTGACTGAAATCGATGGATCCTCAGCTAATGCTGTGAATTTCTAACAGCTGTCTGTGGTCAGCGCTCGGGGTTGGAAAATAAAGCTAAGAAATAATAATATCATCTTCTATGTACATCATGCTTTGTATTTTTCACAAACATTTTCTCACTCTGTACTCTCACCTGCCCTAAGAAGTGGGTTCAGTGTGACTGTCCCCAGTGCAGACCTAGGGAGCTTACGTGACCTGCTTTAGGTCACCCAGGTAACCGTGGGCACAACAGAAAGGGTGATGTTATCAGTCTTTACCATTAGTTCTTTGTTCTTAATTTAACACCTAAATAAATCACACTGCTCCTAAAAGAACTGGTTGTATCTTCTATGCCTCTAAGACCCAGGAGAGCACTGAGGTCATGGGCCCACATAAGTATTAGTTGAATTAACCAGTTCTTGCTATAAGACTTGGGTGCCTTGCACTGTAAGGGGCCCCAAGTGGCCACAGGGTGATCCGCCTCCAGGGTGAAGGTGAGCTCCATCTCCCCACGGGAGGGGGTTTCAGGCCCAACTGCCTGTGAATCACTCAGGGAGCTTTCAGAAATACCAAGGCCTGGTCCCTTACAGATCAACTAAATGGGAATCCCTGTGGGCGGGGCCAGGCATTTGCACATTCTTAAAGCACATCAGGTGATTCTAATGTGAAGTTAGGGTTAAGGAGATCAGGGCTAAAGCTGTAGTTCTCAACATGCTGGGGCCTCAGAATCACCTGGAAGGGCTTGTTAAAACTCAGATCACCGGGTACCACCCACAGTTTCTGGTTCAGTAGGTCTGGGATGAAGCCGGAGAATTTGCTTTTCTAAGGAGTTCCCGGGTGGTGCTGATACCTCTGGTCCCAAGGCCACACTGATAATAGATGATAACATCTAGACCCTCAGAATTTAAGAAAAGCAAAACTCCAGGAACATTGATGTCTTCTCCCACCTCCCCCTCTGCTCCATCTTCCTGCGGCCCACAGTAGCCATCTAAGGAGATGCCTTGAGCGTGGATTGGAGCGATGAGGGCCACCCAGAAGCTAGAGTCCCTGCCGGGCACCCGCCAGCAAGGTGCACTCACCGCTGGCACCGGCAGCCTCATTCCTGCGCCAGTTTGGTCGCTGATTCAGCAAAGATTCATCGAGAGCTTCCTCTGCCCCAGGCGCTGGTCTAACTCTGGAGCATGTAGTACACAGGACAGGCAAGCCTTTGCCTCCGAAGGGGACAGAAAGAAACAAAGTCATTTTAGGTGGTGATTTTGAAGGCTTTATGAAGCAGATTTGAAATGTCAACGTTACGGTGATTAACTTCAGGGAACAATTTAAATTGGGAGGTCAGGAAAGGGCTTTCCGAAGAGGTAACAGCTGAACCGCAAAAGGAATCAGTTGTTTGAAGAACTGGGGGAAGAGAGGTATAGAGGAAACAGCTGGTGCCAAGGCTAGCAGCGGGAGCAAGCCTGGGGTCCCCCAGGAAAGCAAGGCTGCCGACGTGGCTAGTGACAGTGACAGCAGAGGACGGAGAAGCGGGAAGTGGCCAGATCGTGGGGCCGTGTGGGCACAGGGTGTGAATTGTATCATCGGTGTAACAGGAGGCCAGGAGCGGACAAGAGCACGGTGTGATGTGGCAAGGTGGCTGGATAAGGAGCCGACCATGGCGCCAAAGCAGAGGCCCCTGGAGCCGTGGACAATGAAGGCGCTTGCCGGACCTGGGCAGAACTCAGGCCCCGCTGCAGATGCACCTGTCTCTTCGCGGGCCTGCTGCCAGGTCCCTCTCCCGTCTCTGCTCACAAAAGCATCTTTGCAGCCCCCTGGGGAAATGTCACTTCCTTCTTTGCAGTTCTGAAACGAGCTTGTTTGCCACTCAGCAGCTCTCTGATTTATGAACTTCCCAGCTCCGCATCTTGGCACGCTTTGAGACTGTAGAGGATGCTCTTAACGAGGTCAAGAGGGGAGGGGGCCCCGGGTTGGAGTCTGGTGACGGGGGTTCTATCCCTGACGCATCCCAAGTCCCTGACCCGAAAATGCCAACCCCATCATTGACGGCGGGCCCAGACTCCCACCACCCTCCAGACACAGCTGTGCCCACAGCGGAGCCCAGAGGTGTACAGAGGCGGGGGTAAGGTCCTGCCGCTACTCTCGCAGGCCAGAGTCTTCGGAAAATTGCTTAAACCCTGAATCTCAGCTTCCTCTCCTAGGATGGGGTCTTTGAGAGGAATAATTCCGTTAATGCATGTGGGGCATGGCACGGAAGCAGCTCTGCGTAGAATTATTATTACTGGTTTTTTTCTCAGCAACTCTACTCACTGTGTCAGATGCAAGTCACAAATCAATTGTAGGATTATATCTAAGGGTACTTCTGCATCCCCTCCTTCCCCAGCTGCCCCTCACGGAAGCATGTAATAAAGGTAGTAATTATTAGTAGTATAAGATCAGCCAACCGTGACCTCCCCTTTCATGCTCTAAGCACTTTATACACCTCGTATCATTTCATCTTCACAGCGTATCATTGAATCTTTGCAAAAGTGTATCAGTCTCATTCTGTCAGCAAGGGAACGGAGGGCTGGAGACAATCAGTAACTTGTCCAGGGTCACCTAGCTAATATGTGGCTTGAGCCTGAGGCCATCAGTTGTGACCCTGAGCAGGACATGTAAGTTCTCGGAGCCCCAGGCTCCTCGTCCGAACTTTGTGGTGGTGTTGTTTGCAGTAAATGGTGCAGCGCACGCTCCTGCTGTGGGCAGGCCGAAGGCGTGACTATTCCCGGCCTCACTTGTACGAGCAGCTCCACTTCTATGCATCAGATACCCCTTTGCCTTGATCAGCTCGGCAGACGTGCATTGCCAGGGCCTGTGCTAAATGCAGACAGAAGTCAGGGTGCTTATGTGTCATGAATCCAACAGTTCATGTCAGTGGGAGAAACTGGAGCCAATGCTGCGTGAAGAGAACTTGCTAGAAAGGCTCCTATAGGCCCAGCAGTTCGGGGCACAGCCTCCCTGGCTGTTGGTCTGATTTGTCTAAAACCCCCAGGTCTGACTTTTCTACTCGAGGCTCTTTAAGGCAATGGCTTCTCACCTTTTGGGGGATTATGTGTCCCTAAGGACGGTTTCCCCAGAACGATGCACGAACATGCACAATTTCAGGGCTTAGTCACCCCGAAGCTTCCCCATAGCCCAGGCTGACGTGGGGTTCTAGAGGGAAGGAAGGGAACTTTGACCCCATGACAGGGCTCAGGGAAGGGCTGTCCCAGCCCCTTTCATTTGAGGACCTGCCCTCACAGAATGGGATTCACACGAGGCATGCGTATCTCAAAGGCATCCTTCCTCTAATTTTACTTGTTTAAGGGGGCCATGTTAGCTTTGCAGGAGAGCATTTCACATTCAGTGTAACCGTGGGGCAGCATCCAGCGGGCCTGCGGCCTCTCTCTAGCTCCCGCGGCCTCTGCCCATCCCGGGCCCCATAGCCTCCTGTGCGCCCACACTCGCCCAGGGTTCACGACGAGCCGCGCTGGGGCCTGGCCACAGCGCTTTTCAGCACTCCCTTCCAGAGCCCTCGCCCACATCACAACGCAGCCACGCCAGGCAAGGCTCAGACAAGCCTCCGTGACCGCCCCTCCTCCCGATCCTGAGGCAGTTCTCTGTAACGTTCCACAGGACTGTGCTTCCTGAAATTCCCACCCAGGAGCCCATAGCAACAGTGAACCCCGCAGGGTATGGGGAGGTAGGCCAAAGCAGCCAGAACCTCAGAGTTCTTGGAAGTCTTCTGTTTTCTATTTGGAAGTGATTCAATGTTTGCATCTCATCCCATGATATTTCCAAGTTCACTTGAACATTTAAAGAAGTAAAATTGATGCTGCAGGATGTGTGCCATGAATCACCTGTAGCTTGTCTACACTTCCAACCCATACCCTGACTCCCCCCAAGAACCAGCACCCAGTTAGTAGGAGCTTCTGGCTTGTGGATGACTATTTATTCATTAGTCTATTCCCCAAATATTGGGGGAGAGTTGCCATGTGGAGGATGGCACAGAAGTTAAGCCCTGGAGTTCTGAGTCAGCTGGACTTGAGTTCAAAAATCTGTTCACTTAACTAGCTGTGTGACTTTGGGTAAGTGACTTAACCTCTCTGAGTTCCAGCTGCATTATCTATGGCTATAACTGCATCTGTCACATTGGACTTTTGTGAGAATTAACCGAAATAATGTCTACAGAGCTTTCAGTACCTTTCAGTACATTGTCCAATACAATGCTGTTTATGTATTGGACCCCTTATATGTCCAATACATATAAGGTGGCACCTTATATGGAATTGTTCATATGCAGTTGTTAACTGAAGTGTTAAAAGTGTTAAGTAGGGAATTATAAACAAAGATAAAGATATTAAACTTGTGTGTTTTCAACAACAAAGCTCTTTATTTTCACATTCGTGTTTCATTAATTTGTAAGTATTGAAAGAAATTATGTAAACGTGAGAGCAGGGACATCAGCCAGAATGGGTTTGGGAAGAATCCCTGTGACTCTGGGTGGAGAACACCGCAACCAGTGGGAACAGAGGTAGTGGTCTAGAGACCCCATCCCAACGTTGCACGGGTGACACTGAACCCCGGGGCATGAGCACAAATGGAGGTCCACGTGCCATTCTGCTAAACCTTTAGAAGTTCTAAGTCAAGCTAACATGAAAGATAGTGGCTCTTTCTCTCCTGACAAACGCAAAAGCCACGTTGTAACATCGAATTCTTGGACTCGGTGTTTCAGCCTGGAACACGGTGGCCTGAGAGGGCCGGCTTGGGCCCCGGGACCAGATCTGCCACTGTTATCTTCCCACCCTCACTCCTTACCCACCGAGGGGGCCTGGCCCTGACGGCGCCATCCCAGCTCCATCTGCACCCCCTGCAAACAGTCACCCCTGGGCCGCCGTGAGGAAGAAACCCAGAGGAGAGGCCCTGCAGACAGAAGGGCTTTGGAGCCCTGTGGGCAGCGAATGCTGGGTCTCAGGCACGCTAAGCAGGGGTCTAGCCCTGGGGTTGGCAAGTATTTCTGTAAATGCCCGTGGGTCTCTATCATAACTGCCACGTCTGTCGTCTTGGGTGAGAACAGCCAGTCAGTGTGTAAGTGGAAGAATATGGCTGTGTTCCAGGAAAACTTTACCTACAGACACTGAAATTTGAATCTTATGTAATTTTCACGTCATTCTTCTTTTGATTTTTTTTTCAACCATTTAAAAATAGAGAAACCATTCTTAGCTCCTGAGTTGTATCCAGACAAGTGACAGGCGCCCTTGGCACTGGTCTAGAAGGTGAGCTGGAGCTCTGGGTGGACACGTCGCATGGAGCCCTGGACCTCTTACCTTGTGGGGTGTGGAGCAGGGCCCTCAGGTCATAGGGCCAAGGGCAGGAGCCCCCCTAGCCCAGCATCAGGCTGGCCCTGAAGCAGCCCGCCAGGCAGGAGCTGTGGCGGTGACTTGCTCCGGTTAAGGAGGGAAGCTGGTTGAGGGGAGCTTGTACCGTCAGCAAGAGTGGTTTGATTGTGACGCCGGCCAGGCCTCTTCAGCAGCATCCCCAAGAGCCGTCACGCCATCGCTCACCCCTCACTTTTCTCTCTCTGACCCACTATTTCCAATATCCCAGGCCTCCTCAGGGATGTGAAATGTGTGTGTGCAGGTCCCTCTCTCTGATCTCTCTGATAAGTAGAGCCTCACGTCATAAACTCCCTGATCTCTAGAAAACTCATTCTGGAGCCCACTGTGGAATCGGCTCTCATCTCAACCCCCTGCCCCTGCCCGGGGACACATCCAAGCAGGAATCATGGCCACAGCAGACCCAGTCCTGAGGGCACCTCTGTTCCCTTCTTCCTGCTCGGGCGATGCGCTGATGCCCGTCTGAGGACAGAGCATTACTTTTCATTTCAGTTCAGCTGCTGGATTTCGGCTGCTGTCGCAAATGCTGTTGATATGGTTGCTGGATAATCTATTTTCCGTTTGCTCACTTACCAGCGATTTCTAAGGCTCTTATGGAAATCATTGTTCGTCATCCCTGTATTTAGCCTTGAGCTGAACCAATCTGCTGGCTTCAAAGCAGGGGTGGGGGGGGGGGAGGGAGGGAGGAAGAGAGAGAGAGAGAAGAAAAGAGAGGATAAAGATGGACTTGTCCACAATTTTCCCTTTTAAAAATAGCAACGTACACTCCAGAGGTGGATGTGATTTTTGATAACAGATGTAGTCAAAGAAAACTATTTAAAATCACATTTTATGTCTAACTGACCATGCAGTGATGAGCTCCTTCGCCCACCGTTTGACTCAAATTACCATGGGAACAAGCTGCATCTTCAGAGAGGTGCTTTGGGAAAAGGGGTCCGGCAGCCTGTAGCTCCTGCCTCAGCCCTGCCCTCCCCCACGAAGGTGAGCAAGGGCTCACCTGAGCCCTTCGTTGAGTTATTCATCCAGGGTCTCAATTCCAGCCCCCGGTGTCTAAGGGTCAGGACACTTCGGGATCCTTTTATCGTTTGGTGCAGGATCCGCAGGAAGATACATCTGATTTTAGTCTTTCTCTTCCTTTAGCACCAAAGAATCCAAGCTTAAAGTGGACCATCATTCCTCCTGCCCCCCGCCCAGCCCCCAGCTGTCCTCTCCCCCTCTTCACAACACTGAACCCCAGACCCTTACGCCTCAGGGTGCCCTCCAGAGGAGCTGGGCCAGCCCGTGCCCCTGACCCCCTGTAACAAGGATCTCCCCGATTAGAGCAGTTTTCGCGAGTTGGCTGCATATGAGGTGCACCTGGAGGGGAAACTTTCCATGCTCATGCCCAAGCCAGACCTGCAGAGCAGACAAAGCAGGATGTCCAGGGGCGGGGACTGGGCCTCAGTTATTTGTAAAGGCTGCCTGGGGACTCGCATTCTGTGGTCCCTGAGGATGACGGCTGCGTGAGGAATGACTCGTACTTCATTCTCACCCCAGCACACCCTGCTCCAGACCTGTGGTCCCTCCCTGCCCCCACCTCAGTGAAGAGCACAGACATTCCACGAACAAGGCATCTCTCCGGGGCCCCCCTGTTTCCACCTCTGCGTCCCTCTCTAGGTGATAAAGTCCACAGGGCCAGGGGCTGTGTTTATTGTGTTCACCCAGCACAACACCTGCCACTTAGCGAGGCCTTGGCATTTTCTATTGGTACAAATCATTGAGTGAAGGACTTTGATAAGAAGCCATACTAGTAACCTTGAAGCCCTGGATCTTAGACAGAGACCTAGAGTTTCTGGATTCCCAAGTTGAATGGGTCAGCTGCTTGGAACAGAGCCCCTGGGAGGCTCATGTTTGCACGAGCCAGCTGAACAGGACTCTGCTCTCCAGGCCCGAGTCCTTGGTTGGAGTCTGTGGTCGCCATGATTGCTCCTTGGCTTGACAGCCATCGGAGGTCCTGGAGGGACCACATCTGGGACTCTCAGAGGTGCTTGCACCCCCCTGGTGTCAGAGCCACTGAGCATTTGCTTTCTCGCCTACCGTATCCACTATGTCACCTATGAGGTCCTCTCTACTGTGTCACCCATGAAGGCAGTGGCTCTCAGCTCTGGCCACCCACTGGAATCACCTGGGAGGCTCTGAAACATCCTGATGCCTGGGCTACTGCAGATCGTTAAGTGGGAGCCTCTGGGTGGGGCTCGGGCATCTGTAGCTCTTAAAGCTCATCCAGGTGACTCCAAGGCGCTGCCTAAGGCTGAGACCTGCTGGGCTAAGATGAGACCCAGACATGGGGGCGTTTCAGAGCTCCCCCAGATTGATTTAACAGCCAGGCAAGGCTGTGAGACTGGCTACAAAGTAAGGGTCCCTGTGTCCTGCTGGTTTCTAGGTAATGCGTTTGTTAAGCATTTACTATGTGCCAATCACGGTTCACATGTGAATTAACTCATTTAATTTTCACAACTGGAAAGGCTCTGATATGGGTGCCGGTCCCAGTGCTGCTTTGTACTGGCTATTTAAGCTCTTTGGACCTCAGTTTTTCTCATCCATAACATGAGAACAATACTATCTACCTTACTGGCCACTGAAATAATTAAATACGTTGATTTATGTCAGGTGCTGGCAAATGGTAGGTCTCCAATAAATGTCAGTTCCTTTTCCCGGGTTTCAAATATAAAACTAAAGTCTGGATCTCAGAGACACAACGTGACATGAATTAAGGGAAGATATAAGAGTATAGCAAAGTGACCCTTGCCTCAGGAAACAGAAGATAAGGTGGCCCCCAAAGTTCAGTTCGTGAGAACCAGAAAACTCAGATCCCAGTTAGAAAATTAGCAACTGTTTTCAGCTATCTTAAAGACACTCCCACGACCTAAATTCATAGGTAGGATCATTTACTCTATAAAAGGATCCAGTCTTTTAAACAGAGACACCGGTGAACATTGTCTGCAGGGTGCGGAGTTGGGGGAAGAGGTGAAGGAAGGAGGTGATTTTGTTTCAGTCCTTTTTCTGCGGGGTCTTTAGTTGCTAGTGTTGGTTGTTTTGTTGCTGTTGTTATTGTTCCTACTTTAGTCATTTTTCTTTCATTCAAGACTATTTCCTTTTCAGTCTCTCTGGAGATTTATACAGACGACAAGAACAACATTGGTCCACTCTAGTGAACAAAATATCAATTTTGAATGTGACATTTTGAATTTATGAAAACTTTGACCTGGACTTAGCTGGAGATTTATGTTTCAGTTATTAATGGAGCAGAGACTCAAAATGTCCTTTGTCAGAGCTAGTGTGTGGAGAAGCAGAACTTACATCCAGTCTTGTGGGGCCTGACTCACTCTGGCCGGGTGTTGGGAAGAATGCCCCAGAAGGCACTTGTCCTCCGAGGAGGGTGAAGACCCTCAGGCTTGAGAAGTCAAGTAGCTGGGCTGAAGCCCAAGTTCAGGTCCAGTGACAACGAGTGTGGGCTTCTTTACTAAAAGGACCTTGTCTCTCAGGCCTGAGGGGCTCCGAGTCTGGAGAGGCTGCTGGAGTGTGTGGCCCCTCGTAGAGAACAGATCCTCTTTGCGGGGCAGGCGACGGGTCTGGGGTCCTGGTGAGCTCAGGCCCCAGGAGGGTCGTAGCCAAGGAGGTGCAAGGGGCTGTATGTTGTCACGGTCTAGCACTTGGTCTCTGGTCACACTGTTTGAGTTCACATTCTCCTTGCACCTTTTCTACTTTGCTTGGCATATACGGTGTGTGTGCCCAAGGAAAGGCAGCTTTTCTGATTACCTGAAGTCGATCCAGGAGTCATGTACGGGCACCTGCTGTGTGTCATGGTCAGGGCACCGGAGACTCAGAAATGGACAGGACAGACACGGTCTCTGCTCTCATGGAAAGTGGCCAGAAAGCCGGGTGGGGAACACTGCTTAAATGAGTAACTGCAAGGCTGGTGAGCGTTACGACGGGGAAAGAGGTGTATGCTGTGGGGTTTATAGTTCGGGACCCTCTTCCCAGTCTGGGGTCCAGGGCAGACCTCTGGGGAGGCAGGGATGTTTGAGAGGAGACGGGAAGGATGGGCTGCACTTGGTACGTCGAGGAGGCCGGACCTCCAGGAGGCCACAGCCCCATGCGGGCAGAAGCCGGCGCTGGGCCTGCATTCAGCCGAGGGCAGGGAGGACGGCGGTCCCCAGCAGCAGCAGTTTGGGCCCAGCTGGGGTCTCTGTCCTCAGAAAAGTTCAGACCCCACACGGGGCAGTCCCCCCACAGCACCCACCCGCTCCATGAGTTTTCCATGCCCCTCCTGGCGAGACTGTCAGTTGTCCGTGTTTCCTGCTGCTGCCTACGAAGCCAGGGAGTTTTCTTTTTTACGGATAGTGGTGTTCCAAGCGTTGCGGGAGCCCTGGCAGGCACTTTCCTGAGTTCGTGCGTTTCTTGTGGGCAGGCTGTCTGCACTTTTATCTTTGAAAAGACTCCTCAGAGAGTTTACTCTCTAGGGGAGGGGCTTGTGGGCCTCGGTTCAGAAAGCTCTGAGGGGCCTTCCAGGGGGGTGTGTGTGTGTGTGTGTGTGAGAGAGAGAGACAGAAGGAAAACACAGCCAGTAGTCGTGCCCGTGCTTGGTCATGGGCACGACCTGCTTTAATTATTGGAGGGTCTGGCATCAGAGGAGATACCAGAGGCCAATGTCTCTTCAAACGGATGTTGCAGTTCAAAATCATAGCAGCCCTGGGGTCTGGCAGGGCTCCTCCTGCAGTTATTTCCAAGACATTTGATTGAACTGGGCCCATTTCCTCCCTAGCCTGGCGCTGAGATTGCCCAATGAGAATGGACTGGGGTCTGATGCAAAAGAGGGAGCCCCCGAAGTCCAAGAGAGACCCAGGAGTGAAGGAGAGGACGCTTTGGACGCCTTCTCTCTGGGCCTCAGTTTCCTCATCTGTAAACAAAGAATAATAGGACCCATTGCAGAGACTTGCTTTTGTTATCGCATTAAGTTGTATGGACCCTGCCAGGCCAAGGCTCTCTGCCTCAGGGCGGGAGGGTTCTTTTTTTTTTCTGTTCGGGTTCCAGTAGGCGAATAACAAAACTGAAGCTGAGATCGACTTGGCACACGCTCTATTCAGTGGCCAAAGACTGGAGAAGCGAGAACTAAGTTCACGATCAAATTCTCGCCCACATGGGGAGAGGGATTTAATTTTAAAGACTAAAGGCAAAGGGAGGAGGGGTGAGGCTATGGGAAGGCATATGCATTAGTCTACGGGGGAAGGGGCAGGGCTTTTTGGGAAGTGGGGTGCCACCTCCTTTTCATCCTTTTTTTGGTCCTTAATGTCTGGTCAGGGCCACTGGTAGGTATGTCATTTAATAGCTAATGTAGTAAAATCAGTGTGTAATGAGACTCAAGTTCTGCTGGAGGTCAGATTCATCACCATCTTGATCCCAGCTGGTTCCATGTGGGTTTGTTATTTTTTTGTTGTTTCTTTGTTTGTTTGTAGTTTCCTTTCTTATCTCTGGACCCTTTAACTTAAAGATTTATGTTCACTCTTGGTAAAGGGGGGCAGAGGTTGATGGGTTTTGAGCAAAGACCTGGAGCAGCTGTGGCACCACTTTGAAGATGGAATGAGTTAATACATGTAAAGTGCTCAGAAAAGGGCAGGCACTTATCGATGGCTTGATAAGTGCTATTATTATTGCTGCTGCTGCTGTTGTTGTTTTGCTGTAGTTGTCGCCAACTTTGCTTTTTCCTCTCCTTGCTATTAATACTCTCAAGCCTGTGGAGGGTGGTCAGTGGCCTTCATCTGAGCAGGTCCAGCCCTGGAAGGCCAGGTCAGGTGGGGAGGACCCTATAGACTCAGCCCTCTCTGAACCTCTAATGACACCACATAGCCTCCAACTCCCTCCAAGCCCAGAACAGAAGCCAGGACCTGTGCACCCTTGAAGCACATCCCAGAGCTCAGCGCTCAGGGGGTGTCTGCAGCACCAGGGACCGTCCATCCTCAGGGCGGCAGAGCCAGGGGAGCCCAGGAAACGAGGCCCTCGATGTTGGAGGAGACAGGAGATGAGCTGAATTTACACTTGCGTTTCTAAATTTCTGATGGCAAATTCTGTTTTGATTTATGCACCGGTGCTCTTAGCATCAGATTTAGCTCTCCTACCTGACCCAGAACATTTGTGATTTACCAATCGGAAAATGGATGGGTTTGCATCCTGAGACAGTCTTACAGCCTCTTCAATAAATTCTTCATCGGCTGCTCTAAGCTCTTAGCCACTTCCCTTGCGTTTGGCTGCTCTGTGAATTATAGGCGAGTAAATCATATTTTATAGAGCTCCATTCCTGCAGGTACAGTCTGCTCATTTGTCTCTCTGGAAAATACGGGCTTGTTCATTTTGTGAAAATTAGCAGAGGAGCGTGTCATCCCCTTGGCAGGCCAGACTTTCTTGCTGGAATCCCTCCTTCCCCAGGATGCTGGTGCCTTCCCCCCAGCCCCTGCCCCATCACTCTGCGTCTTGTCCCCTTGAGGCCCCTTCCAGCCGGCCTTCCTCCTCTTGCAATGGGTTGCCCTCCTAGCTCCAGTAGAAGCCTGCTTTGCAACATTTCCTGGGAAGTGCATCCCAGCTTGAAGGGGCTTTGCCTCCTGCCTTTGAGATCAGCTGGCTCAGTGGGTAGCCACCTGGGTGCAGAGAGAACTCCTTCTCCTAAATATCTCCCAAGACCCGAACTTTCCAATACACACGAAGGGTAACTCACGCAGGATGTATCAGCTTCCAAGTAGAGGGCAAGAGTCATGCAATCCAGGAACCCCCTGTTCACTCCCTCTGCAAGCTTCCAATAAGTAAAGTGCTTTCCCCCCAAGATTAGAAGGCTCCTGTGATTCATCTCAGGCTTGCCAAACAAGATGGGGTGGGGGTGGGTGGCAATGTGGGGAGCCAGGGTCACCAACCTGGCAGGGTGAGATGGGGGTTGCATCTAGAAGTGCCACTGTGGCCACCTCTGCATATAATCACTTTGACCGCTCTTTAACTATTCTATCTTCTGCCAGAAGTAGTTGTTTAAAGGGTCTCAAGAAGGTGCAGTCACTCTAAATGCTGCATTGCTGTAAACAGCTCTGGAATCCTCTGAAAGCCTCAACCTTTTCCTAGACACCAAAATTGCTGTACAGGGAAATGCATTTGTACTGCACTTAATAACTATAAAGTGTATTGATATGCATTCTCATGTGAGGTAGACAGGGAAGGAATCACTTTTTTTTTTCCTCATTTCTTCCATGAATTTGTGTTACTTTAATTAGTTTCACCCCCTGTGTAATGTACAGATCTCAAGTGCACAGTTAGATGGCTTTGGACAAATGCATACACTAGTGTATCCCATACTCCTATCAAGGTCGGGGACACTCATCCCACCCCAGGAAGTCGCCTTGGGTTTCTCTTTGCAGGCAAGTGCTCATCTCCCCTACCCACAAGAAGCAACATGTATCACTGTAGATTGGTTTTGGCTGTTCCAGAGCTTCATAAAAATGCAATTGTACAGGATGTACCCTTTTGTGCCTGGCTTCTTTTGTTCAGGATCATGTTTTTGAGATTCACGCTTGTTGTTAGGCGTATTAGTAGTTCTTTTTATTGCTGAGTTGTATTCTTTCCTGCGGGGATTCTATAATTTGTTTACCCCTTAGATGGATATTTCTAGTTTTTGGCTATCATGAGTAAGCTGTTATAAACATTCTGTGCAGGTGTTTTTTGGTGCACATATGGTTTTTATTTCTCTTGGTATAATACCAAGGAACGGAATGCTGAGTTGTAAGAGAGATGTAGGTTTAATTTTTGTAAGAAACTGCCAAAGAGCTTTCCAAAGTGACTTCATCATTTTACACTTCCACTACTCACGAATGAAAATTCTGGTTGCTCCATATTCTCTCAATAGTTGGCGTTGTCAGACTTTTAAAATTATAGCCATTTATAGTGGGTAAGTAGTGCCATCTCACTGTGGTTTAATTTGCATTTCTCTGATTACTAATGATGTTGAACAGTTTTTCATGTGATTATTGACCATTTGTATGGCTTTGTAAAGTATCTGTCCAAGTCTTTGGTTTTTAAAAAAGTCTGAGTTTGTTTTTTAAAAATATTGAGTCATAAAAGATTTTTAATAGATACTATATACACTTCATTGTCAGATATATGTGTTGAGAATATTTTCTCCAATCTATGGTACTTTTTTAGGACAGGTTTTCGATTTTGATGTAATTCAATTTTAAAATATCTTCGCTTATTCCCATGGTCATGATGGTAACCTTCCATGTTTTAGTCTAGAAGTTTTATAGCTTTAGTATTTATACTTGGAACTGCAGTCAACTTTGAATTAATTTTTATAAATGTCGTGGGGTAGGGATCAAGGTTCATTTGTTTTTCCTGCATGAATATCCAATTTAGCTCCATTTACTGAAAAAAAGGTCTTTCCCCATTGAGTTGCTTTGGTTCTTTTGTTAAAAATAAGTTGACCATATGTGTATCTGTCTATTCTTCTTTTTTTTTTTTTTTTTTTTAGGCCACTGTGTGGCATGCAGGATCTTAGTTCCCCCGACTAGGTATCGAACCTGTGCCCCCTGCATTGAGAGCGCAGAGTCTTAACTACTGGACTTCCAGGGAAGTCCCTGTATCTGTCTATTCTGTTTCATTGATCTATTTGTTGATTTGTATGTAGATATCATACCATTATGATTCTGTAGCTTTATAGTATGTCATGAAATCAGGCAATATGCATCCTCCAACTTGTTCTTTCTAAAAATTGTTTTGGCTATTCTAGGTCCTTTATATTTCCACATAAATTATAGAATAATTTTCTCTTATATTTTCTAGAATAATATTGATTTCTACAATAAAAGATCTGCTGGATTAGGGAGAATTGATATCTCAGTAATTTTGAGTCTTCCCACCCATGAGCCTGTTATTTCATTTTGTTTATTTAGGCCTACTCTGTCTCAGTAATGTTTGAAGATTTTAGTGTATAGGTCTTGTGCATCTTTTGTTAAGTTTATGTTGAAGTATTTTTATTTCAACAACTATTGTTAATGAAATTGTTTTTCTTAAATTTCGTTTTCAATTGTTTAATGTTAATATATAAAAATAAAAATAGATTTTTATATATTGACCTTTTATCCTGTGACCTCACTAAATTTATTTATTCTGGTAGCTTTTCTGAAGATTCCTTTGTATTTTCTATGTACATAATCCTGCTGTCTGCGAAATGAAGACAGTTTAAGTTTAAATGCCTCCTTTTCAATTTGTGTGTCTTTTTTTTTTTTTTTTTCTGGCTTTATTCCATTAGCTAAGAGATCTCATTCAATACAAGGCTGAATAGAAATGCAGAGAGCAGATTTCTTTTTTTTTTTTTTTTTTTACCTGTTTCCAATCTTAGGAGAAGTGTTCAGTCTTCCACCAGTAAGTCTGAGGTTAAGCAGAGGTTTTCCACAGATGCCTTGTATCAGGCTAAGGAAGTCCCCTTCTATTCCTAGTTTGCTGAAAGTTTTCTTTTTTCTTTTTTTTCTTTTTTCACCATGAATGGATGTTGAATATTGTCAAATGTTTTTTCTGCAATTATTTAATGAGTGTAGGATTTTTCTTTTATTCTGCTAACGTGGTGAATTACATTCTTGATTACGCTAAATTAACATTGAATTTCTATGATAAACCCCACTTGGTCATGATGTATTATCATTTTGTATATTGCTAAATTCTATTTGCTAATATTTTCTTAAAGATTTTGGTTTCTATGTTCACATGTAATATTTGGCTGATATTTTTATTTTATGTAGCATATTTTTCAGGCTTCAGTAGCCACATAAGTTGAGTCAGGAAGTGTTCACTTCTTTATTTTCTGAAAAAGTTTGTGTAATATTGGTATTATTGCATTCTTAGATGCTTGATATAATTCATCAGTGAAATCACACGGGCATGAACTTTTCTTTGAGGGGAAGTTTTTAGTTACAAGTTCAATTTCTTTAGCAAATAAAGGAAAATTCAGATCTTCTATTTCTCTTATTTCTGTTTAATATTTGTATCTTTCAAGGTATTTCATATAAGAAGTTAAATTTATTGGCATAAAATTTCCATAATATTCTTTTATTATTATTTTACCAGCTGTGAGGTTTGTAGTGATGACTCTTCTTATATTCATGGGATTGACAATTTCCTTCTCTCTCATTAGTATAGCAATGGACTTCTCAATTTTATTAATATTTTTAGAAAATCAACTAATTGATTTCCTCTATTTGTTTTCACTTTCATTATTTTTCTTATCTTCCTTATCTTTTTCTTTCTACTTTCTTTCTGTTTAATTTGCTCTTTTCCCTAATGTCTTAAGGTGGTATATTATATCATTGGTCTTAAATCTTTCTTCTTTTCTCACATAATCACTTCATGCTGTATATTAATATCTCTCTCTAAGAACTCCTTTGGTTGCATTCCACAGATTTTAATATGTAATATTTTTATTGTCATTCATTTAAAATATTTCTAATTTCCCTTGTGATTTCTTCTTTGGCTCATAGAATATTTAGAAATATGTAGCTTCATTTCTAAATATTTGGAGATTTCTAAATTTATTGTTACTGATTTCTAATTTAATTCTATTGTGGTCAGAGAAGATGCTCCTTATGATTTCATTATTTTATCATCTATCTTGGTAAATGTCCCATGTATTCTTGAAATGAATGTGTATGGTGTTGAGTATTGTGTCTTTTAAATACCAGTTAAGTTGGTTGATATCCTTTTGCCTACTATTTCTATTATACATCTAACTATGAGCGTGGATTTTTCTATTCCTTTCTTTTTTCTGAATGTATTTTGAAGCTCTCTTACTAACAGCACATACATTGTCATGTCTTCTTGATGAATTGACCCTTTTATTATTATGAAATATATATTCCTCATTATCTCTGGTAATATTCCTTAAAGCCTATCTTGACATGTTAATATAGCTACTCAAACTTTCTTATAGTTAGTGTTTCCCTGGTATATCTTTCCCTTTCTTTTGCTTTTAACTTCTCTGTATCTTTATTTTTTAAGTGTTTATCTTATAAACAGCAAATAGTTGAATCTTGTATTTTTATCCAGTCTGACAAGCTCTGCTTTTTAATTGAAATGTTTAGCCAACTCTGCTATTTGCTTTCTATTTGTCCCATCTGTTCTTTGGTCATTTGCTCTCCTTTATTCCTTTCTTTTGAATTAATTGAATAAGTTTTAGTATTCCAATATAACTGCTCTATTGATTTTGAGTTTTGTAGTGGTTGCTCTAGAGATTAAAATATGTATTCTTTAGTTATTATTTTTAGATAAAATTATACCATGTCGTGTAAAATGCAAAAGTCCTACAATAATATTCCATTTATTTCCATTCCATCCTCGTGCTATTTTTAACTACATTTTAATTCCAAATACATTGAGTTGGCCAAAAAGTTCGTTGGGGTTTTTCTGTAACATAACCCCAGCGAACTTTTTGGTGAACCCAATATTATAGGCCCTATAATATATTCTTAATATTTTTGTTTTAAAGAGTCAATTGTCTTTAAAGAAATTAAGAAACAAAAAAGTTTACCATTACTTCTCTCTTTGTTCCTTTGTGTAGATTTTGTGATTCCATCTGATTTTATTTACCTTCACCAGATGAACCTCCTTTAATATTTCTGGTAATGCAGTATATTGATGAATTCTTTCAGTCTCTATTTAGTTTGAAAATGTTATAGTTTCACTTTATAAAAAGCATATATTTACAGGAAATAGAATTCTAAGTTGATAGGTTTTTTCATCAGCATTTTAAAGATAGCATTCTATTTCTCATTATCCTTATTGTTCTCTATCAATGTATCTTTTATATCTTCCTGGTTAAAAAATTTTCTATCATTGGTGTTTAGAAATTTTACTTGCCCCAAAATGTAGTCTTCTTTTTGTTTATAATACTCAGGATTTGTTTACCTTGTTGGATTTGAACTTGGGTTGATATATTTCATCAAATTTGGAAAATTTTCCACCATTATATTTTCAGTATCTTTTTGCTCTAATATCTCTTGCCTCTATTTCTGAGACTACAGTTACACATGTGTTAGAAATGTGTGTCAATTTCTTTTCTGAACATCCCATCTGTTTGCTTATTATGTCCACATTTTTCTTATAAATCCTTGAACAAATATGTTACAGTTGTTTTAAATTGCTTGTCTGCTAATCCCGTTACTTGTGTCATCTATGTGTCTGTTTTTATTGACTGTTTTTCTCCTAGTATTAGGTCGTGTTTCCTGCTTAGGTCATTTTTCCGGCTTTATTTGTCTAGTGATTTTTGAGTGTATGCTGTACATTGTGAATGTGATATTGTTGAGGGCCTGAATTATATTTCCTTCCTTTAAAGAAGGTTGCATATTTTTTTGGCTGACAGTTAATTTACTGACAGTGCAGCCTGATTTTAGGCTTTGGTATGATGGGCAAAGAGTAGGTAGGATAAGAAAGAGTAGCCCTTAATAATTTAGGACATAGCTTTTCTGGGGTCTTAACTGAATGCTTAGGGTGTTCAGTGAAATTTCTCCCCTTTGGAAACTTGGACCTCCAACATTTCCCAGCACTGTGCCATCTCTGGAATCTCCATTCAGTTCCCAGCTCCCAGTAGTTGTTCTCTGCCAGGTCGTTCAGAGTCTCACCTGTGCATGTGTAGCTTAGCATTTGTCCATAGACTCAAGAGGTCCTTTATGCAGATTTCTGGGACTTTTTTTCCTGCATAGCTTCCTCTTCTTTGGTATTCTGCCTCTAAAATTCCAGCTGCCTCACCAAGAACAGACTCTAATTTTTTTCCTCCACCCAATGAGAACACTGCTGTCTATTTCAGTTCCACTTCCACGCCATGATTTAGAAAGTGTTCCCAGGCAGAAAGCTGGCAAAAATGTGAAGTTATTCCATGTGTTCTTCTCCTCACAGGGTCATAGCCCTGCACTGTTTGTTGTGGCTGAAAACATTTATTTAAAAAATTTTCCAGTTTCTTAGTTGCTTATGGTGGAAGATAAATCCAATACCCAATATTGTGTTATGGCCTGGACCGGAAGCCTCCACGAGCCCCCATTTTACAGATGGGAGTGTGAAGGCTTATAAACTCTATATGTTTTTGCCCCATTAAGGTCACTCAGGCTATGAGTGTCAGAATCCTGAGCAGAGCCCTGATTTCTGTGTCTACTTTCAAATCTCCCTGTACCACATCTCACCTTGTGTGAGAACATGGCGGTTCAGGCCATGGGAGCCTCCTGTTCTCACCCCTGGTGTGTTCTGTATTAGTGCTCCAATCTTTTGGAGACTCTGGATGGCAAAGTGTGCCAGGTGGGCTTTGGGTCTGGCAGGCCTGTGTCGGAATCAGAATCTTCACTTACCAAGGGGTTGACTTTAAACAAGTTTCTTCACATACATACCTTCATTTCCTTATCTGTTAAAAGAGGATAAAAACAGTCACCTCGCAAGAGATTTATGATGATCAAATGTTTAGAGCTCAGCATTGTGCCTGGCAAAGACACATGTTCCATAAAGGTGAGCCAGCCCCACTCAGACTCTGTGAACTGGAGGTTGATCACTAACAAATGCTGCTCTGTCTCTTTCCATGCACATGGCAAGCTTGAGTTGTTTTGTTTATTCAAGGATTTTGAGGCAATAGCACTTGGCAAGTCCCAGGTGTTACTAATATCTCTGAATCACTATGTAGTTCTATAAATACCTTTCCTAGCTGTTATTGTTTCCCCTTATCTCACTAAAATGTAAGTCAGTGATGAAGTTATGAATAACCAGCTCCCTTATTCTCTGCTCTGTAATTAAGGAAGTGCTAGGTGAGAGCCCTCGCTGAGGAAAGGGAGTGGGTAAGTGCAAGCAGGCAGCGTGAATGCAGGAGGCTGCCTGCCACTTAGGCGCTACCTGGAGAGAGAGCGCTGTGGAAACCACTCGACTCAGAGTAGCGGAGCTTGGTACCCAAAGGCTGAAGGGTATACTCAGTCTCAGTCCACGAGCATTCTCCTTGTTGGGCATTAGCCTTGTAAAACCCAGTTTCCCAGCCTGGCAAGCACTTAGTTTTAGGCCTTAGCATTTCATCAGCATCTCTTTTTGTTTACGCATGCCTACCAGAATCAACCAGCCCATTTCAGTTGTACCCCGTGTTCTTTATTTTAAGTTGGAGAAGGAATATCTTCAGTGGAATTTGATCTTTTACAGAAATCTAATTTCTTAGGACCCAGGGCAGGCAATCTTGTAAAACTGCTCTGCCTCTAACCCCATGGATTTTGAAAGACCTTAAAACATGAAAAATGCTCTTAGGAAGGGGAAAAAAAACATAATTTCTGGGGGAAAAAAACATTGCATATGTTTTCTTTGACCAACAAGATGACTTCTCTCTTAATTACCCCCAGTTCTCAGAAAGAGAGAGTACTATAACCACTCAGAATGGCATCATCAAAAAGCCTACAAATAAGAAATGCTGGAGAGGGTGTGGAGAAAAGGGAAACCTCCTACACCATTGCTGGGAGTGTGAATTGGTGTAGCCACTATGGAGAACAGTATGGGGGTTCCTTAAAAAACTAAAAATAGAACTGCCATACGACCCAGCAATCCCACTCTTGGGCAAATATCCAAAAAAGATGAAAACTCTAATTCAAAAAGATACATGTACCCCAGTGTTCATAGCAGCACTATTTACAATAGCCAGGACATGGAAACAAACTAAATGTCCAATGACAGATGAATGGATAAAGAAGATGTGGTACATATGTACAATGGAATATTACTCAGCCATAAAAAAGAATGAAATAATGCCATTTGCAGCAACATGGATGGACCTAGAGATTATCATACTAGGTGAAGTAAGTCAGACAAAGACAACCTGTGATATCACTTATATGTGGAATCTAAAATTAATACAAACTAACTTATTTACAAAACAGAAATAGACTCACAGACATAGAAAACAAACTTATGGTTACCAAAGTGGGAAGGGGTGCCAGCTCCAGACTATGACTTAATATGGCCTGTGTATAGGAGTTACTTGACTTATCCCATCCTTGACACTCGTGAGGACCCTTTCTTTACATAGGAACAGGGTTGTGTTCCAACTCTCAGGAGATTGTCTGAATAAGAAAATAACGCAAAAGGCATGAGCTGGGAACTTCCAAAATGGCAGAGTGAGGAGCTCAATGGGTCCTCTTCCCAACAAAACCACGTTTAACTGGAGAAAATTGAAAAACAACAAGTATCCAAAAGTCTCTGAAAACCTCCATAAGGACATACAGAAAATGAAAAGATATTAATTCAAGAAATCCATGAATAGTGGATCCACTGTTCATGAATTTCTTGAACAGTGGGTGGTTCTTCCAACACCCAGCCTCATCATGCCTTGGGGCCTTCGATTCCAGGGTTCAGACCCTGAACCTCAGCTCCCACGAGTATGGTCACACCCTGGACCTTCTCCTCGTCTGGTGCTCCTCCTCTGTTACCACCGCCACTGAGCCTTCCTCCTCCCAGTCCCACTGAACCTGTTATCTCGCCACCTTCATCCCTCCTCAACACCGTTAAACCAGCACCTTAGAAGAGGAAGCCCTGAGAGGCTGAGGTCCACGTTACAAATCCGGGTTCTGCTTCGCAGGTCAGACATTGCTTCTCACCCACTGCTTCATCCTCGTGTCCACTTGGCCCCTGACCTCAGGCTTGGCCACCCCTCCCCCTTGAATAAGACCACAGATTCCACCTTTTGGCTTGACTGTGATTGTCCTCTCTGTAGAGTTTTTGCATTTACCCCCAGGCTCCATTTTTCCCCACGTCCCACTGCTTAACCAGACCCCCCTACTTGGCCCCAGTTCAGCCCTGTGAGTCTGTACAGCTGGCCTCTCTCCAGGGTGGGATCAGGCAAAATCTACTCTTTTGTGTCCTGAGACCCTGCTCCCCCAACCCCCTGTCTATCAGCTCCCGTAGCGGGTCCTCATTGCCTCCCCCACCATCCCTAATTATCTTGCTTCCCTGTCCCTTCCAGCTGCCGCTCCGCCCTTGACACTTTCTCCCTAACAAGAGATACCCCCCACCACTTAACACAGGGGGACGTGAGTAGCTGCCTCATGATATGTATTGTGAGAGTGGGAATGCGTGTGCATCAGAGACTTCTGAGCAGGTCAAAGCATTGTTGTGGAAGGAAGAAAAAGCCCCGCGATGCTCATTTCCGGCAGGAGTTCCATTTCCAGGCCAGGGGCTGAAGCGATGCTACCATTTCACAGTCCCTGCCACAGGAAGGGGAGCATAGGAGCCTGGAGCTTAAACTCAGCCTAAGACCTTGAAAACTTCACAAGAGGAATAGAGGCCATGGAACCTGGTGAGCAGGGGAGAGGTAGGCTCAGAGGCCGGCGATGTGGCATCTCATGGACCATGATTTCTCTTGGTGGACAGATGGGCTCCTGCTGTCAGCATCTTTGGGAAATGTGCACGGGCTCCTCTGTTAGCATTGCTCACTACGGGTTTCAGAATTGTTTTCAGGTCAAGTGAAGTACAGATTGGAGGAGAGGGCCGTTCCATTTTCTTGTGCTGAACCTCAGGTCTTCCCGGCACCCAGAGACAGGAGGCTCTGGGAGCATCAGGGAACGTTATTGTCGTCCCTGATGCTGGTGTTCCCGTGCAGGGCAGCAGCAGGGCTCACCCAAGCGGCTGGAGAGATGTAAACTCACCCGAAGGGCAGTAGAATCCAAGAGGAGGAGGTGGCTGCCGTCGTGGGATGGGCTTCATCATTTGTTTTCTCCAGCCTCACTTTGCTCCATCCATGTTGAACCCTTCCATCCACACACCCATGTAGCCACACACACACACACACACACCCCACTGACACACGCCATCCTCAGGGCCCTGCTCCAGTTGTCACCCTCCTCTGGCACCTCCAGACTTTCCCACCCCTCAGCTCCGTTGCCTCCCCGCTACAATGTAGTCCAGCCTCCCCCATCCAGGGACAACCACCTGTCAGTATTTTCTTTCCAATGGACCACTGGCCATCCCTCTCCTTCCCTCATCAACACATGTCCTGTAAGAGCCGTCTTCTCTCCTCGTCCTCAACCACTGCAGCCTGAACTTGACCCTCAGCAAAATCACGCCCAACTCCGAGCTCCCGGATCCAGGGCTCTCTCCTGGGTTTTTGTCATTTCCACATCCTCGGCAGCATTTGACTGACCACTTCTTGCAGCTCCAGACACCTCCCTCTGGCTCTCTGTTTCCTAACTGCCTTTTCCTTGTCCTCCGCCTGGCCTGCACAGGACGCTCCCCTCCTGACATCCCATAAAAACCTCTCACCTCTTTTCTCTACAGCCTTGACCAGAGAGCTTCCTCCCTCTTGCAGCTTGAAGTCCAATCAGAATCTCCCTTCTAAAAAGCAGCTGAGCTCCAGACACCAGATTTCTAACCGCCCTCAGCACACTTCTTCCTGGAGGCTGGGAACCATTCAGGTACCTTCAGCTTAACTTGTTCAAATGGAACTTTTCTGTACGACCCTCCAGTGAAATGATGAGGCAGAGAAGAAGGAACCCCACACCCTCCTCTCTCGCAGCTCCAAAACCAGCGTGCCGTGTGGGGCTATAGGTGCATCGAGTGACAACGTCACCCATACCGTTTTCTAAGCACAGGTGAGCCCCGGTGCAGATCAGCCAAAATGAGACCAAAATTCTGACTGTAACTTTTATGGAAAAAAATTGACCATGGTGAAAGGCTTTCAAACTATTCTATTCTCTAGGTAATTACATGTTATGTTACTACTAAATATTGTCCCAGTCATAAAAGCAATGCACTGGTTGGGTGAAATGTCGTCTCTGTTGTATGCCAGCTCCGTCGTACAGCCCTCTTCTCCTCCTCCACAAGCATCAGCAACTTGGCCATCCAAACCCTTCCGGCACCCTTGCCTCTCTGTCTGATTCTGTTTCTGTACAGCACCCGGGAGCACCCAGTTATTCCATTTTTTACTTTACCATCCAGGGTGTCAGTCACAGACGGATTACAGGCGAGCCTTCAGCATGGGTGACATTTCTGTCCTGCATCCTCATGGCAAAAGGCATGATTTGACTTTTGCTCTAGTTTTCTTATTGATGTCAGTGCGGGATGGAGCATAGAAATATATCCGTGTTACAAGTCACAGTGCCTCCAGCAAAAAAACCACTGCAACAACAAAGGAAATTCATTTTCTCACCCTACTCATTGGTGCATGATTTGTTTACTCATGGAGAGACAAGCACACAGCAGAAAGTGAACGCCTGCAAGCCTGCAAAAGGATTTAAATGGCGTGTATATTCCCATTAAAGTTCAGTCTTAATGTCACAGCAGAAAGGCAAAATCATAGAAGTAAATGATGTCGTTTAGAGATAATAGAGCTGCTGTGGGATGAAAGAAGGATGGACCAGGAAGGGGGAGAAGGAGGGCTTGGGGAGGCGAGAGAAAGATGCTGGAGGGGACGGGGGTTAGTGGACAGGTGAGACCTGTGACGCTCACCCAGGCAAGCTTAGCCCCTCCGTGCTGTGTGAGTGCATTCCGGAAAGCCTTACCTTTTCTTTCAGAGAATTTTAAACCTTATGGCTATGAAGAGAGAATTGAAAATTGGGGCAGAGAGGAATTCTCTAAATCTGCAGCCCGCTTGAGGTTCTCACTGGATTTCCTAGTGACTCTCTTTCCTGTTCTGTGAAATATAGTTGTAACAGGAAAAAAATGTTTCCTAACCCTCTAGAACACCTTTCCATAGGTGTTTCGTCTGTGAGTGGATGCGGAGGTGCCTCCGGTACCTTCAAGTCTGTGAACGAGTCCAATGTTGGACGCACAGCTGGCTGACCTGCTGGAGGGGCGGCCAGGGCTCGTGTCAGGGTGGAATCGAAGGTGGTTTGTCCAGTTCATAAACTGCTAGGTGTCGACACCACAATCAGTGCTCCTCTGGATGCTTCGAAATGAGGGAGCATCATTTCAGTCAAAAGAGTAAGAAAGGGGTAGTGGTCAGCCACGTTCCCATGGTGGCCAGGGGAGGAGGGAAGCCACGTGCTCAGACGGTCCTGGAGGCTGAGCTTTTCTGTCACCTTGATTCTGGCATCGACTGGTCCCGAGTTCAGTTCCCAGCTCCACCAATGACTGGTTAGCACCTCTCCAGGCCTCTCTCCCCCAGTCTAGGGAATGAGAGTGACAAGGGACACATCTTGTGAGAGCGTTGATAGGACTTTAAAGTGTTGTGTGTATAAAATGCTTATCTCGGCGTGCCTGATAATGGACACGTGCTCAGAAAAGCGTTGGCTATTTCCGTGGTCTTTCTGGTCTGCAGTAGATGCCACCACTCCTTAGTCTCTGCTTGTTTTCCTTTGTGCATCTTTCCCTCCATGAGTGGCTCCGCTTTGCTCACCCCAGAGGTGGACACCCGACTAGCCTGGCCAATCAGCACATCGTCCCACTTCAACACAGACATAGGTCAGGTGGGCTCGGGACCCTCAGGGGCCAACGAGAGCCCTCTTCAGCCCTGCCCCTGTCTCTGGACTTATTCTCTGCAGGGTGATGGTCATCTCTGCCTTCCCTCTAGAGAGAGTCGGTCTGACGGGGGACAGTCAGACCTGAGAGATGGAGAGAGAGGATCCAGAAGGCCCATGGGGTCCCGCCGAGCCAGCTGGAACAACCAGCTGCTGAAACATTCCCAGTAGGGAGCCAATAGACCCTCCTTTCAGCTTGAGCTACTTTAAGTTGGATTCCTCTCTCTCGATGCTAAAAAGCCCTGGCTAATGCATCCTGTCCTCCTATTTAGGGCGAAGAATGTAAGAGTGCCCACCTGCACCATGGTGGTTGTCAATCCTGATTATGCACCAAGATCACCTGTAGGGCTTTGGAAACAATGCAGAGTCTAGGTCCCAGCCCTGGAGATTCTGATTCGACTGGAGGGCGTCCGGGCATCTTTCTGTCTTAGTAAAGAAAGAATGAGGAACCAGGCACCTCAAGGAAAATCCAGGGCATCTCAGTTCCTGTGGGGAGAAGGAGGCTGGGCTGTCGACTGAAGTCAGGATACGGGAATCAAAATAGAAAACCCAAAAGTTTTCTTGTAAAGAAGTCAGAGGAGGGCCATCCTATCGTCGTCTTTGTTTTACTTGGTGACACTCGGGCTCTTTTTGATAAGAATCGTGATCTTCCATTTGATGCAAACAAAGATCTAATTATAGCATCTTAAAAGTTAGAAACCATTTCTACCATTCTAACCATTTCTTAATTCAGGTTCAGGCTGAGTCTTAGCAGTGGTTACTTTCTCCCACTGGTGTCACCCCACCAAATGTCATTTGTGTGCGGGCACTTCCTGTTTGCAAGCCCCTCCCCCAGCCCCTGGAAGAGACCTGCCAACCCTTGCTGAACCGGTGTGTGTTGCCGTTCTCCATCCGGTGGGGACTCTCCCCACCCCCTCCACTCTCCTTTCCAAAGGGCACTCCGGACAGCATCTTTGTTCAGCCAAACCCTTCTCATGTTTGAAGGAGAAAAAAGGAAAGTCTTCTTTGCTGTCATCCTGTGTAAGATGAGGAAGGAGAAAGGATTTTGTTTCAGTTCAGGCCTGATTTGATTAGCCGGTGCTTGAAATGAATATCTTAAGGCTGGTTTTCCTTAAAACCAGCCCCAGCCATCCAGCACGTGGGACTCAGCTTCTAAGCTGAAACCTGGGGTCCACTGTTATAATTCTACACCCAGTTCCGGTGTGTGTGGTTTTTCCCCACACCAAGTAATTCTCTGACACCAACTGGGTGTTGTACAATTCTACTCAGTTCTGACACTATTTACCAGAAGATGACGTCAGATCCTATAGATCAGGGGTCCCCAACCCCCGGGCTGCGGACCGGTAGCAGTCCTCGGCCTGTTAGGAACTGGGCCGCACAGCAGGAGGTGAGCGGCGGACAAGTGAGCGAAGCTTCATCTGTATTTACAGCCGCTCTCCATTGCTCGCATTACCGCCTGAACCATTCCCCACCCCGCCAACCCATCCATGGAAAAATTGTCTTCCACGAAACCGGTCCCTGGTGCCACAAAGTTTGGGGACCGCTGCTATAGATTAAGAGCTCAGTCCTACAAGACCACCCACCAACCCCTTCAGATGCCAGTTGCAAATCCAGGTCATCACCTGTGCTTCTGACTATAGATTGGAGGTTCCAACCACCCCCTCCTTGGGTTCAATTAATTTGCTGGAGCTGCTCACAGAACTCAGAGAAACATTTTACTAACCAGGTTACTGGCGTGTTATAAAGGGTATAACTTCTACCTGGAACAGACAGAGGGAAGCGTTTATGCATAGGGCAAGGTCTGGGGAAGAGGCTGGGAGATTCCATGCTCTCCGGTGTGTTCCTCTCCCCAAATCTCCATGTGTTCACCAACCCAGAAGATCTCCGCACCCCGACCTTTTGGGTTTTTCTGGAGGCTTCCTTACAGAGACTTGATTGATTAAATCATTGGCCATTGGTGACTGAACTCCAGCCCTTCCCCAGTGGTACGGAGTTGGGACTGAAACTTCCAACCCTCTAATTACATGGTTGGTTCCGGTGACAACCAGCTTCTCTCCTTGGGTGCTTCCAAAAGTCACCTCATTAACATAACAAAAGACACCTTTATCACTCTTAGCACTCAGGAAATTTCCAGAGCTTTAGGAGCTCTGTGCTAGGAAGGGGACAAAGACCAAATGTATATAATCACCATATCACAGGGGTCTCGCCCTCACCCCTTCAGCCTTATCCAGTCCTACGGTCAGCGCCTTCTTGCTCCAAACTCCCAGACTCCTCCACAATCGTGAACTCATGAGTGTAATTTCTAGGCACTGGCTTCAAGCGGAAGTTTCTCAAAGTGAGGTCCAGGGACTGTCCACACCCAATCCCTGGAGATGCTTGGTTTGAAAAAAAAAAAGAAAAAAAAGCCAGATCTGTATTCCTAGACCTCTCCCAGAGCAGTGCAGTCAGACCCTCTGTGGAGCTGGGGCTGGGCATCTGCATTCTCTGCAGCCCCCAAGGCATTCCAAGGTGCAGAGTTTGAGCATCTCCGTGGTGGCGGGGGCCCCTGCTGCTCCTCCTCTCTCCCCTCCCGTGTTAAATACTGGAAATCAGACAGCTGGGCCCTGAGCCGGGCACCGGGAGGAAGCCGGGACCGCTGCCTGGTCTCCCGGGTGAGTGTCACGTGTTAGGAGACCAGGGCTGAAAGGCAAGAGGGAAAAATGGTTCTTCCACTAGGCTTGGCATTTTAGAAAACCCTGTTTCAAACACCCTGAATTTTGAGGCCTGAAAATAGTTATTTTTGCCCTCATTACCTTCTTTCCCTATTTAAAATGGAATCATTGTCAGAAGAAAACTGCAGTTCTGCACACCCGTGCCATAGCCTCACACAATAGACACTAAAAATAGGGCTCTGCCTCCAAGCTCGGCGAAACTCTCCAAAATGAAATATATATACACAGGCGTATTACCGGAGGTCTGTCCTGCCTTGTCTACTGACATCCATTTTGCCTTCTCTTTCCCCAAAATAGCTTCTCCTTCTTTTCTGGATGACCTCCTTTTCCTGATGTGCACTGGTCAGCGGGCAGTACGGGCCTGGACTGGCCCCCTTGGCCGCTCTTCTTGGGTTTTCTATTTTGATTCCTGATCTAGTTAACTGGGGACAGAGCCCATCCATCTGGAACCTTCTTGGCAAACATCAGCCTTGCCCACAGCTGTGATGACACTATCCCATCCTGCCCACACTCACAAGAGCCCAGGAGGTGAAAAGCACTTGGAGATTGACTTGAATTGAACGTGGGCCTGGCCGGTGGCTGCCCAGGGTCAGAGAAGGAGGCAGGTGCTGAGGGGCGGGTGGAAGGGAGGGGGCCACACAGCGACTCCCCAGAGGAGCACCCGGAAAGGCGGATTACTAACTGGGAGCCCCAGATCAACTCGGTGTCTGGAGAGCGGGAATTTCACTCGGGCAGACATATTGCTGCCTTGGCATTCTGGCAGATCCTAACACCCGAAATAGCACGACTTCTTTTCAATTCCTCCTGGCATCTGCCCACAGCACCCACACCCAGGAAATGGTGGGTGGGGTCTGTTTGGACCCACTGCAGTGAGCCAGAACCATTTCACTCGCTTGGGAGATGAATGCGGTGCAGCCCAGGGCAGGGCTTTCACGGAATGCGTCCATTCTCTCGGGCTTTTCCTTCTGTGACTGGGGACCTGCTGTCGGTGTCCCGTGTGCTGTCACACACACCCTGGTGGGGCTCTCCAGCCCCCACTAATGTGAAGCCCCGTCCCCATCAGCTCCACAGCTCCCTGACCCGGCGTCCCCGTCCTGCTCCCGGGCCAGGGGTCCTGTCACCTCCGCAGCCTCCCCTGGATCTGGACCGGGTTTTCTTGTCTCTGCAGTACCACCCTGAGCGACTCTCGTTTGCTCTGTGAAGCGGGCTGAGCAGCCCAGGGCTGACTCCCCTGTGGTGTCTTATTCTGCTGAGAAGCCGAGGTCAGTCATGTTAACCTCAGACTTTTCCAGCATCACCTTCTCTGGGCCCCTCTGAGTGCGCTATCTCTTGGGCACCAACAGCTGTGTTCCAGAAAAGTGCCATGTGAGAGGGATTTTCTAAATCTGACCTTGTGCTGAAAGCAAATAATGATCTTAATAGTTGCAGAAGTTCCGTTCTCGGGACTAATTCTCTTAAGCTGCAGCTCACCTACAAATTTTTAGTGGCTTTCCAGAGACCTGCACGGTCACATATACGCAGATTCTCTCAGTGACCCCTGCTGTATGAGAAGCCACTCAGATCTACTGGCTGAAAGTAACCATTTTATTATTTCTCATGACTCAGTGGGTTGACTGGGGCTCTGCTGGAAGTTTCTTCTGCTCGTCTTGCGTGGGGTCTCTCATGGGCTTGCAGTCAGATGGCTGGGACGTCCAGTGTGCCTCTGCTCTGGTGCTTTGCCGGGCCGGCTGGAAGGCTGGGCCCTCTCGTTTAACTCACGTGGTCTTTCCACGTGCCTGGCTTGAGTGTCTTCACAGCATGGCGGCTGGTTCCCAGAGCAAGCCTTCCAAGAGGATAAGCCCCACTTTGCAAGCCTCTGCTTTCATCCCTCTTGCTGACGACCCTTTGCCCAAAGCAAGTCACATGGCCAAGCCCAGGAACATCGTGGACAGTCCCGGAGGGCAGTGATCCCTTGGAGCCAGAAATGTAAACCGTCCACCCCACCAGTTATTCCACTGAGGCAGCCCCCTCAGGGATAACCAACTCTGACATACATGCAACACCATAAGCAAATCGTGGTGTCTGCTTTTCACAGAGAGGAAACTGGAACAAATTGAGAGCCATTCAGGGTAAAAGGAGGAGCTGACCAGCTCTCCCTAACAGGCAAATTCTCATTAATGCCAAAGGAAATTGGAGCGCTTTTTTGGTCTGTTTCTTTTGGTCATTTTGGTTTTCGTAACTTTTTAAAATAACACTTTAATAAAAAAAAAAATGCGCAGACATCATTGTTCATTATTTACAATTCTTCCAGTCACTGGGTTTCATTGATAGTAACGATGTCACCTCCAGCCCACAGTCCTCCCTCACACTTCCTTCCCCTGAGAAACAAGACCACCACGTTGGCTGGCAAATCCCCTGCTTCTCCTGCACATACGTCTCCCCTCAGAGGGATGTCTCGGCCATCAGATGCCGGTCTTGCCCTCTGTGTCCACAAGACACAAAACATCTAGTTGTCCCACACGTCCCCCGCCTCGGCCATGAGTATCCGTGATGTCTAGACACCAGCACTTTAAACACTTAAATCAGGAGGAGGATTTGTTTTGTTTCGTTTTGTTTTGAAGAGACGTGATTCACTGTTTTGGAGACCAGCAGATAGCAAGCTTGAACTTCAAAATCTCAGAAAGTAGATTCAAGGGAAGTTACTTTGAATGATAGTAATAGACAAGAATTCAAGACATGCAGTATAACATGAAATAGCAACCGGTTTGCAAGGCAGAAATAGACACACAGATGTAGAGAGCAAATGTATGGACACCAAGGGGGGAAAGCAGGGGGCTGGTGGTGGGATGAATTGGGAGATTGGGATTGACATATATACACTGATATGTGTAAAATAGATAACTAATAAGAACCTGCTGTATAGCACAGGAAACTCCACTTCGCTGTACAGTAGAAACTAACACAACACTGTAAAACAACTACACCCCAGTTAAAAAAACAAAAACAAAAACACGAAATAGCACAAGAAGAGCAAGATGGAGCTGAAGAAGTAATTTTTTTAAAAACGTTTTCTTAAGGAAAATTTGAAATATTTATATAAGTAGCCAGAATAGTGTGATGAACTGCCTGGTGCTCGTGATCCAGCTTCAATAATGATCAGTTTGTAGCCCATCTTAGTTCACCTCCACCTTCACCTGCTGTCTCCAGTCAGGTGAGTTTGAGGCACATCCCAGACATCACATCATTACATCTGTGACTAGTTCAGTGAATCTCAACATAATTATGCTGAGGGAAGAGAGCTAGACAAAAAGAATATATACTTTATGATTCTAGTTATTTAAGATTCTAGAATGTGCAAACAAATTTATATTGACAGAAATTAGATCGGTTACTGGGGACAGGAATGGAGAGAAAAGAGGGGGATGATTACAAAAGAACATCAGAAGCTTCTGGGGGTGATGGATATGCTCATTATCTTGTTTGTGGTGATGGTTTCACAGGTGGCTACATGCGTCACAACTCGCCAAATTTCCCGTTTTAAATATGTGCTGTTTATCGTACATTAACTGTACCTTCGTAAATCTATCTTATCACATTAGGGTTGAAGGTTGGGTTTAAAAATAAGCAGAGTTTAAAAATTGAGTTAGATGTTTAAAATCATTTGTTTTATTCTTTCTGGTTTTATTAACATAAGTATTTAAGGATACACATTTTCCTTTGAGGCTTGCTTCAGCTATAACTCACAGGTTCTGTTGTATAGTTTTTTTTAATTGTCATTGACCTAATAGATGTTTAGGAGAGAGTTGTTTATCTTTTTTAAAATTCCAGATAGAAGAATCTCTTCTGTTGCTCTATTTTGTAATCGATGTCTAGGTTGAACATATGATCAGAGGATTTTGCCCAGTACTGTTCCTACTTTTGGGAATTCATTAAGATTTTCAGTATGGTCTATTATGTTACCAGTTTTCACTGACCCTTGAAAAGAAGGTAAATTCTCCGTTTTCAGGAGATAAATTCTGACATGTATCAGCCAGGTCAACTTTCTTAATTTTTACTTATTTTTGCTACCTGATATAAATTCTGACATGAATTAATAGAATTGAAAAGTTTCCCACCACAAGTGTGTTTCTATTTCTCCTTATCTCTTTTCTAACTTCTGCCTCATGGGTATTGCTGCTACGTGATTTTACACATAGGTCTTCATTAACTCCTCTGTCTTTATTGTGTGACCTCCGCCACATATAATGATTTTTATCATGAGTTTCCCTTTCTTTGAAGGCAATCTGACAACACGTGCTTTCTTTTGGTTTGTGCTTGCCCAGTACACCATGTCCATCCTCTTCATTTTGAAACATTATGGTTCACTGTTTTAGATATGTTGTGTTTAAACAGCATACAATTGGATTGTGCTTTATGACGTAATCCCATTTATATGAGTTAATCCCATTTATGTCTGTTGATGTGACAGATGAGTTTTTTTTTTTTTTTTTTTGGCTGCGTTGGGTCTTCGTAGCTGTGCGCAGACTTTCTCCAGTTGCGGCGAGCTGGGGCTACTCTTCATTGCAGTGTGCAGGCTTCTCATTGCGGTGGCTAATCTAGCTGTGGAGCACAGGCTCCAGGAGTGTGGGCTTCGGTAGTTGCAGCATGCAGGCTCAGTAGTTATGGCTCGCAGACTCTAGAGCACAGGATCAGTAGTTGTGGCGCACGGGCTTAGTTGCTCTGCAGCATGTGGGATCTTCCCGGACCAGGGCTCGAACCTGTGTCCCCTGCATTGGTAGGCGGATTCTTAACCACTGCACCACCAGGGAAGTCCTGTGATAGATGAGTATCTGTCATATTATTTTTTTCCCTGAATATATTGTTTTAAAATATTTCCATATAAGGTCTATTTGTTTCCTGAGGGGTGGGGGGTCAGGGTGAGGAAAAAGAGAGGAGAAGGGGGTGGAGGAGAAAAGGCCTCAAGAGAAGAGAAGTTCTGGTATTTAGAAAGATTTGTAATGTCGTTCTATTGATTATCTTTATAATCACATCATCATATAACCCCCTCGGACATCTGCTTTTTAAACAGTATTGAGCAATGATAAAACTAGTATGTACTTTCTTCCCTTTCTCCTGCCGTTCCTCCACTTCCTGACTTTACTCAATAACATTATCTATCAGTTTTTGCTTTGGACTCTGTGGGATAGGGAGGGTGGGAGGGAGACACAAGAGGGAGGAGATATGGGGATATATGTATATGTATAGCTGACTCACTTTGTTATACAGCAGAAACTAACACAACATTGTAAAGCAATTATACTCCAATAAAGATGTTAAAAAAAATTTATATGCCTACTATTTGATTCTTTAGTTTAAATTCTTTCCTTTGTCTCCCTGGTTTTGTAGGTATGGCAGTTATCAACTTCCTGCCATCTTTACCCGTTTCCCACCCCAGTTTTTATGATTTGTACTATTTCTGCATTGTCAGAGCTCATAACCTTTACATTTTGTGTTGTTACTCTAATCGTCACATTACATTTGCTCTTGGATCTAAACTCAATATAATCAATGCTTACAGTGAGACTTCAGGCTAAAGTTTCCGTAGTTGACTCTCAGTGGGCCGAAGTTCATTTTCTGGTCTTTTCCTCAAGAAGCGCTCATGGGAACCATGTTTTCTGAGTTCTTGAATGTTCAAGTGGTTTGCTCTAGCCTTTAGAATTGTTTAACAGCTTGGATGATATAAACTTTTTGGTTTACACTTTCCTTAAATATCTTCTAAATGTTGCTCTATTCCCTTCTAATGTGAAATGCTGTTTTTGTGAGGTCTGAGTTCCACCTGATTTTTTCACTCCTTGTAAGTGACTTGATTTTTTATGCTTTACTGCCCAAAGGATACCTTCTTTAAGTCCAGTAACTTGAGTAGGCGTGTCTTATGGGGTAACTGTCCTGAATCAGGTTTCCCTAGTAAGTGTTGTGAACGTTCAATAAGTAGATTGAAGTCTTGTTTCATTTTAGGAAATGTTTTGAGTTACATTTAAAAATATTTGTTCCATTGCGTTGCTTTGATCCCTTCAGGGACTCCAGTTTTGCGTATGTTGGTTTTCCTTAGACTTCCTGCCCTCATTGTCATTTTCTCTCTAATCCTTTTAAACTCCTTAACTCTATTTCATTTAGTTTGCATTTCACATTTCTGTCCTTTGCTTCCCTTACAGTGTGTTCTGCAGTGACTCTGCTCCCTTTTTCTCCTTGCAGTTTTGTCTTCATTTGTGTGACGGCTTTATTTTTTTCTACTTCTTTTCTGAGTCTTCTAGTCCTACTTTATCCCCCCACATTGCCTTGTCATCTTTTGAGTTCCTGCTTTTGTGCTTTGTGGTTTTCCTTCAGAGAGAAAATTGTTTTGTTAAGGTTTTTTTTGTTCTGTTTTGCTTCTAATTCATGGTGAAATGTTTGATCATAATTTTATGTCTTCCGGGCTGTATTTTTCTGGTGCATGTTCTTCTGTTGACATGATTTGCTGCTCTTTGTGTCTTATGTTTTATCAGAAGTATTCTGTTTCCTTTTTCATTACATATAGAGCATATGGGTTGAACTTTCCTAAATACAGCTTTTTTTTTGCAAGAAGTTCTAACCAGAGGTGGGGCAAGAACAGCTTTCTAGAATTCTTAAACCCAAAGGATCTCTCTTTCTCTGTTTCCACAGAGATGGACTGCTTTCTGAAAATATTGTGTGACTCTTTATAGGGTTCTGCCTCTTCAGCTTCTCTGAATCAAACCTGGTCCACAAGGGCTCCTGCTGCCCGTCTTAGGACTTCCAGTTCCTTCACCAGCCAGCGCAAACAAGGGCAGATGAGCACCCCACCTTCAGGAAGTGTAGTTGTGCTTGCACTTTCTAAGCCTCACTGCCACAAGCCCCTAGACACTCCTGTACCTCTTCCTGTGAGGTTTCTGCTCTTGGCAGCCCTTACACATGTTTTAGAGTCTACAGATTGTATCCATCTCTAAATTTCAGTGCAAATTAAACTCCTTGAAGCTGTGTACGATTTCCGTGAGGAGAAATAAGCACCACCACCGTGCTCATTTCCAAATCTGATAATTTGGGGGAGTCAGCGCTAAGCTTCCATGCTCTCCTCATGGCATTTAGCCAGGCTCTGCCTGAGGCATGATGGGGGTCCAGTCTTCCTCCATCACTCTCCTTCCCCATCTCTGAGTCCTGTACCCCTGTTCCAGCAGGTAATGTGGTAATGTACATTAGTGAGGAGGAGGGTCAGTGGGGACAACCAGGAGTGGTGGGAGCTTCAGCAAAGTAGAGAACACACGTGTCATCCAAAAGCCTTCCATATCAACTAAGGGGAAACACGCACACACACACACACACACACACACGCACGCACACACACACACAGAACACATCGGCAGGCCCTTGGTGTACCACCTGGTCTGGACTGTCTCTGGGGTCCTGCTCTGCTCTCCTGCACTAAGAATCCTCACCATGACTGCATACTGTCTTGGTGGCTTCTCTACCCTGCACCAACCCCAAGGCCATCCTTCATGCTGACTTTATCTGGTCACAATGAGTCTGTGAAGACACCTTGTTTTTTCCACCTACCCTACCACCCCACCTTTGGCCCTGCTCCAGTCCCATCTCATTCCCTTTAACAGGTACCTTCCTATCACGCAAGGCCTTAACCCAAGCAGCTCTGTGCAGGCTGGAGTTGTCCTGGGTGCACGCACCACCCCAGGGGCTCTGGTTGATTCCAGAGTTAGACTGTGACCACCCCGACCTCCCAGTGCCCAGGCCCACACGCGGAGTGAGGAGACATCGGCGTGGGCCAGCGCTGTGCAGAGAGCGAAGGCTGGGTGAGCTTCCAGAAGGGGACAGGAATGCTAGCGTGAGAGAGCGGCCTGGGTGGGCCCGAAGGGGAGCTGAGGACAGGCCCGGGAGACGAGGCCCTGCACGGGGATTTCCAGGCTGCTGTGGAGCTCCAACAGCTCTGGAACAAAGTTGGAATGTTGTTGGAGAACAGCCTTGTCGGGACTAGGGGCCAAGTGTTCTTGGACACTTACCAGCAATAAACAGACTGCCATGAAATAGATCAAGAATCCTTTCCAATTAGGACAGTTGTGTGGGTTTAAAAAAAAATTTTTTTTCCTGAAGTAAGAAAGGGAACAAAATGCAAAAATCTGTTCTTTTCTTCCAAAAGTCTTTAAGTAGCAAATAAGCAAGGTGTCAGGACTGGGAAAACCTTCTGTCTAGGCTCCGAGTAAATGAACTTGCCTTTTGATAAAGAGCTTGAGTTAAAATTAAACAGATACATATGCATCGCTTGCAATAGAATGATCCTGCATGTGGCGCCTTAAAAAGAAATCTGAACATTTTTCTGAGTAGGGCAAGCACAGAGAATCAGACAACAGTCCCTCCTCCAGAAATCCATAAGCAGCCCTCTCCTTCCACAGCAGAGGAAGTTTCTCAGAGTGCCCACCAAATGTCCTCCTGATCTTAAAACAGATGGCCCAGGCCTTTCCCTGGGCGCTTCCAGACAAAGCCACTTAGGGCGCTCCGAGAGACAAAGTCAACATCCAAGACAAAGTCAAGTATCTAGGACTGCTGCGCCTACCCCAGGTCCACCCCCATCCCTGGTGGTGTCTTCAAAGTCTGCAGAAACGTCTCCAGTCCTTATATCAATTACCTGTGTTGGCCCATTTTAATGTAAATTTGAATCCAGTTTCAAATTCCGATTTAGATCCTGTGTTCTCAAGACGTAGAATGGTGCCAGGCTCATGGTTCACGCTCAGCATACATCTAGAGATGACAGAGGATGTTGTTATAACTTCACGTAGTAGATTTAGGAGAACTATGGAAACTTTGAAAGCATTTCTAACACACATTGCTTGGCTGTGGGAGATGGGTAAAGACAATGAACCATCATTTAGGCCAGTAGTTCTCATTGCTTTTTGGTCTTAGGATTCTTTGATACTGTTAAAAGTTATTAGCAGAAACTAACACACCATTGTAAAGCAATTATACTCCGATAAAGATGTTAAAAAAAAAAAAAGTTATTGAGGACTTCAAAGATCTTTCGCTTCTAAGGGTTACATATATCGCTAATTCAGAAAATAAAACTAAGAAGATTCTAAACTATTCTTAATTTATTTAAAAATGATAATGATAAACTCATTGCTTATTAACAGAACATTTTTCCTTAGGAGAAATAAAACCAAAAATAGTGAGAAAAGTGGCATTGTTTTACATTTATCAAAAAAAAAAAAGAATGAAACTCATGCCTTGCTGTTGCGTCCTGTCTTCTAACTTCCTTTCCTTTCCTCTTTCCAACCGTAGTTGACTCTGAAAACCTGATCTCAGGGAGGTCAGCTTTTTCAACATGGCCACAGGCATTGCCCAGCAGAAGGCCATCAACAACCTTAGGGAGGGCTCTTGGGGCGCTTGGGTGACACCCCAGCTCTTCACTCTGTAGAAGAAAGGGCCCTGTCAGGTTGACTCAAGGGATACTGGCAGATACTAGAAACAGTCTGAGCAATGCAGACTCAGGAAGATAAATCACTTTTGGAGTGAACTCCTCACCGAGGGCAAGCTGTCTAGAAGTACGGTGGCAGGAAGTTGTCTGCCCCTGAGCCCTGGATGAGTCACAGGGAGCGGACCACCCCGTGCGTTTTTCTTTCACACACTTGCCTGTGTCATGACCCCTGCATTCTTATTCATTGCTTGTCTAAGTAGACAGACCACTTGAACTTCCCTGTAGGGTCTGGACTGACTGGGCCCAGGGAAGGGAGGTGTCCTGCAGCATCACACACGGAGGTGAGGAACAAACCAAGCGCCCCAGGGCCACTGGTGCAGAGCACAACTTCTTTGTCCCTGAGCAGTGCCATGGAATTGGATTTTCCCCCTGAAACCGCAACACAGTCAGGCCCCAAGGATAAGACTATCTGCTTGACACATGGACCCCCAGTTCCACATTGTGTGCCTTCTGCCCTTCAGGGGCCCCACTCTGTCCCCAACCCCCTCCCTCCGCCTGGCAGCTTCGCCCTTTAGCATCTGGGATTTTTGCCAGTAGAAACGCCCACCAGGTTTCACAGGCACTGGCTATCTTCTCCTTCTGGTCCCCCTTCTCAGAAGCATAGTTTGGCTCATTTATACTTTTCCTCTGTGTGCCCGGTGATGATTCCTCCCTCCCCTGACACCATTCTCATCCCTTCCTTGCTACTCGTGCGGGAGTGGCCCATGGGATGGATCTCAACTAAAACCTTTGGTCAACAGTGTGAAAGTCTGCAGGCACAGGGAGGTGCTTCCCGACTAGTTGTGGGAAAGCCAGAGGCCCTTTTTCAACTGCCCAAGCCTCTCCAAACATCAGTGAGCTCCCTGGGAAGCAACATTAACTCTTGTTCCTGGAGTACCGCGTGGGAGCTGGGTGGGATGCTGGGAGATGATAGAAAATATATATTTGTCTCTGTCCCCGGTTCCTGGCACAGAGCTCCTAAAACTCTTGTAATTTCCTAAGTGATAAAAACACTAGGAGCATCTTTTGTTCTAATGAGGCAACTCTGAGTGGGCTCCTAGAAGGGGGCTGGTCCTGGAAAGACCAAGGCATGATTAGAAGCTTGGAGTTTTCAGCCCCACCCCATCCACCAGAGAGGGGGTGGAAATGGAGTTAATGATGGATCATGCCCACTTGAGGAAGCCTCCATACAATCCCAATAGTAGGGGGTTCAGAGAGCTTCCAGGTTGGCAAATACATCCACACTGGGAGGGTGATACACCCCCATTTCCCCCAAACCTCGCCCTGTGTATCTCTTCTTCATCTGACTGCTCATCTGTATCCTTTATCATATCCTTTAATACACTGGTAAACATAAATAGGCATTTCCCTGAGTTCTGTGAGCCGCTCTAGAAAATTAATTGAACCTGAGGAGGAGGTCATGCGAATCTCCGATTTGTAGCCAAATTGGACAGAAACTGTGAGGAACCTGGGGGCCTGTGACTTGCAACTGGCATCTGAAGTGGGTGGGAGCAGTCTCGGGGGCGCTGAGCCCATACCTGTGGGATCTGACACTATCTCCAGGTATTGTGTCAGAACTAAGTTAAGTTGTAGGATACCCAGCTGCTGTCGCAGAGGATTGTTCAGTGTGGGGAAACCCTGCCACGCGCTGCTCTCAGAAGTGTCGTGAGTGTCCTGTGTGAGCAGTAAAGGAGACTCACAGAAAGAGAAACACAGAAGGACGTGGAAAACTGGGATATGCCCTACAAAGGAGACTGAGTTTTTCCTTTCTAGGTGCATTTGTGATTTGCGTGATGTGTCCATTTCAGAGAGATCTGCCAGGAATGTTCAGGGGACTTGATTAATTTTGACCAAGTTTGGTATTTGCTTTCAGTTCCATTAAATCTACCACCTCGAAATATAATTTTCTTAATTAGGAATCTGCAAAAGGGTTTTTTAATGGGTTTTAGTGCATTTCCAGGATGTTAATAAGGCAAGAGCTCTGAGTCACAGCAACTGCAGGCTATTTCTGACACAGTTATTATTTCCATTGTTAAAACCCCATTCATTGTCCTCATAGGGAGACCATTCAAACCTTGCTGTGAAGGGGACACAGTGTACCATACAGTCCTCCAAGACAGAGCTTCTAAACTTTTATAACGCAGGCCCCTTCTTGTGAATGTACGAATCTCACCCTGTTCCCACCCCACCCTCAAATCCTGAAAGGTCTCCAGCTGAAAATCACTATACATTTGCTATTTCCTTCACCCAAAAAACTTCTGTTGAGCTTTACTTTGGGTCGTTTACACTGCAAGGACTAATAGCTTTTAGAATCTACTTTATAATACTAAATGTTTCTGTAATGTTGACTAGGCTTTTTCCACACCAGCATACATGGCTCCTTCCATGTCCCTGACTGGGATGAAATCTGCGGCTAGACACCCACCTCCTAGACAATCTCTGCTCTAAGAAACAACTTCCTGAGAGCCATGAGTGAGGGCTTTTAGTGTTGGTTTTGCAGATGTTTAAGCCTGGACCACCACCGCTTTCTGCAGGGAGAGAGGAGGGTGAGGGAACAGTGGGGCTTGACACGGGGAAGTAGCCGTTGACAACACCATCCAGAATTTCCTGGAACAGTTGAGTTGGGAAGATCATCAGCAAATTAGATACGTTAGAATGGGGGCGAGTTACCCAGGGCCGCTGGACCACTCCAGCCCACCCCGCTTCTCCCTGCTGCCCGTGTTTTAGTTTCAGAAGGAAAGGTTAGAAACATGCTCAGGTACTGTGTCATCAGCAGCCCTTTCATTGCCAATGTTCTCATCCATATTTGCAGGGATCAGTTGTTGCCACATCACCAACGACCTCAACACTCAATGGCTTAAAGAAATATTGATTTGCTGTTACTGACAGCTGAGTAGTCCGTGCCTTTTATTCACTGATGCTTTGAGGTCTGGGGCCTCCTCGCTGACCCTGCAGGGACCGCCCCTCCCAGGTTGGCTAATTCCTAGAGACAGTAGGTGACTCACCTGCACGTGTACCTTTCAGATGCAAACCAACCAATCCAGAGCCCACATCCTGACCACCATCTTTATGGGGCTCCCACACTCTGGGCCACTGTCCTCTGCCCTAACCACCACAGGGCCAGGTACCAGACAACTAGGGACAGCCCTCATGCCCCAGAGCCCACTGAAATTATTCGCACTAGCAAATCCTAAGCTGGATCACCCTGCCTCAATCATTCCTTCCATGGAAACCACAGTAGCGCCTCTTGCTCACTTCCCCCCAGCTCCTGACCGACCCTGGTGCTTTCCCATGTGACCCCACCATAGTGTGGTGGGCCCCCTTCTCTTGGGATCTGTAAGTATAACAAACTCTCTTTTCAATGGCAGTCATCTCCCGCTCTGTTTGCCTCACCATACCTGAATCATAGTACAACCTATATTTTAAATCTACAGTTTACACATCAGTGAGGCAGCTCTTCTGGACTCAGTAGAGCATCTGCAGTCAGCCATGGGTCCATCAGGCAGCTCTGCCGGTCTTGACTGCACTGCCATGTTTGCTTGGGGATTAACTGCTTTCTGGCTGTAAACTTCTAGAATGTCCATGGCTGAGCCAGCTGGGCTCTCCCTCCTATGGTCTCTCTCCCTCCAGCAGGCCAGCCTGGGCCTGGTCACAGGGCAGTGGCAGGGAGCCAAGGGGGTAGACTGGGCAGGACCTCTTCCAGCCTCAGCTTGGAACGGGCACACAGCACTTTCCCTGCATCCTGTTGGCCAAGGCAATCACAAAGCAGCCTAGATTCCAGGGGGAAAGAAGTAGACTCTACCGTTTGATGAAGGGGCAGCAGTGTCCCATTGACAATGGCCTGGACACGGTGGAGACATTTCCCAATCACTCCACCACCACGTTCCTCTGCTCAAAAGAGCAAATTCTCTGAATACAATTTTCCCTTGTGGACTCAAATAAAGCTATTGACATTTTAAATTAAAAAAGAAAAAAGGAGGAGGCGGCCTGTGTGTGAACAATTCTTCACTGTTCCATTAGAACTAGAAACTAGATGGTATGTCATCGTCTCAGTGGGTGGAATCACATAAACATGAATGATTGGGACAAAATGTGGGAATCACTTGGAACACTTGTTAAAAATGCAGGTTCCTGGCCCCAGAACATCTAATTCAGTAAAACTCAGGATGAGGTCAAGGAGTCTGTATGCTAACACCCACTTCAGGGGACTCAAGGCAGGTGATCCTAAATACATTTGAAAAATGCTGGTGCCAAAAAATGTGTGTGTGTAATAACATCTCCATTTTACAAAAAGGAGACTAAGGCTCTAAGGCCTAGACCTATTTAGTGACCTGTCCAAGTTCACTTAGAAGATTAACTGCAGAGCTGGGATTAGTACCCAAGTCTCTTGGCCCTTGACCTATGACGTGTGGTTTGAGGGGTGCAGAGAGCCCCCATTCCCCTTAAAAACATTTCCTCTTGGGTCTCGCCACAGTGCCTGAGAGTCTCCCATCAGCCATCCTGGGGCATCTTTTCAGTGTGAGCAGGATTATTCCCACCCATTTCCAGACCTTGCAGGGGGTCTAGAATTACTCGGGCACTGGGAATGTGGGGGAAGAGGGAAGGCGAACGTGTTAAAACCTGCTGCCCTACAAGTCTCACACCTTAGCTTAAACTGATGTGTTGTATTAGTTGCTAGCTACCAGCTTAGTCCTGGGGGAGCCTTTTTCATCCCTTGAAAGCAAGCAGTGGAAAGAGAGCAGGAGGGAGAAAGGAGGAGGAGGAAGGAGGACATTGCTATGATTGGTCCTCTCTCTACACAATCCTTGTACTCCCATGATGACGGGGCCAGCGCTGTGCCCATTTTACAGATGGAGAAACGAGGATGCACAGAAGCCTACCCATACTTCCCGATGGAGACTGGACCCTGCCTCTCCTGCCCTCCTCCTGGAAAAAGACCATTTGACAAATAGAAATCCCCAAGAGGCTTCGATTTGGTGGTGTTCCTCAGGACCCCGGAAGAGGTATTGATGGGTTTCTCTGGAAGGAAAGTGAGGAATCAGCTCAGTTTTAAGATGAACTAGGTCTTCAAGCTTGATGTGGAAAATGACACCCAGGACATACCCCCAGCTGGGAATTTGTGATGACACAGTTCTACCCCGACTGCCCTTAGACATAGCACAATGTCAGGAAGACAAAAATGCAGCCCCGCGCCCAGTCTGCTCAGAATTGTAAGCAACAGTGTCTGATCACTCCTCAGACTGATGAAGGAAAACAGTCCTCATCAGTCTGGCACCGGCCTCATCTCTGGGTTGTTCCCCTGGGGCTCTGTGGCCACTTCAGACAGTGTATTAGTCAGGTTCTCAAAGAGGATGTCTGTGGATGTTACATTATTACCTCTCCATAGATAGATACATAGGTAGGTAGATAGATAGATAGGTGGATACATAGGTAGATAGATGGATACATGGGTAGACAGATGGATACATAGATGATAGATAGATGGATACATAGGTAGATAGATGGATACATGGGTAGATAGATGGATACATGGGTAGACGGATGGATACATGGGTAGACAGATGGATACATAGATGATAGATAGATGGATACATAGGTAGATAGATGGATACATGGGTAGACAGATGGATACATAGATGATAGATAGATGGATACATAGGTAGATAGATGGATACATGGGTAGACAGATGGATACATAGATGATAGATAGATGGATACATAGGTAGATAGATGGATACATGGGTAGATAGATGGATACATGGGTAGACGGATGGATACATAGATGATAGATAGATGGATACATAGGTAGATAGATAGATGGATACATAGGTAGATAGATGGATACATAGGTAGATAGATGGATACATAGGTAGATAGATGGATACATAGATGATAGATAGATGGATACATAGGTAGATAGATAGATGGATACATAGGTAGATAGATGGATACATGGGTAGATGGATGGATACATAGATGATAGATAGATGGATACATAGGTAGATAGATAGATGGATACATAGGTAGATAGATGGATACATAGGTAGATAGATAGATGGATACATAGGTAGATAGATGGATACATAGATGATAGATAGATGGATACATAGGTAGATAGATAGATGGATACATAGGTAGATAGATGGATACATGGGTAGACAGATGGATACATAGATGATAGATAGATGGATACATAGGTAGATAGATAGATGGATACATAGGTAGATAGATGGATACATGGGTAGACAGATGGATACATAGATGATAGATAGATGGATACATAGGTAGATAGATAGATGGATACATAGGTAGATAGATGGATACATGGGTAGACAGATGGATACATAGATGATAGATAGATGGATACATAGGTATATAGATAGATGGATACATAGGTAGATAGATGGATACATGGGTAGACAGATGGATACATAGATGATAGATAGATGGATACATAGGTAGATAGATAGATGGATACATAGGTAGATAGATGGATACATGGGTAGACAGATGGATACATAGATGATAGATAGATGGATACATAGGTAGATAGATAGATGGATACATAGGTAGATAGATGGATACATAGATGATAGATAGATGGATACATAGGTAGATAGATAGATGGATACATAGGTAGATAGATGGATACATAGGTAGACGGATGGATACATAGATGATAGATAGATGGATACATAGGTAGATAGATAGATGGATACATAGATGATAGATAGATGGATACATAGGTAGATAGATAGGTGGATACATAGGTAGATAGATGGATACATGGGTAGACGGATGGATACATAGATGATAGATGGATACATAGGGAGATAGATAGATGGATACATAGGTAGATAGATAGGTGGATACATAGATAGATGGATACATGGGTAGATAGATAGATGGATACATAGGTAGATAGATGGATACATAGGTAGATAGATGGATACATGGGTAGACGGATGGATACATAGATGATAGATAGATGGATACATAGGTAGATAGATGGATACATAGGTAGATAGATGGATACATGGGTAGACGGATGGATACATAGATGATAGATAGATGGATACATAGGTAGATAGATAGATGGATACATAGGTAGATAGATAGGTGGATACATAGGTAGATAGATGGATACATGGGTAGACGGATGGATACATAGATGATAGATAGATGGATACATAGGTAGATAGATAGATGGATACATAGGTAGATAGATAGATGGATACATAGGTAGATAGATAGGTGGATACATAGGTAGATAGATGGATACATGGGTAGACGGATGGATACATAGATGATAGATAGATGGATACATAGGTAGATAGATAGATGGATACATAGGTAGATAGATAGATGGATACATAGGTAGATAGATAGGTGGATACATAGGTAGATAGATGGATACATAGGTAGATAGATGGATACATGGGTAGACGGATGGATACATAGATGATAGATAGATGGATACATAGGTAGATAGATAGGTGGATACATAGGTAGATAGATGGATACATAGGTAGATAGATGGATACATGGGTAGACGGATGGATACATAGATGATAGATAGATGGATACATAGGTAGATAGATAGATGGATACATAGGTAGAGAGATAGGTGGATACATAGGTAGATAGATGGATACATGGGTAGACGGATGGATACATAGATGATAGATAGATGGATACATAGGTAGATAGATAGATGGATACATAGGTAGATAGATAGGTGGATACATAGGTAGATAGACAGGTGGATACATAGGTAGATAGATGGATACATGGGTAGACGGATGGATACATAGATGACAGATAGATGGATACATAGGTAGATAGATAGATGGATACATAGGTAGATAGATGGATACATGGGTAGACGGATGGATACATAGATGATAGATGGATACATAGGTAGATAGATGGATACATGGGTAGACGGATGGATAGATAGATGATAGATAGATGGATACATAGGTAGATAGATAGGTGGATACATAGGTAGATAGATGGATACATGGGTAGACGGATGGATACATAGATGATAGATAGATGGATACATAGGGAGATAGATGGATACATGGGTAGACGGATGGATACATAAATGATAGATAGATGGATACATAGGTAGATAGATAGGTGGATACATAGGTAGATAGATGGATACATGGGTAGACGGATGGATACATAGATGATAGATAGATGGATACATAGGTAGATAGATAGGTGGATACATAGGTAGATAGATGGATACATGGGTAGACGGATGGATACATAGATGATAGATAGATGGATACATAGGGAGATAGATGGATACATGGGTAGATGGATGGATACATAAATGATAGATAGATGGATACATAGGTAGATAGATAGGTGGATACATAGGTAGATAGATGGATACATGGGTAGATAGATGGATACATAGGTAGATAGATGGATACATAGGTAGATAGATGGATACATGGGTAGACGGATGGATACATAGATGATAGATAGATGGATACATAGGTAGATAGATGGATACATAGGTAGATAGATGGATACATGGGTAGACGGATGGATACATAGATGATAGATAGATGGATACATGGGTAGACAGATACATAGATGGATACATAGGTAGATAGATGGATACATGGGTAGATAGATAGATAGATAGATAGATAGATAGATATAGAGAGATTTATCTTAAGAAATGGGCTCATGCCACTGTGGGGCTGACAAGTCCAAAATCTGCCGGGCAGGCTGGCTGGAGACCAAGGGAAGAGCTGATGTCACAGTTCAAGTCTGAAGACCATCAGCTGGCAGAATTCCTTCTTCCCCCAGGCACCTCAGTATTTTTTCTATTAAGACCTTCAGCTGATTGGATGAGGTCCACGCCCATTATGGAGGGTAACCTGGTTTACTCACAGTCTCCTGATATGAGTGTGAACCTCATCTAGGAATACCTTCACAGCCACGTCTAGGCTGGTGTTTGTCCAAGACCGGGGTCCCATAGCCTAGCCAGGTTGACACATGAAATTAGCTCACAGCTGGACGGGGAGTATCCAGATGAGGGTGGGGATCTGTGCTCAGAAACAGGCTTGATGCTGAGCTGGATGCGATGGGAGGAAAACAGCACAGCGGTGCAGCCCCTGCACCTCCTGCTTCTGCAACTCGGCGGACAGGGTCAAGAGCTGGTGTGGCCTCCCAGGCAGCGAGCTGATTGCTTCCGACTGTGCTGTGAGCATACTGGACTCTTGCTGCCGCGTTGAGATGGCCTGGCTTCGCTACCCCACCGCCTCCTTGTGCCTGCCGCACACCCCGTCCTCCCAAAGGTACCCCCAGCACACAGGCGGGAGCGCACCCCCCAGCTCCCAGAGGGGCCCACAGAGGGCCTCGGAGTGACGAGAGCCCTGCATGGCTCTGCATGGCGGCTCGCTGATGGTTGTGCATTCGGCCAACCTGGTCCTAGGAGTGCGACAGAAGAGCCGGGGCAAGTCCAAAGGGGATGCTTTCAAGCAGCGTGAAACCCAGGGGCATGTTAGAGCATCGGATACAGTAGGAAAGCGCCTCTTTGTTCTCTCTAATGAGCTTCTGCCTCAAAGACGGGAGGGGGTGGGGACACGGTGGGGGGAGGTATAGGGGTTGGGCGGGGCTGCCGGCGGCTCAGGGGAGGTGGAGGGAGGGGCCAGGGGGAGGGGGGAAGAGCTGGAGTGGAGAAGCGGGGGAGGGCGGTGACGCTCCGCAGGAGAGAGTTCCGGCGCTGGTCTCTAGACAAACAACAGAGAGTGAGCTGGAGACGCGTCACCCAGAGCCCCGGGGGATCAGGGCTTAACTGGGGCCGCGCTGGACGTCAGCACCCGGATATTTCTGGTGACGGTCGGATATGTTTAGCCTCAATTATCTGAATAACTTACTTGAATATCTCTAACCGGAGGTAAAATTTGATTGGAAAAGGAGAGAAATGTAAAGACCTGGGGAGGGAATTCCGGAAGCAGGGCTGGCCTGAGGCAAAATCGGAGCTTGGCGCTTTGTGTCTTTCCCTGGACCCCTGTCTGCAGGTGACCTTCCCACTGTGTGCCCTGTCCCCACTCCTCAAGGACCTCTGTGGGCAGGGGTCGCTCGCCTGTGACTCCACTTGACCTGCACCAGGGTCACGTGCAAGGTGATAATGATGCTAACGGTCACTGTGTTCTGACCGTGTGCCCCTAACACGTAGCATCTCATTGAGGAATAAAAAGTCCCATTTTACAGGCCTGTGACACACACGCTAGTGATTCAGACCTCCCTGCACCTCAGAAGTCCATGTCAGGGCCCCTCTTCAGTTCCCCTCGTGCTGTTTCTGATAAAATACTGAGCTGTCAAAGCCCAGAAGACCTCAGTGCCCACCTGGTTGACCCCCTTCATTGTACACGAGAGGAAGCTGAGGCCCAGGGAAGTCGAGGGACCTCTGTAAGGCTGCACAGCTGGTTGGCGGCAGGGTCAGCACTAGAACTCAGGCGACCGGACTCCTAGGGTCGCCAAGATTCCTGTTTGTGGAGAAGAGCTGATAGACTCATTCACACCGTGACGTTCCTGACTGAGAACAGCTTAATCCCACCACCCTGCATTTTAATCCCATTCTCTGCATTGTTACTGAGAAAGGAAACTGTCAAACATTGGCCAAGTAGGGCCTAAGAGGCTGGGTTAAAGGAGGTGAAAGTTAGGAGTTGAGGAAACACATTTTGGCTCTCCTCGGATCATAACACATGGGCAGTCGGCTCTGATGCTTACTTAGTGGGCTAGAGCTGCATAATAATTTACCCACCATACTACCTTAGGGTCTGGCTGGAATGATTGATAAACCCTTAGCAGCTTTGACATGGGAGGGAACTCGGAGACTGTCCGATTGTGGAATGGCAAACCCAGCACTGCACCATGCATCTCCTCCCCGACCCGTGGACGGCATACCCATCAATCCCAGATCCCCGGCTCCCATCACCGCTGAGAAGGGGCTGGTTCTGAATCCCTTTCACCCAAGAGCTCCACCAGTTAATGACAGTAGATTCAGGCATTGCAATCAAACTGTGACCTGTGGACCACCAGCCGTGGCATCATCCCAGAGCTGGTTAGCAATACAGAATCTCGACCTTGCTTCAGATCTACCAAATCAGAATCTACCTTTCTACAAGCTTCTGGGGGATCCACATGCACAGCGAGTTTTGAGAAACACTGGGTTGGGTTTCCTCCTCTGCTGAAACACAGAGAATATTCTTAGAGTGACGGCACAAATACACTTTAGAAGTGGTAGCGCAGGGAGTGGGAGGGTCAGGAGACTGAAGCCAACCCCTCTGGGGTAACGCATGTCACTAAGTAGCTGTGTGACCTGGAGGAGGGGGAGGAGGAGAGGGAAGGGAAGGAGGAGGAGGAAAAAAATAGATCTAGAAAAGAGACAAAGGCACCCTTAGCTATTTGGGGATCTTGCCTTTAGCCTGATCCCGTACCTGACGTCTCCCCACACCGCCCGCCTCTTCGAGAGATCGTCACTGGGTCTCCGCAGGGCTGGAACCCAGCACCACTATCATCCCACCAGGATGAATTCCCCCTAATGTTTTGGTAAAATAAAACTGGCCTCTTGGAATCCCCATGCAAACCAGCCATGGATCAATTTGACAGAAGGATATTTTACCTGACACACGAGTTAGGTTCTTAAACCAATATTTGAAAAGTGTCCTTGTACTCTTGTTGAATTCATAGCATACTTTATTGGGAAAATCACAGGAAAAATGAGACCTATAAGAGTGGGCACCCCAAATGCGTGCTTGCAAAGCTATCTCCCAAGGAGCCTGTTAAACTCAAAACATTTAACAAATAAACCAACCACTCAGAATGGATTCCTGGCCATAAATTCTTGGGACTGGGAAGGGAGCCCTGCAGGCTGGGTTTCTGTCAGCCTTGCTTAGGGCCCTGAGGTGTGACTGACATGCTAGCTTCTTGACCACTGGTCCTCCCTTCCTCTGCAAGTCTGTTGATTAAAAGCGGCAAAACCAGAATTTGCAGGACCCCTGAAAGTAAGAGGACCAAGAATTCTGAGCTGACATGTGTGGTTACAGGGTGAGACAAGCATCTATCTCCGGGACCATATCCTCTCCCCGGCAGTCTAGGGAGTGGGCTGTTCCCATGGTAACTGGATGGTTTATGAGATATTAATTCAGTCTCGTTCTTCCTATCAGTGCCAGTAGAGTTCTTTTTTCCTTTGCCAGGCCTCTGAGTCCTGGAGATATGTGATGCCCTGGCCAAAGGAGAGAAGGATCCAGCCTTTGATTTCTAAGTCTTACGGGGCTCTTTATCTGAAAAGGGAAAGTTTCTGATGAATGAGTGACACAGGGCAGAAGGTATGGCTCAATCTTGGGGGGTGGGATTAATAAGCAGTTTGGTGAGGGGGGCGGTCCACATGTGCTGGAGACCTGACCCTCAAATATTCAGAGTGCCCATAGGGAAGGATGGCTTCTTGGAGGGCCAAGGGAGCCTGGACTCTAGGGCCTTTTTACCAAAGTGTGGTCCATGAACAGCAATGACCATCATCTGGAAACTCATCAGACATGCAGAATCTGGGGCCCCTACCAGACCCATTGGATCAAATCTTATTTAACTAGATGGCCATGTGTCTCACGTACACATTAGAGTGTGAGAACTTCTGTAGGTTCCACTGCTTGGGGCCTTGGCAGTGATGCCAAGACAATCTCAGAGCAAAGGAAGAAAATGGGGCTGCACCATCAGAATGCTCCCCACTGGCCTTGGACAAGATACCTTAGAGCAGCAGTCAGAAGCCATCCTCCAGTTTCCTGGGCTGTGAAAGCACTAGTGTCTCCTTACCATCCAAGTGGAGGGGTCCTCCAAGACATGACTGAGATGGAATTTCCCATCAACCCTAAAGGTGATTTAGTGAATTTACACAATGTAAAGACACCTGATGTGTCATCCACCTGAGTGCTGTGGAGTCAATTTATAGTCTTTACGTGGTTAAATGGATTTCCTGACAAGTTGTGTGTGTGAAATACCTACTCCCTACTATCAACGTATTCAATAGGTTTTAATTCTTTTTGTTGAAAATTCACCAAGGTACATGTAAGTAGTTTTGCTGCATAACAATCTCAAGATCTTGGTGGCTTAAAACAAATGTTCCTTTCCTTGCTCAGCGGCCTCAGGCTCCCTGGCTCTGCTGGGATCAGCTGGGCTTGACTCCGAGCCACAGGTGGAGTTCAAGTCTACTCTGCGTGTCTCCACATGGCCACAGCCACCCAAGGCGTATTCTTCTTACTGCAGATGGCAGAAGCCAAGCATCCAAGCAAAACCATAATGCATCTGCCAGCATCACACTTGCTCACATTTCATTGGCTGAATCAAGTCACATGGCCACGCCCAGGTAAGTGAGAAAGTCTGCTCTACCCAGTCTATTGAGAAGCAATGCAATCGCATGGCAAAAGAGAGGAGAGAAATGGGAACAGAAATCCCATCTTGCACAATATCTTAGCCCGTTTCCTGCCTTGGTGAACCTAATGCACTCAAGCAAGTCTGTCTGGAATGCTGAAGGCTCTGAGCAGCCAGGGTCAACCCAGGACCAAGAACGTGGGCAGGAAGAGAAGGCTGCTTTCTCCATAGAAGGCTGAGGGTGTCATTTTAAATATGCCCTGCTCAGTTCTTATTAACCTGGTTTGAAGGTAGCAAAAAACAAACAAAGCAAAACAACAACAAAAAAAAAACGGTTAACTTTGGGATTAATTGGTGTAGTTCTGGTTAGTCAAGATTTTCCTGATTGAAAGCAAATGGCTTTATTTTTTAAAAATATTCAATAATCATGAATTTTAAGGAAAATTTAGTACAAGTTCAGAACATGCTTTTTTTTTAAATTAATTTATTTATTTTTATTTTTTTTGGCTGTGTTGGGTCTTCGTTTCTGTGTGAGGGCTTTCTCTAGTTGCGGCAAGCGGGGGCCACTCTTCATCGCAGTGCGCGGGCCTCTCACTGTCGCGGCCTCTCTTGCTGCGGAGCACAGGCTCCAGACGCGCAGGCTCAGCAGTTGTGGCTCACGGGCCTAGTTGCTCCGCGGCATGTGGGATCTTCCCAGACCACGCCTCGAACCCGCATCCCCTGCATTGGCAGGCAGATTCTCAACCACTGCGCCACCAGGGAAGCCCAGAACATGCTTTCTTATAGAAAAGTTTCAAATAAATAATACATGGTATAATTATAGCAACAAGGATGATGGCAAAATTTATTGAATGCTTACTATGTGCTAGACGTATTTAATCCTTAACCAACCCTATAAGTTAAGTTATATTATTATCCTCATTTTACAAATGAGGAAACTGAGACTTAATTACTAATTAAGTCATTTTCTCAGGGTCAGCCAGCCAGCCAGAAGCATGAAAAGGCCTTGAACTGAACATCTCTTAGCCTCATTGTTCTGGTCCATGAAATGAAAATAAGAATCCCCACCCTGATATTATTAGCTATAAAGATAAAATCTATAACAGCCAGGTATATTGTAGGCTTTCTATAAATGATGCCTGCTTTAAAGGAACACAGCTTCTTGATCTGTAACAGGAAGGCAATCCCTACACCCCTTCCTCACTATAGGAAACAGGCTTAACTATTCTGATAATCAACTCCCTAGAAGGAATAACAACAGATAACAAAATTACTATTTTCTTCCAAGCTTCTCTCCAAAATGCTAAATAAGGACTTGAAAACAATATTAAGGTAAGATGGAGGAGTTTCTAAGAGAGAAGTACTGTGCTTTCATCTCTTTCCTCCGGTAGGAGGAGGAGGTTCAAGTAAAGGGTGGAAGAACTGAAAAGAAGTGGTTAAACTTGTGTCAGTCTTTTTCTAGGAGCTAGCTGGTGGGATCTCTCCCAGGCTGGGGAATGGGGGCCTGACAGCAGCAAAAAGCCCACATACCAGAGAAATCAGCCATCACCCTATGTTTGGTATCTAGACTAAAGATGCCATTCCTGTTGCAAATCCATTTATAATCCCTAAAGACGTATAAAATCCAAAGACCATAAGAGAATGTCACCAGCAAGTTGAGAAGTCATAAGAAGGAACTTAACATGCCTCTTTGCGGAGTGTGTTTAAAAGAGAATCAACCACAGACCCCATAGGCATTGAAAGGATAATAAAGAAACACTATGAACAAGTCCACATGCATAAGTTCAACAACTTGGATGAAATGGACCACTTCCTTGAAAACCACAAATTATCCAAACTCAACCAAGATGAAATAGACAACCTAAATCGTTCTATAACTATAAAATCAATTAAATGTATAGTTAAAAACCTCCCACAAAAGAAATCTCCAGGCCAAGATAGTTTCACTGGCAAATTCTACCAAAAATATAAGAAATAACATTAAACATACACAATCTATTCCAGGGCATAGAAGAGGAAGGAAATGTCCCAACTAATTTTATGAGGCCAGTTTTATCAAAACCAGACAAAGACAATACAAAAAATTAAAACTGTAGACCAATATCTCTCATGAATTTAGGTGCAGAACTACTCAACAGAAGATTAGCAAATTGAATTCAGGATTATAGAAAAGGGGCTGAGTCAGGAAGAGGGTGTGACTTGGGCAAGGCAGAACAAGAGAGTCTTTGAGGTGATGGGATTGTAGTGGAGGTTTGCAGATCAAAGGCGTGTTTAAATTCATGGAACTGTACATACAGAAAAAGTCAATTTTGATGTATCTTAATTTTTAAACACACTTAAAGTCCTATTTCTTGGGGGGATAGATTTCTTAATCAGAAAAAAATACACACTATGGTAGGCATGGTTACCATCCCCTAATATCCATTCTCCCTGTCTTCTTTGTAATAACGAGTTCTCTCTGTGTGAGTGTTGGAAGGGCACACAGCTGCCCAGCTACAGCCTGGTTCCCACCTCCCATGCAGCTACATGCGGCCCTGTAACTAACTAGGTTTTGGCTAGTGAGATACGAGTACCTCCTTGAAAAAGAAGGTAAGTACACCCTCCTTAACCTTCCCCGTCTTCTCCTGGAGGTGGTGCTGCTGAGCTACTCTCAGCCACAGGATGAGGCCAAGAGTTGCAGGTGCCTTGGGTCAAAGGACAGCCATCTGTTGACAAAGGCAGCCGTGCAGGGCTAGCTGGGAAACTGGATGACTTCACGGAGTGGAGCCCAACCTCCTGCGCTGGACTGGTAACGTGCGATAAAAAGAAACTTCGAACTTGTATAGATTAACGCGTCTTGCCGTCTCTTTGTTAGAGCTGCTTAATCCTTCCCATAATTAATACACATATTCATTGTTGAAAATTTTCAAGGGTAAAATAAAAGTCATCCAGAGTCCTGGGCATGGGAGACGG